>NC_137982.1:22124393-22374393 GCF_963924665.1 Micromys minutus | reverse complement strand
GGATTGAGCATAATTTTTTGTTTTTTTTTTTCTTTTTTTGTCTTCTTTTATTCTTGAGCTTCACACAGTCAGTGAGTTGTTTCTGGGCCAGTCCGAGCATCTGGGATTAGCATCCCACTATCAGTGACGGCATATTATGTCCGTTCTTTTGTGACTGAGTTATCTCACTCAGGATGATACTCTCTAGATACAACCATTTCCTTAAGAATTTGGTTAAGTCATTGTTTCTGATAGCTGAGTAGAACTCCATTGTGTAAATGTACCACAACATTTGTATCCATTCATCTACTGAAGTACATCTGGGTTCTTTCCAGATTCTGGCTATTATAAATAGAGCAGCTATGAATATTGTGGTGCATGTATCTTTGTTGTATATTGGAGTGTCTCTGGGGTATATGCCCAGAAGTAAAATAGCTGGATCTTCAGGTAGTACTATGTCCAGTTTTCTGAGAAATCACCAGACTGATTTTCAGAGTGATTGTACCAGTTTACAACCCCACAAAGAGTGGAGAAGTGTTCCTCTTTCTCCACAACCTCACCAGCATCTGCTGTCATCTGAGTTTTGGATCTTGGCAATCTGACTGGTGTGAGGTGGAATCTCAGGATAGTTTTGATATGCATTTCCATGATGGTTAGGATGTTGAGCACTTCCTTAGATGTTTCTCAGCCATTCAATATTCCTCAATAGAGAACGTTTTGTTTAGCTCTGAACCCATTTTTTAATAGGGTTGTTTGATTATCTGGTGTCTAGCTTTTTGAGTTCTTTTTATACATTGGATATTAGGCCTCTATCTGATGTGGTGTTGGTAAAGATATTTTCCCATTCTGTTGGTTGCCTTTTTGTTTTTTTGACAATGTCCTTAGCCTTACAGAAACTTTGCAATCTCATTAAGTCCCATTTGTTAATCTTTGACCTTAGAGCTTGAGCCATTTTTGTTTTGTTTAGAAAATTTTCTCCTGTGCTTATGTGTTCTAAGGTTTTCCCTACTTTCTCATCTAATAGTTTCAGTGTATCTGGTTTAATGTGGAGATCTTTAATCCACTTACACTTGAGATTTGTACAAGGAGATAAGAAAGCATCTATTTTCATTCTTCTGCATGCTGAGTGCCAGTGGGACCAACACCATTTGTTGAATAGGCTGTCCTTTTTCCATTGAATGTTTACAGATCCTTTGTCAAAAATCAGGTGACCATATACATGAGGGCTCATTTCTGCATCCTCCATTCTATTCCATTGATCCACATGCCTATTTCTGTACCAGTACCATGCAGTTTTCAGCACAATAGCTTTGTAATATAGCTTGAAGTCTGGGATAGTGATACCCGCAGATGTTTTCTTGTTGTTAAGAATGGACTTCGCTATTCTAGGTCGTTTGTTATTCCAGATGAAATTGCACATTTCTCTTTCCAACTCAATGAACAACTAGGTTGGAATTGTGATAAGGATTGGATTGAATCTGTAGATTCCTTTTGGTAGGATGGCCAGTTTTAAAATGTTGATTCTTCCAATCCATGAGCATTGGATATCTTTCCATTTTCTGAGATCTTCCTTGATTTCCTTCTTTAGAGATTTGAAGTTCTTGTCATACTGGTCCTTCACTTACTTAGAGTCACACCAAGGTGTTTCATAGTTTTTGTGACTATTGTGTAGGGTATCTTTTCCCTAATTTCTTTCTCCACATGTTTGTTCTTTGAGCATAGGAAGGCTACTGATTTATTTGAGTTAATGTTGTATCCAGCCACTTTGCTAATTTTCTTTATCAGCTGTAGGAGTTTTCAGGTGGCATTTGTGGGGTCACTTATCTACACTATCATGTCATCTGCAAAGAGTGATGTTTTTACTTCTTCCTTTCCGATTTGTATCTCTTTGATTTCCTTTAGCTGTCTAATTGTTCCAGCCAGGACTTCCAGTACTATGTAGAATAGGTAGGGGGAGAGTGGGCAGCCTTGTCAAGTCCCTGATTTTAGTGGGATTGCTTCAGGTTTTCCACTGTTAAGTTTGATGTTGGCTGTTGGTTTGCTGTATATTGCTTTTATTATGTTTAAGTATGGACCTTGGATTCCTGTTCTTTCCAGGGCTTTTAACATGAAGCGGTGTTGAAGATTGTCAAATGCTTTCTCAGCATCTATTAAGATGACCATGTGATTTTGTTCTTTCCGTTTGTTTATATGGATTACATTGATGGATTTCCCTATATTGAACCATCCCTGTATCCCAGGGATGAAGCCAACTTGGTCATGATGAATGATCGTTTTGATGTGTTCTTGGATTCGGTTTGCAAGGAATTTGTTGAGTATTTTTGCATTAATGTTCATAAGTGAGATTGGTCTGAAGTTCTCTTTCCTTGTAGAGTCTTTGTGTGGTTTAGGAACGAGGATTATTGTAGCCTTAAAAAATGAGTTAGGTAGTATTCCATCTGATTCTATCTTGTGGAATAGTTTGGATAATATTGGTGTTATGTCCGCAATACATGGCTGATAAAATTCTGCACTGAACCTGTCTGAACTTGTTTTTTTTTTTTTTTTTTTTTTTTTTTTTTTTTTTTTTTTTTTTGGTTTGTATACCTTTGATGATTTCTTCTATTTCTTTAGGTGTTATGGGATTAATTAGATGGGGTACCTGGTACTTTTTAAGCTTTAGAATCTTGTGTCTGTCTTGGAATTCATCCATTTCCTCCAGATTTTCCAACTTTGTGGAGTATACGCTTTTGTACTAGGATCTGATGATTTCTTGAAATTCCTCAGTTTCTGTTATGTTTCCACTTTCCTTTCTGATTTTGTTAATTACTATACTCTCTCTTTGCCCTCTATTTATTCTGGCTAAGTGTTTATCAATCTTGTTGATTTTTGTAAAGAACCAGCTCTTGGTTTTGTTGATTTTTCAATGGTTCTTTTTGTTTCTATTTGGTCTATTTCTGCCCTAAGTTTGATTATTTCTTGCCTTCTACTCCTCTTGGGTTTATCTTCTTTCTTTTGTTCTAGAGCTTTTAGCTGTGCTGTCAAGTTTCTTTTGGGAAGCACTCAGAGCTATGAGTTTTCCTCACAGTACGGTTTTCATTGCATCCCATAACTTTGGGTATTCTGTGCTATGGTTTTCATTTTATTCTAGAAAATCTTTAATTTCTTTCTTTATTTCTTCTTTGACCCTGCTATCGTTTAACAGAGCATTGTTTAGTTTCCATGTGTATGTGGGATTTTTGTTGTCTTTGTTGTTGTTAAAGACCAGCCTTAGATCATGGGGATCTGAGAGGATGCATGGGAGTATTTCAATAATCTTATATTGATTGAGGCTCGATCTGTGTCCAATTATGTGGTCACTTTTCGAGAAGGTGCAATGAGGTGCTGAGAAGAAGAG
The DNA here is from genome assembly GCF_963924665.1 of Micromys minutus. Taxonomy (NCBI): domain Eukaryota; kingdom Metazoa; phylum Chordata; class Mammalia; order Rodentia; family Muridae; genus Micromys; species Micromys minutus. The sequence goes on along the minus strand of NC_137982.1, from coordinate 22,371,038 downwards.
AGAGTGTGGTATTAAAGTCTTACACTATCATTGTGGGGGGTGAAAGGTTTTTTTTTTTTTTTGAGCTTTAGTAAGGTTTCTTTTATGAATGTGGGTGCTTTTGTATTTGGAGCATATATGTTAAGGATTGAGAGTTCCTCCTGACAGATTTCCACTGTAATGAGTAAAAAGTGTCCTTCCTTATCTTTTTTGATAACTTTCTGTTGGACATTTCCTTTACTGGATATTAGAATAACCACTCCAGCTTGCTTCTTGGGGCTGTTTGCTAGGAAGTTTTTTTCCCAATCTTACTCTGAGATAGTGTTTGTTTTTGTCTTTGAGATGAGTTTCCAGTATGCAGCAAAATGCTGGATTTTGTTTATGTATTCAGTCTGAGAGCCTATGTCTCCTTATTGGGGAGTTGAGTCCATTTATATTAATATAAATCAAAGAATAGTTGTTGCTGTTTCCTTTTATTATTGCTTTTGTAGGTTTTGTTGTTTCTGTGTCTCTTTCTTCTTCTTCTTTTTTTTTTTTTTTTTTTTTTTTTTTTTTCTTGCTTAGGAGTTTTCTTGTTTTTACTAGGATGTAGTTCCCCTCGTTGTATTGGGTTTTCCACCTATAATTCATTGTAGTGCTGGGTTTGTGGTCAGATATTGTGTAAATTTAGATTTGTCTGGAAATATCTTCCTCTCTCCTTCTATGGTGATTGATAGTTTTGCTGGGTATAGAAGCTTGGGCTGGGACTTGTGCTCTCTTAGGGTGTGCATGATGTCTGTCCAGGCTCTTCTAGCTTTCATAGTCTCTGTTGAGAAATCGGGTGTGATTCTGTTTGGTCTGCCTTTATATGTTACCTGACCTTTTCCCCTTACTGCTTTTAGTATTCTTTCTTTGCTTTGGGCACTTGGTATTTTGACTATTATGTGTCGGGAGGAATTTATTTTCTGGTCCAACCTATTTGGAGTTCTGAAGGCTTCTTTTATGGTCGTGGTCATCTCATTCTTAAGGGTAGAGAAGTTTTCTCCTACAATTTTGTTGAAGATATTTACTGTGCCTCTTAGTTGATATTCTTCTCCCTCCTCTATTCATATTATCCTTGGGTTTGGACTACTCATTGTGTCCTTGATCTCCTGGACAGTTTTGGTTAGGAGTGTTTTGGTTTTTACATCTTCTCTGGCTGTTTTTTTCTATGTTTACAATGTTGTCTTCGGCTCCGGAGATTCTCTCTTCCATCTCTTGTAGTCTACTGGAAATGCTTGCCTCTGTGACTCCTGATTTCTTTTTTAGGTGTTCTATCTCTAGGGTTATCTCTTTTAGTGTTTTCTTTATTGTGTCAATTTCTGTTTTAAATTCCTTCTTCCATTCCTTCATCTCTTCGGATCTGTTTTCCTCTAGTTCTTTGAGTTCTTTGAGTGTTTTTCTTGTTTCCTCTTTAAAAGCTTCTGATTCTTTTAGCTTTCCCTCCCGTTCTTGTTTAAGTATCTCTATCAGTTTTTTGAGGTATGATTTTAGGTCTGTGTCTTCTTTTTCTGGAGTGTTTGGAATTCCAATATTTGCTGTGATGGAAGAGCTGGGTACTTGTGTTGCCAGGTTGCCTTGGTTTCCTTGGGATATTCTCTTTCCCTTTCCTCTTGCCATCTTGTTGTCAGTGATAAGTTCTTGCCTTTCCCTTGTATCTGGTCTGTGTCCCTGGATCTTAACTGGTCCAGGTGGCAGATGGTCCAAGCCCTGTTCTGCGCCCCAAACCCGCCAGGTGGGAACAGAGGTCCTAACGCTGGGTTCCTGGTCCCTGAATCAGGCAGGGCAGGGGCACACTTTCCGTGTGCACTCCACAGAGATCTCTCTGCTCCCTGGCTACTCCTATCCCCTTCTTACCATCCTACATATTATTTATTATTTATTTATTAATGTGTACTATATCAATGATTGATTTAATTGTATGATCTTTCTGATGCATATAATTTAATTACTTGAAATGAGACCATTGAAACAAAGCCAAGTTTTGAATATATGAAATTAGTAATCAAAATTTTGTACACTGAAATGTACTTGTTGGCTATTCTGAATTTTTTTCTTTTAAACATGGAATTTTTAATTAAGTTATTGGTATATTGTGTAAAAAAAAACCCAAAAATCCAAAAAACACAATGAATCAAAGAGTCTCAGGTCACATATTTTCATCCTCTAAATAATTTGTCTCATCCTGTAGATACATTTTTTCCTGAAACAAATAGTTTTATAAATTATGAAAATCTTTATTTTCAGTGTTGATTTACTATAAGGGAAAAGATAATTCTTCTACCAGATATATTCTTATATTTAACTTCTCTAGGGCTTGAAAATTTGCTTTAATATGTATCTTGGGATTATAGTGTATACTTTTGACACTTGAAAGAATTTATCTTAGTACATAAGTTTTTAATCTATAAAATCATTATTGCTACATAATTTATAACAGTAACAAAATTGTTATTCACTTGCTTTTTCAAATTATCTTGTATTAATATTTATAACATATATATGTACTCTATTTGAATAGTTACACTGAGGAATTCTAGATGAGCTATTTTTAGAAATATTACAAGGGAGCAGAACAGAGCCCGACCCATTTGCCACACGGCCCACCAGCTCCTAAAGGTTGAAAAACTGGTGAGTAGGAGATCTAAGCAGCCAGGGAGCAGAGAGATCTCTGTGGAGTGCGCACGGAAAGCGCACCCTCCAACCTGCCTTATCCAGGGAGGACGAACAGAACTTTGAAACTTCTGTTTCCACCCAGCGGAGACTTCAGGGCACAGAACAGAGCCCGGCCCATCTGCCACTCAGACCGGCACCTCCTAAAGGTTGAAAAACTGGTGAGTAGGAGATCTAGGCAGCCAGGAAGCAGAGAGATCTCTGCGGAGTGCGCACGGAAAGAACACCCTCCGACCTACCTGATCCTGGGACCAGGAACAGAACTTTGGAACTTCTGTTCCCACCCAGCGACTCTGAGGCATAGAACAGGGCTCGGCCCATTTGCCACCTGGACCAGTGGAGATCCAGGGACACAGATCAGATATATATCATTGACAACAAAATGGCAAGATGAAAGTGAAAGAGTATATTCCAAGCAAACCAAGACAACCTGGCAAAACCAGAACCCAGCTCTCCCATAACAGCAAACATCGGAATGCCAAACACTAAAGAAAAAGAAAATGCAGACCTGGAATCATACCTCAAGATGCTGATAGAGATACTTAAACAAGAACGGGAGGAAAAGCAAAATGATTCAGAAGCTTTTAAAGAGGAAACAAGAAAAACACTCAAAGAACTAGAGGAAAACAGAACCAAAGAGATGAAGGAATGGAAGAGGGAATTTAAAATGGAAATTGACACACTAAAAGAGATAACCCTAGAGGTAGAACACCTAAAAAAGAAATCAGGAATTCCAAAAGCAAGCATTTCCAATAGACTACAAGTGATGGAAGAGAGGCAGAAGACAACATTGTAAACATAGACAAAACAGCCAAAGAAGATGCAAAAAACAATAAGCTCCTAACCCAAAATGTCTAGGGAATCCAGGACACAATGAGAAGACCTAACCTAGGGATAATAGGAATAGAAGAGGGAAAAGAGTATCAACTAAGAGGCAGAGTAAATATCTTCAACAAAATCGCAGAAGAAAACTTCCCTACCTTCAAGAATGTGATGACGATGAGCATAAAAGAAGCCTTCAGAACTCCAAATAGGTTGGACCAGAAAAGAAATACCTCCCGACACATAATAGTAAAAACAAGTGCCCAAAGCAAAGAAAGAATACTAAAAGCAGTAAGGGAAAAAGGTCAGGTAACATATAAAAGCAGGCCAATCAGAATCACACCCGATTTCTCAACAGAGACTATGAAAGCTAGAAGAGCCTGGGCAGACATCATGCACACCCTAAAAGAGCACAAGTTTCAGCCCAAGCTGCTATTCCCAGCAAAACTATCAATCACCATAGATGGAGAGATGAAGATATTTCAAGACAAATCAAAATTTATAGAATATCTGACCACAAACCCAGCACTACAATGAATTATAGGTGGAAAACCCAATACAATGAGGGAAAATACAGCCTAGTAAAACAAGAAAACTAAGAGTAGAAAAAGACACAGACACAACTCAACCTACAAAAGCAATAATGGCAGGAAACAGAAATCACTATTCCTTGATATCGATTAACATAAATGGACTCAACTCCCCAATACAGAGACATAGGCTATCATACTGGATACATAATCAAAATCCAGCATTTTTCTGCATACAGGAAACTCATCTCAGAGACAAAGACAAACACTATCTCAGAGTAAAAGGGGGGGGGACTTCCTATAAAACAGCCCGAAGAAGCAAGCTGGAGTGACTATTCTAATATCTAATAAAGTAAATTTCCAACCAAAAGTTATCAAAAAAGATAAGGTAGGAAAATTTTTACTCAATACTTAGGAAATCTGTCAGGAGGTGAGATTCCACCTCACACCAGTCAGATTGGCCAAGATCCAAAACTCAGATGACAACAGATGTTGGCGAGGTTGCGGAGAAAGAGGAACACTTCTCCACTCTTGGTGGGGTTGCAAACTGATACAACCACTCTGGAAATCTGTCTAGTGATACCTCAGAAATTTGGACATAGTACTACCTGAAGACCCAGTTATTCCACTTCTGAGCATATACTTCAGAGACACCTTAGTACACAACAAAGATATATCCACCACAATGTTCATAGCAGCTCTATTTATAATAGCCAGAAGCTGGAAAGAACCCAGATGTCCTTCAGAAAATGAATGGATACAAAAATTGTGGTACATTTACACAATGGAATACTACTCAGCCACCAGAAACAATGACTTGACCAAATTCTTAAGAAAATGGCTGCATCTAGAGAATATCATTCTGAATGAGATAACCCAGTCACAAAAGAACAGACATAATATGCAGTCACTGATAGTGGGATGCTAACCCCAGAGGCTCGCACTGCCCCAGAAACAACTCACAGACTGTATGAAGTCCAAGAAATAAAGAAAACAAAACAAAACAAAACAATAAAATCTTTACACAACAAGAAAACTTTGACTAATTCCATGTTACATTTTGTTTTACATTTACTTTATGCTCAGTGTAACTATTAAGTTTTCAATGCATACTATCAAACCTTTAAAAATTCAAGTCCTGACTAAAAATATATTCATATAGTTTTTTGTAAAAATTATTTTAAAATCTGAAAACAAGTACTGACAAAAATGTATTGTATAATTTTACACAAAAAATGCTTAAAATCTGTACATTTATCTTGTTTTGTAAAATAAAGTTGTTTAACAAAATAAAAAAAAAGGAGAGAAAACTCAGAGCCGATATTCCTGCAGGAGGACTATATTAAGAGCAGGTGTCTGTGTGCTAGCCAGGGATGAAAGCTTGTAGCACAGTTTTGTTTTTTTTTTTTTTTTTCATTTAACTTTATTATGTAAAATATTACCATGGAATATTTTGTAAATAAAATAACACACCAGGTAACTTTTAGGACTTTACTGTTTTGAACCGGTGTTTAAAAATTATTATAATATCTAATGTCCATCACTATAATTTGGCTTATTTGATTTCTCAGTGCATTATGTTTATTTCTTTCTCTTTACTGTCATAGTATAGCTGAAAATTAAGAATTATTTTTCTACGTTAGAAATGATGGCACTGGGAATCAAAACCTTTAACTCCCTGTCTGTGGCAGCAGAGTAGATGGGCAACTGGCACTTCAGCTCTCTGTTGTTCCTCTGGTGCAAGCTCACTAATTTCTGGCTGGCATTTGCTATGAACAACATAATCCCTCAGAAATCACTATCGTATTCACAAGTGTCTCCACAAATATTTCTATACAGTTTCTGAGGCTTGATTTAATCTATCACTTGTCTGCTTTTAGTAGAAACTTTTCTGTTTTTCTTGCTACCATTTCAGGCTTTAGAATGTGTAATGATATTTTCCTGTCCTTATATAGTATATGATAATTCTATGGAATAATTGCAGTCTGTATCAATTGTAAGAGTAAAATGTATTCTGATTTCTATTTGATTAATTATTAAAGTGCACATAGAAAACAAAAGATTCATGTTTAGGAATACAAAGAAAAGAAAATATTTATTTCTTCAACACTTTGTAAGGACACAAATATTTAATTTGACTATGCAGAGAAATTATTAATGTAGCACAAAACAGGTTATAGAATTGGTTCGGTTTTTGGTCTCCTGATTAAATGTAGTTAAACTTTGCCATTAGAAACATTGTGTGTTGGAGTTGTTATCTTAAAACGTCTAATTAACTTTTGGTAATTGGTGAGTATCTGAAATTAATCCTTGCTGGCATTGTTATAATTCTCACAAATCAGCAAAAATATGAATAGAATGAACTTATAATTAATAAAATTTAAGTCAACTTAGTTTTCACTGTAACTGAACAAATAGTAAAAAATTTAAAACCACAAATATACTGACAAATTTGTATTTGTAATAAAACTAAAGTATTAGTAATGGTTTACAAAAATCTACCTAAGTTCATGCATACCTGACTGTGTTTTATTTTCCATCAGCTTTCTTTATCAAATATAAATCTTGAAGCTTCTGCACCTAGCTCATTCTCTGGTGCTCAGTTACATAAACCTCATTAAAAAGGGTTTGAGTTATGGAGACACAAGCCGAGCTTCATACATGACTGAGATCAATTTTAATTTCATTTAGTATAACACAATAATGTGGATATTCCACAGTAGCCATTTGTTTATGTCATGAAAACTAATATTACAATTATTTTTTTGGAAATATTTGAAGTGTAATTGAAAGTACATATTTTCATGATGGAGATCCCATTTTGAGGACTTTCACTGCACATAATCATTTGAAATTGAATAATAATAAATGGCAAGAGACACTTGTGTAACTTGTCTAAAACACAAAGAAAAGTATCATAAATATCAGATTTATAATTTCTGCTGAAATAAGTGTACAGTTATGGCAGTTTGAATAGGAATGCCCCAAAAGGCTCATGTATTTGAAAGATTGCTCATTAGCAAGTGATGCTACTTGACAGGGATTAGGAGGTGTGGTCTTGTAGGTGTAGGTGTGACACCGAGGATGGGATTTGTTGTTTCAAATGCTTAAGCCAGACTCAGTGTCTCTCTCTTTCCTGCTACATGCAACTTTCTAGGAAGAACTGAAAGATCCTTCTCCAGCACTTTGTCTGCCTTCATGTTGCCATGTTTCCTGCTGGACAAAACCTATGAACTGTAAGCCCATTCCAGTTAAATGTTTTCTTCTACAAGAGTTGCCTTGTAGTGATTCCTCTGAACAGAAACAAAACAACGACCAAGAGAAAAGTGTATCATTTTACATATAAAGCATGCTATATATGATGTAATGATTATGTGATTCATAGTCTATAAATTACACATTTATTAAGCAAGCAATCTTTTGGGAAAATTACTTAGATTTGACCTCTTTACACAAATAGTTTAAATTGAGCAGCTCTACAATTTGGGATGTACTACATTTCAAGTTTGCCTCATGCTGTCAACTTTATTAATAAGTGGGACTCGGTTTCTATAGAGAAACTGACTTTGAAATTTTTATTTATAAACTTGCAACCATAGTACAGTAGATGCACTGTGGGGAAAATTGACCAAAAAGAAAGTGCTTAATCATCATGGGAGTGTTAGTTGACTCTGGTTATATCTTTCTAGTTTTCAATATTTGTAGTATCTAAGATATCTTTTACATTTTCAAAGTAAGAAAACAATTGCAATTATGGTATGAAGAGCAGGATAATTAAATGCAGTGTTTCATTAATATGAGATGTTCAGATCGATGTAAAAATAATAAAAACATTTTTTATTTGTGTTAAATTTTTCATCTATGCATAAAATATAAATGCTGATTCAATTTCAAAATGAACAAAAATAGGATTGAGGACTCCTTGGCAAAAGAAATAGAACCATTCATTTGGAGGGAACATAAAGGATAGAGTGGGGAAGGAAAAATATGGAATATGTATGAAAATTTAAGTTAAATAATATAGTAATTTGTGAGTGTAATGAATGTATGATAATATTGAATATTAATCTAAAAATCTTATACTGATTCTAACAAAAACTCCCTATAAAATTATTTGTACCATGTAAGTAATTTCAATACTTATACGTTTAATATACTACTTGTTTCACAAATCCTTAGAAAATGTTACAAATGTTAGAAAATGTGGTTGATGTCTATATGCAGGTGAGAGCAGATATACTATAAGGCAAAGCCTGTGATTGGACCATGAAAATGTAATGTAAGATGGGCACAGAGTTTTTGAGAGGCCAAAGAGATAGGAGAAAGGGAAGAAGAGAAGATGGAATAGGAGGATGACCCATCATCCCCTTGTGGCTTCGAATAGCCACACGTAGCTATGAATATCATATAAGAAATGGATTATTAGAGGATGGATTATTACAGGGTGTTGATTCTCTAATTTTTTTCAGCATTTTGACTAGAGTAAGGCTAATGATATGTTTGAGTTAATTAAATATCCAGCCACTTTGTTGATGTTGTTTCTTAGGCTAGGCATTCCTCTTTTATAATTCTTATGTATTTTGCTTATTAATAATAGAAATTTTTAAGTATGTATGAGATATAATAATATTTGTGGGTGCATGACAATATCAACTTACTTACTTTGTTACCTTAATATTGTTAAAATTTGTATATAAGAGAGTTACATCTCAATGCTTATCCAACCTATTTAATGAATTTTAATTCTCTTATTTTCTATTTTTTTATTGGAAATAGATGTCTTTCATAAAAATATATTCTAATTACCATTCACCCCACCCAATCCCACAAAGAAACTTTCCCCTTCTCCTCCAACTTACCACAGTCTCTTTGAATTTATATTTTCAGTGGTCCTTCTATGTTTAGAAGGCCTTGTTTTCTTGGTGTTTTCTATTTCTTCCAGCTATTAAAATCTTTCTATTTCTATTAAAATCCTCTTTCTTTGAATTCTCTGGTACCTTAGGGGAAGGATTTAATGGATACATGTCATCCAGAACTGAGTGTTTCAAGGCATTTGAAGTGTTCCACTCTGTATTTGTTCTCCTTTGTGGCAGAGGGAAGCTTCTCTGATGATAGCTGAATAAGGCACTGAGTTGGAATATAGCACACGTTGCTAGGAATCATATCCATATACATACACGATTTATATAAATGTTATCCCCCTTCCCGATTTCCCCTCTGCATCTTCCTCAGGGAACCTACTTCTCTCAGGGAACGTTCCCATGCACCCAATCACTCTTGCCTCACCACCCTAGCTAGCATTTTTCTACACCAGGGCACTGAGCCTCCACAGGACCAAGGTCCTCCCCTCCCATTAATGCCAAATAAGGCCATTCTCTCCTATGTATGCAGCTAGAGCCATGGTCCCTTTATGTGTACTCTTTTGTTGGTGGTTTAACTCCAAGTAGATCAAGAAGTTAGGAATCATTTTAGTGCAACTTTCCTTTACCAAAACAGTAGTATTTGATTTTTCCCTAGCTCGCTGGCCTAACTCATCTCAGGTTCTTGGCCACCCAAGCAGTTTATGGTTGTATCTTATGTAAATCCAGTCCAATATTTGTTAGATACTTTCGCAAGCTTTGTGTCATCATTACACTAGCACAACTTACAGGTAGGTCATCATTGTAAAGTGAAGAGTTCAGTAGCGGGGTTGGTGCTTACCATTCTTTTGGCAGTGTAAAGAATACCTTCCAATTTCACAGATGCTAGTTACATGGATAAAGGCTTTAGGTAGGCAGCAGCTTGGCAGCTGTGTTTAACGGATTGTGCAGATGTTGTCTTTTAGCCATAGAGCCTTTCCACCAATTGAAAATGAACATGTAAAAAAGAAGAAAATAATACTGGTCCAGAAAACAAATGACGTCAATTCTAGATTTTTTGTTGTTGTTGTAAAGATTTTAATGTCTGTCACAAGCAAGCATGCAATGCATCATTGACAGAAGCTTTTCAAACAATGCATAATTTATTATGAAAATTTAAAACCACATGGATCACAAACGATTCTGAACATATTTTGATGCTTCATTATGTTTAATCAAATATGTAAAGAAAACTATGCAGACTCCTTATCTTTGTGTGTACTGGGAGCTTTCACAATTGGCTTCTATTATGCTTGGATCACAACAGGAATGAAGCCAGTCTCCGATAACTCAGAAGGCCTCCCATATATTGCTGAGGTAGCTGCAGTAAACTACAATTCTCAAACTCCATTGCATTCAAGATACTGGGACTAAACAGAACACTTAAGGGAAACTAGAAGCTAGGTATAAGGTGGCTATGAAAGATACTATAAGATCATTACAAACATGACCCAGGTACTGATAAAATGTCAAAGGAAGTATCCATTCTGGTCACAGAAAATGTCAAATTCTGTACTCTAGTCAAAAACAGCACTGGCTTGAGAAGCTACCATCACAGTAGAAACAGTCACTTTTAAAACCATGTTTCTCTATTATAGGGTTATTATGAGGAACTTATCTTGAGATCCTTTACGAGAGAATTTTATATTGTTAAAGGAAATTTACAAGGCCTTTCATATCTGTGGGAAGAAGAGAAAGACTATAGAGAACTCAGATACTAAATCATATATCACAGCGTATACACTAGTTAAGGGTGTGAGTTTTCTTTTGTTTTTTGTACATGTATGCATGCATGCATGTTATTTTGTGTGTACATGAGCATTTACACTTGTTCACATATATGCTTATGAGTTTGTAGTGTAGAATTCAGTATTTGTGTGGCTTTCTAGATATCAGTGACTCCCAAAATTCCAGCCCCTCTCTAGGATTCTAGGCATATCTGTGCCCACTTTCTTATATGGTTGCTGCATTTATTGGATAATTTTCAGTAGCCATGATAAAGTACAATGGCTAAAAACAACTTAGGACTTCTTATACCTTTTTCCAAAGGGAAAAATGTCTTTCCTTGGCATAGAAGATGTTTAACCAGGAACATAAGTCTGGCCTAACATCCGTAGAAAGATGGTGTTTGACTACACAAGGAAAAAAAAGTCGAACCAGAAACCTGAAGCCTTAAAGCCCACATTTATTACATACTTTCTTTTAAAATTCTCAACCTCCAGATTATTTCCAAACAGTGCTACCACCTGGGGAATAACGTGTTTTGTTCCTTGTTGAAGCAAACAAGCTGACACACAGTATTTTCTTTTCTTTCTTTATTTTTAATTGGTTATTCTCTGTACTTACATTTGAGACATTATCCCTTCCCCCCCTCAGCACCTTGAAATTCCTCTACAATGGGAAAAGAATCCTTAGTTGGACCAAAGTCCTCTTCTCCTATTGATTCCAGACAATGTTATCCTCTGCTGCTTATGCACCTGTAGTCATGAGTCTCTCCTTAAAAACTTATTGGGTGGTGTTTTAGTCCCTGGGAGCTGTGATGGGTTTAGATAATTGATCATTTTTCTTCCCATTAGGTTGTAGACCATTTTGCTATTTTATTTTCAATCTCGGGTCCTCATACTTGTACTTCAGGCACCTTATTGACTGTACCACCTCTCAGTCCCTGACACTCTTGTTAATTGGGTCATACTTATTTAGCCTTGAGAAAATAAATGAATGCATTTAAACTTCAAGTATAAACTCTGGGCATTGACATATAAATTTTCAGTATTTCTCCTGGTACTTGAGCATTTTTTAACAATCTTTAATTTTAGGAAAATATTTTATAAAGAAAAGAACTATTAGTATATTGATCATCTTATTAATCTTATCTTCTGATATTAAAATAAAACTTCACCATTTTGAGTAGATGATCTTAATTTGATCTACCAACAAGAATGTGATTCTATATCCAAAATTCAATTAAGAACTGAAAGGTTTCTTTAAAATGCTGCTATTTTTATAACTTTGTTAGTCACAAAGCTAAATGTAAGAACAAAGACTCTCAAATATCCTTTGTATTTTTATGACTATACATGTGCATTTTATGTATGTATGATGTGTTTTATTCTTCAATTTGTCAAAGAGCTTTAATTACCTGCTTTGACACTGCTCTATGACACATAAACATGGACAACATAATAGTGGATTCAAAATACATAAACTGGGGTCACATCTGATGAATAAACACTACTTTCAGTGTGCCAATTTAATTTAAGATGGCATTTTAAGTTACCAAAATTTAATAGAATGAAATGTGCTTTGTCACCTAAGTAAAATTACTGCTCATATAATTTTACTGTCATGACTTGATGTTTAAGATTGCAAAGCTCTAAAGTAGGTGTTCAAAGAAATACAGACCTGCAGAACTCAGCCCAGCTGTAGAACAAAACTGCACATATCTTCAATTGTTTAGCACCATTTGTTTTTCACATGACTGCGGTGGCCATTCTAATAAAACATTTGAAGCAGCCTTTGAGATGATAACTAGCTTTGTCAAATAGCTCATAAAATCTTCATGAGTAATCCAAACAATTGTTAAGAGGAAGTGATTAAAATAGATGTCAGAGGCAAATGGCTCCTGAGTATGCTTTACAAACATAATTATATTTTTTACAATTAAACGTAAAATATAGCTTAGTAAATATCTTGGATATTTAAATTTTGCTAAGATAAATAATGGATATTCACTGAACAATTAATTCATTCTCAAATCAAATAATAATTCCAAAACACTGAATTATTAATTACTGAACCTGAGCTCCAGCATATCTGTTTTTGAATTATTACAGAATAGCTTAATAACCCTTGTAACATGGGGAAGAACTTGATGCAGGATATTATGAAATGAAGTACTTGAAGATTTACCAACTGACAGAATACTCATGTGACAGATCTCATTGATTATTTTATTTTCTTATTGAAAATAGATATTTTTTGGTCTCATATAAAAACGTCCAGACCACAGTGTGCCCTTCCTCCACTACTCCCAGCCACCTCTGCCTTTGCTCTGCGGCAGATACACTCTACCATATTTTCCTTCTGAAAAGAGCCAGAAGTTTAAGAGACAACAACCAAACACAACAAAACAAAATATAGTAAGAAAAAGCAAAAGCCCTCATATCACAGCTGGACAAGGCAACCCAATAGGAGGAAGAGACTCCGAAGAGATCACATTTTAGTTTCCTAAGGAAAATTAATTTGCTACTACTTAGGAACTCTAATATACAAAGTGTAATTAAAGCAACAAAAAGGAATTGGAAGAAAATTCATATACAATGACATACAAGATACAGTTAATAAACAATAATTATATAAATACAGGGAATATTTTTTCTGATTTTTAAGCTAATAGTTATGTATACATATTCATGTATCATATAAATGTTATGTCGCATGTAGAAATTTTTTTTTCTCACAAGATTGACTGTTTATTGAATTTTGTTTTTGTTATTCTAAAATGTTATATATTTAAAGGAGTTTCTAAATGTTAAGGACTTGACAGTTTTTGGTCATTCTGTGGCTTAGGAACAAGGATTTCTGCTGGTAAGTTCTCATGACACATATCCACAGTGAAATAGTGCTCAGGCCAAACGCTGAAGAAATACAAGTTGCCGATTTACACCGTGGCACACTGTCCAAGGTAACAAAATATGGTCCTCTTTGTGCCCATCCCTGGGGCTCACAACAGTCCCACTGCACCTAAGGACATGGGCAACTAGAAGAACTTATATGTGTGGGAGAGTGGGTTGGGGTGGAACCCTCCATCTAACTCCAGTGAGTGACACAGGAACTGTGAAGCCTGTGACTACTACAGAGTCCTAGGAGCGTTTCCAGTGCTGTCATGGAGCTTGGATCCCTGAGCAGTGAGAATCAGTCTTCTAAGCAGCTCTGCTCGAAGGTTAGAGCCACATCTTAACGGGTGGAGGCTGTTAGCCAGTCATGCCTGTGCTTCATTGCCATGGGCTTCAAGCAGTTGACAAGATCTGCTGTCAGAAGCCACCAATTCTCATCAAACAGTAGGTGAATACTATAGATTCTCTGAATATCAAATAATATATACAGATATACATTGAGACACAACAGTCTAATGTAAAGCATCTTAGTCTACAGATGCAGCTGTTTTGAAAAGTTAGTCTTCTTACTGTTAATTTTCCAAATCACTAATAAAACTTTTTTTGTCAGTACTTTTTTGTTCAGATTTTAAAATAATTTTTACATAAAACTGTATGAATATATTTTTTTAGTCAGTACATGATTTTATAAAGGTTTGATAGTATGCATTGAAAACTAAATAGTTACAATGAGAATAAAGTACATGTAAAACAAAATGTAACATGGAAATAGTCAAAGTTTTCTTGTTGTATACAGATTTTTTTTGTTTTGTTTTGTTTTATTTTGTTTTATTTCTTGGAATTCATACTATCTGTGGGTTGTTTCTGGGGCAGTGATAGCCTCTGGGGTTAGCATCCTATTATCAGTGACTGCATATTATGTCCATTCTTTTGTGACTGGGTTATCTCACTCAGAATGATATTCTCTAGATGCAGCCATTTTCTTAAGAATTTGGTCAAGTCATTGTTTCTGGTGACTGAGTAGTATTCCATTGTGTAAATGTACCACAATTTTTGTATCCATTCATCTTGTGAAGGACATCTGGGTTCTTTCCAGCTTCTGGCTGTTATAAATAAAGGTGCTATGAACATTGAGGTGCATATATTTTTGTTGTATATTAAAGTGTCTCTGGGGTATATGCCCAGAAGTAGAATAGCTGGATCTTCAGGTAGTATTATGTCCAATTTTCTGAGGTATCACCAGACTGATTTCCAGAGTGGTTGTATTAGTTTACAACCCCACCAACAGTGGAGAAGGGTTCCTCTTTCTCTGCAACCTCACCAGCATCTGTTGTCATCTGAGTTTTGGATCTTGGCCAATCTGACTGGTGTGAGGTGGAATCTCAGGGTTTTTCGATTTGCATTTCCCTGATGGCTAAGGAGGTTGAGCACTTCCTCAGATATTTCCCAGCCATTCGATATTCCTCAACTGAGAACGTTTTGTTTAGCTTTGTACCCCATTTTTATACTGTTATTTGATTCTCTGGTGTCTAGCTTTTTGAGTTCTTTGTATACCTTAATTTCTTTATTTATTTCTTCATTGGCCCTGCTATCGTTTAAAAGAGCGTTGTTTAGTTTCCATGTGAATGTGGGCTTTTTGTTGTCTTTGTTCTTGTTAAAGACCAGCCATAGATCATTCGATCTGAAAAGATGCATGGGAGTATTTCAATCTTCTTATATCGATTGAGGTTTGTTCTGTGTCCAATTATGTGGTCAATTTTCGAGAAGGTGCCATGGGGTGCTGAGAAGAAGGTGTATTCTTTTACTTTAGGATGATATGTTCTGTATATATCTATTAATTCTAGTTGGTTCAAAGTCCCTGCTAGTTTTGCAGTGTCCTTGTTCAGTTTCTGTTTCCATGATCTGTCCATTGGTGAGAGTAGGGTATTAAAGTCTCCCACTCTTATTGTGTGGGGTGAAATGTATTTTTTGAGCTTTTTAGTAGGGTTTCTTTTATGAGTGTGGATGCTTTTTTATTTGGAGCATATATGTTAATGATTGAGAGTTCCTCCTGACAGATTTCCCCAGTAATGAGTAAAAAGTGTCCTTCCTTTTTTTTTTTTTTTTGATAACTTTTGGTTGGAAATTTACTTTATTCGATATTAGAATAGCCACTCCAGGTTGCTTCTTGGGGCTGTTTGCTTGGAAGTTTTTTTCCCAACCTTTTACTCTGAGATAGTGTCTGTATTTGTCTCTGAGATGAGTTTCCTGTATGCAGATAAAGGCTGGATTTTGTTTATGTATCCAGTCTGATAGCCTGTGTCTCTTTATTGGGGAATTGAGTCCATTTATTTTAATAGATATCAAGGAATAGTTGTTTCTGTTTCCTGCTACTATTGCTTTTGTGGGTTGAGTTGTGTCTGTGTCTTTTTCTTCTTTAGTTTTCTTGTTTAGGAGATTTCTTGTTTTTACTAGGCTGTATTTTTCCTCATTGTATTGGGTTTTCCACCCATAATTCGTGGTAGTGCTGGGTTTGCGGTCAGATATTGTGTAAATTTTGAATTGTCTTGAAATATCTTCATCTCTCCATTGAAGGTGATTGATAGTTTTGCTGGGTATAGCAGCTTGGGCTGGCACTTGTGCTCTCTTAGGGTGTGCATACTATCTGTCCAGGCTCTTCTAGCTTTCATAGTCTCTGTTGAGAAATCGGGTGTGATTCTGATTGGCCTGCCTTTATATGTTACCTGATCTTTTTTTCTTACTGCATTTAGTATTCTTTATTTGCTTTGCGTACTTGGTGTTTTGACTATTATGTGTCGGGAGGTATTTCTATTCTGGTCTAACCTATTTGAAGTTCTGAAGGCTTCTTTAATGCTCGTGGTCATCTCATTCTTGAGGGTAGGGAAGTTTTTTTTCTACAATTTTGTTGAAGATATTTACTGTGCCTCTTAGTTGATACTCTTCTCTCTCTTCTATTTCTATTATTCTTAGGTTCGGTCTTCTCATTGTGTCCTGGCTTTCCTGGACATTTTGGGTTAGGAGCTTTTTGTTTTTTGCATCTTCTCTGGCTGTTTTGTCTATGTTTACAATGCTGTCTTCTGCCCCCGAGATTCTCTCTTCGATCTCTTGTAATCTATTGGAAATGCTTGCTTCTGTGACTCCTGATTTCTTTTTTAGGTGTTCTACCTCTAGGGTTATCTCTTTTAGTGTTTTCTTTATTGTGTCAATTTCTGTTTTAAATTCCCTCATCTCTTTGGTTCTGTTTTTCTCTAGTTCTTTGAGTTCTTTGAGTGTTTTTCTTGTTTCCTCTTAAAAGCATCTGAAGCTTTTTGCTTTTCCTCCTGTTCTTGTTTAAGTATCTCTATCAGCATCTTGATGTATGATTTCAGGTCTGCGTCTTCTTTTTCTGGAGTGTTTGGTATTTTAATGTTTGCTGAAATGGGAAAGCTGGGTTCTAATATTGCCAGGTTGACTTGGTTTCCTTGGGACATACTCTTTATCTTTCCTCTCTCCATCTTGGTGTCATTGATATGTTCTTGCCTTTCCCTTGTATCTGTTCTGTGTCCCTGGATGTCCACTGGTCCAGGTGTCAGATTGTCCGTGCCCTGTTCTGCGTGCTGAGTTTACTGCCAGGTGGAAACAGAAGTTCCAAAGTTGTGTTCCTGGTCCCAGTCTTTAAACCTTTAGGAGCTGCTGCTGGGGGGAGGGGGGGCAGGTGGGCCTGGCCCTGTCATGCGCCCTGATGTAGCTGCTGGGTGGAAACAGAAGTTCCAAAGTTGTGTTCCTGGTCCCTGGAACAGGCAGTTCTGGGGGTATGCTTACTGTGAACACTCCGCAGATATCCCTCTGCTCCCTTGCTGCCCAGATCTCCTACTCACCAGTCTTTAAAGCTTTAGGAGCTGCTGATCCGAGTGGCAAATGGGCCGCGCCCTGTTCTGTGCCCTGAAGTCGCCGCCAGGTGGAAAGAGAAGTTCCAAAGTTGTGTTCCTGGTCCCTGGATCAGGCAGGCCTGGGGGTGCGCTTACCGTGCGCACTCTGCAGAGATCCCTCTGCTTCCTGGCTGCCCAGGTCTCCTACAGCATGTAGAAATTCTTGATTTTTTTCTAGTAAATAATAAAACCATAGGAAATAACCTAAGAAAAATTGTGAAAATTTTATAGGAAAGTATTTTTGTTTGGCTTACTGGGTAAGAGTTGAATAAATATTCTTTTAAGATTAATTTAATTTGTTAATAGCAAAATACAATGTTTCAAAATAAATGACACTTTGCCTTGTTAAAATAATGAAGTTTCTTGACATACAGTTTCCTCTTAGTGTAAACTTTTCTAATGGGATATGGACCTCTTTAGATAGTTTACCTGCTATTTATTTAACTTTGGAATGTGGTATCTGTCTAGAAAACTATCCATTTAATCTATATTTTCCAATTCTGGTAAGTATAGGCTTTTTCCTTAGGATCTGATGATTTTTAAATTTTTCTCTATTTCTCTTGCTAAGTTTCCCTTTTCGTTTCTGATTTTGTTAATTTAGATACTGCCTCTTGGCCCTTTAGTTAGTTTGGCTAGGGATTTTTTTATTTGGTTGATTCTCTCAAAGAACCAGCCTTTTGTTTTGTTGATTCTTTGCATCATTCTCTTTGTTTCTATTTGGTTGATTTCCTCCTCTTGGATGTGTTTGCTTATTTTTGTTCTATGGCTCTCAGGGGTGCTGTTAGGTTGCTGGTGTGGCATCTCTACAGTTTCTTTACCAGGGCACTCAGTGCTATTAATTTTCTTCTTAGCAATGCTCTCTTTGTGTCCCATAAGTTTGGTTGTGTGGTGTCATTGTTTTCATTGAATTACAGGAAGTCTTTAGCTTCTTTCTTTATTTCTTCTCTTACCAAGTTATCATTTGTCCAGTTTCCCCACCTATTTCCACATTTGTCATTAACAATAGAAAAACTTCTTGGGGAAATCACAATCCCTGACCTCAATCTATACTACAAAGCAGTAATGAAAAAACTGCATGGTACTGGTACATATACAGACACATTGATCAAGGGAATACAATTGAAGACGAAGAACTAAAACCACACAGTTTTCGACACTTGATCTTTGACAAAGAAGCTAAAACTATACAGTGGAAAAGAAATCATCTTCAATAAATAGTGCTGATCTAACCAGAAGTTTGTATGTAGAAAAAAATGGAAGTAGATCCTTGTGTTATGCCCAGTTCATGGGAACTTCAGGAAGCTGCCAGGAATCGAGAGTCCAATGAAAAATCAAAAAGAGAATTTATTATACAAGTCTGGCCTGGATCGCAAACCTTCCATGCAATATAGATTAGAAATGTTATGCTCATGTCCAGGGGCTTCATATATATATGAATACATTGGGATTCTTGAGCTTTGACATTACATGATTGAGGGTGGGGCACTTAAAGGAGTGCTGTCCTTCCAACCTGAAAATGTTTGTTCAGACTGCAGAGTGGGACCTTGCAGCTAGAAAAGGACCTTCCTGACCTGGGAAGAAGTAACTCATTCCATTATCAGAAGCTAGTGTATTTTACTGCTGGTCACAGGAATACTTCATTGCCTCTTTCCCATAGTCCAAGATTGGACTTTTACCACTTCAAGGTATTCGCTCCTTTATCCTTCAAGGGTAGGAGCCATCTGCACTCAAGAAATGCTGGTTCTTAATCAGGGAAGGGAGAACAAGTTTCATCAATGCAGAGGCTAGGGTAGGCTGTCTTTTGTCTACTCCAAAAGCTGGCACCTGACCAGAGGTGAGGGGGAAGGAGTGCAGGGAAAAGAGAGTGGGGGCAGTGATTAATGCAGAGCTGGTTTAGGAGGAGTGTAATGCACTCTGTCTACTTTAATGGTTAGCAGGATGATTAATGGTATTTTCTGCCTGGTCTCTCTTTACCTAGACCCAGTCTCCTGGTTGACAATTTTGTTGTTCCAAAACCAGGCCTGCCTCATTTAGGGCACACAATTAAGGCCAAACCTACTCATAAAGCTACTGGATTGTTCTGACCTTAGTTATTAATTTATCATCCCCAATTCTGCAACAGCTGCCGATTGGAAGTTTGGTACCATGAGGACAGGGATACCAGATATAATCTCAAAGGTGGTTAATCACATCTGGTAAGGGGAGTTTCTTGCCAGATACAGGGAAAAGGGAAGAAGCATCATTAAATCTCCTCTAGTCTATATGGTCAATTTAACTAAGGGCTTTTTAAATGTTTTGTTCATCTTTTCTACATGGCCTAAACTTTGGGGTCAGTATACACAAGATAATTTCCAGTCTGCCTCAATAAATCTTGCTACATTCTGGCTTAACTTGGACACAAATGCTGTTCCATTGTCTGACCCTATCATAAGAGGGAATCCATACCTGGGTATATTATCCTCCAGCAATTTCTTAGCCACTACTTTTGGAGTCTCGGTCCTCACAGGAAATGTTTCAGTCCATGTGGAGATGGTGTCCACAAACACATAAGTACTTGTAACTGTATTTCTCTGATTTGATTTTTGTAAAATCAACTTCTCAGTGGGCCCCTGGTCTCTCCCCTCACAGTCGAAAGCCTGAATGTTTGGTAGTGTTGTGGGTATTTGTTGGTTAGCAAGCCCTGCAGCTTGACACTACGTTCTCAATAGTATTGTTCATGCCTCTGAAAGTCACCTTATATTGTCTCACTGTGTCAGATATCTGTCTGAGTCTATGGATTTTTCTGAGGATGCTTCTTTTTGCGGGCTTGTGTTCCAGAGGCTTCAGAGGGAGATCTTTGGTCTGGCTAGGTACATGGGTTCAGGCGAAGGGAAAGCACTTGAGCAGGGAGGGGAATCGATTTCACCACCTCCACTGCTGGCACCAGCCCTCCTCTGTTTCCAGCGCTGCCTGGGGATGTAGGGCTAGGCAGACCCAGCAGGAGATTGGCTATCCAGCAAGGAGTTCAAAGGAGCTTCTTGTGGCAATTTTGGGAGAGCAGATCTCTTCCCAAGCGACAGTGCTATAGCTCTTATGAAAGAAGCTCTCAAACAATGGCATAAATCCTATACAACTTTAATCCTTCTGGAAAGGCTCCTTATATACAGTTTTGGAAGGTTCGGGGTCTTGCCAAAGGTACTTCCTGTTGGCTTGGCATGAGAGCTAGGCAATACATCATCTACATATTTGGGGATAAGGTTCTGATTCTGGTGTCTTGAATCTACATGATGTATGGTCACATCCTCACCTTTAGAGCAGGGACTTGGGGTGTGACCTACACGACTCAAAGCTTTCTACAGGGAATGTGGGGCTGTAGCTGTGAGAGGTGCCTGATCTTCTCGGAGACTAAGAAGCTTCCAGCCATCCCTTTGGTTCCCAGGGCTTCGACTTGCACACAGCCCCACTGACTCATCAAAGAATTAGGCAATATTAGGTTACCTTCAGCTGTTTGCCAACAGTTCGGTAAGGATCAGCTCATGGCTGACTCTCGGTCCACCTGATCTCCTCTTCCATATAAACTGGGCATTCTGACAGGTTGGGGCTGGGTGGTTCAGTCAGGACTTCAACCAGCTTGGAGGCAGCTGTTTCTTCTAGTGCTTCCTCTCTAGCAGTTTTGTCGAATAAATTGTTACCTCTAGCCTTCAGCATTGTTCCTTCAGGGCATGGACAGTGTATGATTGCCACCCTCTTTGGCAACCAGAGAGCTTTGGATTTCATCTTTGTTTTTGATAGATTTTTCCTTCTGCAGTTAGAAGCCCTCTCACCTGGTAAATAGCTCCATGTATATGAGCAGTTGCAAAACAGACCCTCGAAAATGAAGTTGCTTTTGTCTTTAAACCAAGTCTGCTCTACCCCTATCAGAGGGAAGTCTTTATATCAGTTCAGGTGTTATGCACCTGGGACAAGGTTTCCATGCTCTGGTGGACCCAATGGCTCAGATGAGGGATAGAGAGAAGGGTTGCAGGATTCAAGAAAATAGGTGACTGGAAGGCAACTCAGCCAGGGTTAATTAGTAAAGTCTAATAATGAGTCATGCAGGCATTACTGAGACACTGGTCAGGGGGCTGTTTGAGTACCTATTCAATTACATGGGGAGTAATTATGGCTAAATTCTGCCCCAAAGTTAATTTATCTGCATTCTAAACCTGTAATGCAATGATACTTAGGAATGGTGGCCATCTTGCTGACACTGGGTCTAATTTCTTTGACAAGTAAGTCATTAGCTTAAGTCATTGACCCAGAGTTTGAGTCAAATCCCCTTTGGCTATTCCTTTATGCTCATCAATATACAGATGAAATGGTTTAGTAAAGTCTGGTAGTTCCAAGGCAGGAGGTGACAGTAGGTCCTGTTTTACTCTCTTAAAGACCCTTTGGTGATACTGAGTCCAAACAATGTCCTTGGTTTCCTTGGTGACTTCATATAAAATTTTGGCTATTTTAGCAAAGCCTGGTATCCATAGTCTACAAAATCCTGTGGACTCCAAGAACTCTCTTTCCTGTCTTTGGTTCTGAGGGGTAGGGATGTTGAGGACAGTCTCTTTTCTCACCATAAAGAGCCATCACTGACCCTCTTTCAAAATATAACCAAGATTGGTGACTTCAGGTTTTACAGAGCTGTGCTCTTTTTGGCATATACTCAATATCCCATGTTCTCCAGAGCCTGGAGGAAATTCTGGGTTCCCTTCTTGCAACACTCTTTGGTTTCTGGCATAAGTAATAAAACATCTACATGTTGAAAAAGGGTTATGTCTGGGTTATCAGTTCAGTATTTACTTCAGTCTTCATGTAATGTTTTGCCAAAAATATTGGGTAACTTTTTGTAGCCTTGAGGCAGGTGGGTCCAGGTGAGTTGTCCATTAATGCTTCCATTGGGATCAGACCATTCAAAGGCAAAATATTGCTGGATTTTGGGAGCCAAAGGTAAACTGAAGAAAGCATCCTTTAGGTATAGAACAGAACATCATTTCTGATTGTGTGGCAGAGAGATCAGAAAGGTGTAATGATTATGCACAGTGGGTATATGTCCATTACTCTGTTGTAAACTTCCATGGTTCCTGGAGTGAACAATAGACATTTGAATTTGGCCTTTTCATGGGCAATAATGGATTCTAGGTTGATTGACATGACCTGAAAACTCCCAAAGACCAGCAAATTTTGGATATGGTTGGTGATCCCTGATATATATATATATATATCTTGGAACATGGGATATTGGTAGACTCATACTGGATCTGCCCCCTATTTAAGCTCTACAAACATGGCAATATTTTTCAAGCTCATGCTTTGGGTTTCTGCCCATGTCTGGGGACACTTTGCCAACCAAACATTTAAATCTTGTTCAGGAGTGGTCAGTGACTCATATAGTCTATACTAACTCTCAGAGGACAAGGCAAATGTCAGCAGCTGGATTTAATCACTGTTATGATCCATTAGCCAGACTTTCCTGCATTTTAGATAAATTTGGGCCCTCATTTTAGCTAGGAGATCTCTCCCCAGTAAGGGATAGGGACACTCAGAAATGACTATGAAGCAAGGGTTTACCCATCTCATTCCTAAGCCCACTATTTTTTGGGAAGTCCATGAATGTTGTTTGGCGACAGTAGTCCCCTAAACCCAAGACTTCTTAGTAGACAGAAGCTTGTTAGCCTATGCGAACACTGAATTTTGGGCTTCAGTATCCACCAGGAATTCTAGAGGCTTCCCATTTACTCTAAGGGTTACCCTAGGCTCAAGGAGAGTGTCCATGCCATGATTTTCTCAATCTTCTTTTTTGGTGACCATAATTTTGGTCTTTTGCTTTCTCTTTGTGCATCCTCTACCCCAATGTCCAACAATAGGTGCATTGGTTCTTATCCAAGATTTGTCTACGACCACTGTAGATTCTTCCCTTTCAGTAATATTCTGGAGCTGGTGCTTCTTATCTCTGGTCCAAATTACTATTGGCCAGAAAGACTTTGGCCAGATCTCTGTTCAGTATCTTCCCTATTGCAAACTTTAAAAAAATTTTTTTTAGATTCTCTATAATAGTTTACCTTCTCTACAACCTCCTTTAAATCTCTCAATGACTTTTCTCCTAATCTTTCTAACTTCTGTAACTTTCTTCTGATATCTTTTGCTTACTAATTTGTAAACACCACTGCTACTGTGTTAGAATTTTTTCTCCTGCTCAGGGTCTAGGTGTGTATAACACCTGAAAGCACCCATAATCTGTACAAGAAACTTTGCTGGACCTTTATTATCCTTTTGTCTGACATCATAAACCTTAGTTAAATTTTGGGCAGCTTAGCAGCTGCCCTGAGACCCAACATTAGAGACTGGCTTTGAGATGTTCCTTAACTTCACCTGTGTTATAGTCCTAACCTGGTCTCTCTGCTAGGGGAAAACCACTGATAATGTCATCAGGCTTTGGAGTTGGTGTGCTGCTAGCTTCTGAAATGTTCTTTTGGGACCCCAAAATGATGTGTTCCCTTTACTCTGTGGTAAAGGAGATCTTAAAGAGCCGCTCACAATCAGTCTAAGTGGGTTGATGGATGAAAATTATAGTGTCTAAGAGGTCAATGAGCTCTGTAGGGTTCTCTCTCCTCCAGTTATAAAAATTGGCAGTAGCAAAGGGCCAGTAATATGGGGTTGTTTCCCCTACAGTCTTAGGGGCACCATGTGCCTGCTTCTCCTCCCTTGTGATGGCCCGCCCCCCCTCAATTCCTGAAGTTGAGTCTACTAGGGTTTGTTGCACTTCCTCTGGAGCGCCCTCTGGGGAAAGTCTAGGCAGGGCTGGAGCAGGCACCAGCAGTGGGGTATGGGTGGTACTGAAGCTGGTGGAAGAGTGTGTGGGAGTGCTTGGTTGTAAGGTGGTGAAAGAAGACCTCCTTAGGTGTGCTGTCTCTAAAATGGGGTAAAGAGGTATGGGAGTCTCTGGGACTTCCCTTTACATTCTTCCCAGGGGGCCTACACTAATCCTGGTCATGAAGAAGTGTTATCAAAAGGGACGAGGAGGATTTATCCCATAGCTACAGATTTGTAAGCAAATCCTTCAAAACCCCTACATAGAGGGTCTGATCTGGGTGTTCCTGTGCTTTATGGAACATTATGTATTCTACGGTTAATAATGTGGGAGGTGAAAGGTCTCCTCTAGTGGCCATCAGATTTCAAAAGCTGACCATTTTGAGTTGCAATATGTGTACATCTTGCCCTTTTTCAAGGAGAGATATTGTGCAATCTAGTCCTAAGTTTCTTCAAGGGAGCTAAAGCAATATTGAGAGAGTGAGAGTAAGCCTGTTCCATATTGTCCATCAAAGTAAAACCACATTTTCTGTATCCATTCTTCTGTGTGGGACATCCAGATTATTTTAAGCTTCTGGCTATCACAAACAGGGCCACTATGAATATAGTGGAACCTGTGCCCCTGTGGCATGGGGACTATCTTTTGGGTATATGCCCAAGAGTAGTAAAGCCTGATATTCAGGTAGATAGATCTATTCCCAATTTTCAGAGGAATATACAAATTGATTTCAAGGTAGTTGAACATGTTTGCAATCCAACCAGCAATGAAGAAATGTTCTTCTTTCTTCACATCCTCACCAACATGTGCTATCATCTGAAGTTTTGATTTTAGGCCTTCTGATTGGTGTAAGGTATAATCTGAGGGTTCTTTTGATTTCCCTGAATACTATGAACTTTGAACAATTCTGTAAATGCTTCTCAGTCATTTGACATTCCTGTATTGTGAATTCTGTGTTCAGTTTAATATTCAATTTTTTAATTGGGTTGTTTGCTTTATTGAGGGTGGTTGGTTTCAACAAACAGCAACTGGCAATCTGCAGGGGGAAGAATGCACATGGATCAATTCTTATCTCCTTGTACAAAATACAAGTCAAAGTAAATAAAAGCCTCAACACAAAACAGGATACACTGATTCTAATAGAAGAAATAATAGGAAAGAACCACAAACACATTAGCACGGGGGAAATTTTCCTGAACAGAACAGCAATGGCTTATGCTCTAAGGTCAAGAATTGACAATTGAAATCTCATAAAATTGAAAAGCTTCTGTAAGACAAAGGACACTGTTAATAAGACAAAACTGCAGTCAACAGATTGGGAAAAGATGTTTAACAATCCTATATCTGATAGAGGGCTGATATATACAAAGACCTCATGAAATTAGATTCTGGAGAACCAAATATCCCTAATAAAAATGGGACAGGACAGGAAAAAATTATCACCTGAGGAATATCAAATGGCTGAGAAACACTTAAAGAAATGTTTATCATCCTTAGGCATTTGGGTAATTCAAAATAAAACAACCCTGAGATTCTACCTCACGCCAGTCAGAATGCCTAAGATCAAAAATTCATGTGACAACAGATGTTGGTGTGGATTAGAATAAAGAGGAATACTCCTCCATTGTTGGTAAAATTGCAAGCTGGTATATCTACTCTGGAAATCAGACTGGTGATTCCTCAGAAAATTGTACATTGTACAACATAAAGAGCCTGTTATGCCACTCTGGGCATATACCCAAAAGATACTCCAACATAAAACAAGGACACTTGATACACTATGTTCATAGCAGCCTTATTTATAATAGCCAAAAGCTGGAAAGAACACAGATGTCCTTCAACAGAGGATTGGATACAGAAAATGGGGTACATTTATACAATAGAGTACTACTCAGCTATTAAAAATAATGACTTTATGAAATTCTTAGGCAAATGAATTGAACTAGAAAATATCATACTGAGTGAGGTAACTCAGTTACAAAAAAACAAAACAAACAAACAAACAAACAAACAAACAAAAAACCCCACATGGTATGTGAATATTAGCCCAAAAGCTCTGAATACCCATGATACAACTCACAGACTATATGAAGCTAAAAAGAAGGAAGAGCAAAATGTGGATGCTTCAATCCTTCTTCAAAGAGGGAACAAAATACTGACAAGAGGTAGAGGGTAGGAGGGACTTGGGAGGAAGAGAAGAAGGGGCAGGGTAAAATGGGATCCAGACCAGTTATGGAAAGAGATGGGGATGATACACAAAAAATAAGGAAATTGACAGAGGTATATAGCAATGAGGGATGGTTAACTGGGGTTAGCCATTTGAAAGATCCAGATGCCTGGAAAACAAGACTTCCAGGAGCCAATGGGGATTAGATTATCTGAAATGCCCAACAAAGCAGAGGGAGAACATGGAGAGACCATATCCAGAGGTTAGTCAAGTACCCTGGTTGGAAGATGGGACCACCCACTCATCTACAAATTTTTAACCAAGAATTTCTTCTGTCTAAAGAAAATATAGGAGCAAAGTCTGGAGCAGACACTGAAGTAAAAGCCATCCAGAAACTGCCACACCTGGGGATCCTTCTCTTATATAAACATCAAACACAGAAGTAATTGTGGATTACCAAGAAGACTGTGCTTGCTGACAGGAGCCTGATATAGCTGTCTCCTGAGAGGCTCTGGCAGAGCTTGACAAATACAGATGTGGTTGCTCACAGCCGACTACTGGACTAAACATGGACACCTGAATAGAGGAATTAGAGAAAGGACTGGAAGAGCTGAAGGGGTTTGCAATTCCATAGCAAGAACAACATTTTCAACCAACCATATCCTCTGAGTTCACAGGAACTAAGCAACCAAAGAGTCCACGTGGGGTGACCCATGGCTACAGCGCTGTATGTAGCAGAAGATGGCCCTAACAGGCATCAATAAGAGGAGTGGCCATTGTTCCTGTGAAGGTTGGATGCCCTAGTACAGGGGAAGGACAGGATGATGAGGTGGTAGAGGATTAGTTAGTGGGGGAGCTTGTTAGCTGGTTTCTTGTTAATCAGAGCTCATTATTCATCCCCAGCTAGCCAAAACCACAACATCTTCATAATCAAAACAGCAGCAGTTCTGATAAGAGTCTTTAATCTTCCCTCTGAAATTTTACAAGTCAGGCCTACATCTTCTGCACAATTCTCAACATTATCTTTCAAGCTCCTACAGAACATTCCACAGAGCTCTTAACATCCCAATGGCTGTTCTAGCTCAAAGTTCCAAAGTCTTTCCACAGTCCTCCCCCAAACATGGTCAAGTTGTCACAGGAATAACCCACTATGCTGATACCAATTTGTCTTAATCAGGGTATTTATTTTTGCACAAGCATCATCACCAAGAAGCAAGTTGGGGAGAAAATGGTTTATTCAGCTTACACTCCCACATTGCTGTTTATCATCAAAGGAAGTCAGGACTGGAACTCAAGCAGGCCAGGAAGCAGTGGCTGGTGCAGAGTCCATGAGGGATGCTGCTTGCTGGCTTTCTCTGACTTGCTCAGTTTGCATTTTTATACAACCCAGGTCTACAAGCCCAAGAATGGAACCACCCACAATGGGGTTGGACCCTCCACCCTTTATTACTACTTGAGAAAATGCCTTACAGCTGGATCTCATGAAGGCATTTCCTAAACTGAGGCTCCTTTCTCTGTGATAACTCCAGCTTGTGTTAAATTGACACAAATCCAGCCAAAACACCTTATAAAATCTATTTTTCCTTATAAGAGAAGTCCGTGTGTTTCCCCGCTTGTTTATCTTCACCTCACTGGGCCTATGGATTTTAGGTTTATTATCATAGTTAATAGGTACTATCTATTAATAAATGAATACTGGCTATATTTCTCTTTCTTGGTGTAGAGGCATCTCACTCAGGATAATTTTTTTTTTCTGGTTTTATCCATTTGCTTCAAAATCTCATGGTGTCTTATTGTTTAATACAATACTACATTGTGAAAACAGAGTACATTTTCTATATCTTTTTTGTAGGTTTTCAGATTCTGGCTGCTGTGAATAAAGTTGCAATAAATATGTGTGAGCAAGTATTTTGTAGAAGGATGAAATATCCTTTGGGTATATGCCAGAATGATCTTGATGTAGGTAAATTTCCAACTTTCTGAGTAAGTACATTTCCAATTTCCATATTGGTAATCAATATTGCAATAGGTGTATAGCAGTAACAGATAAAAGTTCCTCTTATTCCAGATTCTTGCACATGAGCTGTCATCTTTGTTCTTTGTCCCGTTTTATATCATTCTGAAATTTATAAAACAGAATCTCAAAGTAATTTTGAAATGTCTTTCTCTGATGCCTAAGGATGTTGAACATTTCTTTAAGTGTGTCTCAGCTATCTGAGTTTTCTTTGTTGAGAATTCTTTGTTTAGATCTGTTACCCATTGTTAATCTGATTGTTTATATTTTTGTGTCTAGTTCTTTGAGTGTTTTATATATTTTATATATAAGTCCTCTATAAAATATGGAGTTATTAAATTATTTTCCCATTCTGTATAATGACACTTTGCTTGGATGATGGTATCTTTGCCTTACAAAACCACTTCAGTTCATGAAGTCATATTTATTAATTTTTGGTCTTAGTTTCTGGACTATCAGTGTTCTTTTCAGGAAGCTGTCTCATGTGCAAGAGTTCAAGAATATTCTCCATTTTTTATTCTATAACATCCAGTGTATCTGATTATATGATAAGGTGTTAAATAGATATGTAAGTTTTAATGCAGGTGAAAGCATGTAATTGCTTTACTTCTGCATACAAACATCTATTTTGACCTGCATCATTTGCTGAAGATGCTGTCTTTTATCCAAAGTGAATTCTGCCTTTTTTTTTCAAAACCAGGTATCCAGAAATGTTTAGATTCATGCCAGTATCTTCAGTTCAATTCTATTGATCAAAATGTCTGTTTTAATACCAGTACTATGAACTTTTGATTACATAGTAATACTATTCCAGAAGTATTACTGGAAATAGAGAATGGTTAGAGTTACCTCCAGAAACTTTGTTATTGCTGTTCATAATTGTTTTAATATTCTCAGTTTTGTTTCTGTTGTTTCTTTTATTCATGCGAAGTTGCGAATTTTTTGTTCAAGATTTTTGAAGATTTGTGTTGGAATTTTGATAAAAATTCCATTGAATCTTTAGTCATCTTTTTATAGGATGACCATTTTTACTATGTTAATTCTACCCACGAATAAGCATTGGAGATCATTTCTTTATCTGATATTTTATGAACTTCTTTTTTTTTTTTTTTGATCATACAAATATTTTGCTTGCTTTTTTAGAGTTACCCTACTTAAAAAAAATTATTGCTTGAGGTCATTGGGGAAAGTGTTGTTTACCTACTTTTTTCTCAGTCTTTTTGTCATTTGCATATAGAAAGGCTATTGTTTTTTGTGTGTAATTTTTTTAGTCACCTATTTGGTGAAAGTCTTTAGCAGCTGTAGGAGTTTCCCATAGAATTTTAAAGGTCACCTATGTATTCTATCATTTTATCTGAAAATAATACCTTGACTTATTCTTTTCCAACTTGTATTCAATTGGTTGACCCAAGTACTGTATTGAATAGATATAAAGTAAGCAACCCATTCTAATTATTGATTTTAGCAAGTTTTTGAGTGTCTCTCATTTAAATTGTATGTAGGCAACAGGCTTGTCGTAAAGTCCTTTTTATATTATTTAGGTATGTCCTAGAAGAAATAGTGAAATAAAAGCAATCATTAAAAATATTTCACCTTAAAAAACCCTGGGGCAGATGACTTTATTGGTGAATTCTACCAGACTTTCAAAAACTTAATGCCAGTACTCTTTAAGTTATTACACATAATAGACAAAGAATGGTTATTGGCCAGTTCATTTTATGGGTCCATAGTTATCCTGATACCCAAAATATATAAAGACCCAACATAGAAAGAAAGATTAGGGATATGATGACAGAATTTCTTGATTAGGTGGACTAACATCGTAAAACATACTCTATGTATGGGTAGTACCTTCTAGTGATGTTCCAGAGAAAGGTGGTCTGAGAGAAAAGCTTTGGCTTTTCTTGCTTGCCTTTATATCTCACTGTTGGGTTATCTACCTTTGGACTAATTCATTTATTCTTTTGCTACTTTTGTTCATGCTGGAGTAACTTGTGCAATCATCTGTCATTCACTTACCAACCCAGCCTCAAGGCAAGTGGCTCTCCAGGGACACAAGCATTATATCGTGAATTATGAAATATTCAGCTTTGAGGGCTGACAAGATTGCAGTCAGTGTGGTGTCATGGCAGGCATCTTTGAACTACTCAGATGGTATCACATAAGACATCAATGCAAACCATTTTAAAGAATCAATCAGTGGGTTTTACCTTCTAGAGAACCAGACTAAACAGCTTTGATTTTTTTAAAAAAAAGTCTTAATTCTTAATATTTTAAAATGTGGTGGTGTAGAAATAATTGCTTTTCTTCCAACTTTAGGATAGTAAACCATCATAATATTTCAGTCTATGTGACAGATTTTTGTGAATTAGAGTCCTAAGGTCACTTATCTCAAAGGATATTCTTAGGAAAGACTGGTAAAATACTTTATGGCCAAATCACTGAACTCTGGGTGGTTTTCAAAATTCTAATAGAAACACTAAATTTTTATGCCAATCAAGGCGAGAATATTTTTTCAAACTTATCATTCCAGTAAAGAAATGAAGAGATGTTAAAAAACAAATGTTTTAAACAAATATCCAGAGAGCATTTAACCCTAAAACAAAAGGAGATACCTTATTCTAAGCACCTTATGGTACCTTCTCCAAAACTGACCATTGTAATTGGACGCAAAACAAACTTCAAAAGATACAAGAAGATTGAAATAAACCAATGCATTTTATCAGTTTATCATGGATAAAAGCTGATCTTTAATAACAACAAAAGAAACAGAAATCCCACATACTCATGGGAGGTGAACACCTCCCTATCAATGATAACTTGGTAAGGGGAAAAATAAATGAATAAATTAATGACTTTCTAGAATTTAGCAAAAATTAAGGCATTCCATACCCAGACTGATGAGACACAATAAAAGCCAAAATTCACAGCACTGAATGCACTCATAAAGAATTGGTAGAGAGCCTATACTAGTAGCTTGACAGTGCATTTGAAAGTTGTCGAATAAAAAGAAGCAAACATACCTAAGAGGAGTAGACAGCAGGGAACAACCAGACTCGGGGCTGACATTGACCAATTAGAAACAGTGAGAGCTATACAAAGAGTGAAGAAAAGTAAGAGCTGGTTCTTTGGTAAAATCACCAAGACTGATAAACCCTTAGCCAAACTACCTAAAGAGCACAGAGACAGTATTCAAAGAAATAATATCAGAAATGAAAGAAAGATATAAATATAGAAACTGAAGAAATTTTTAAAAATTATCAGATCTTACTACATAAGCCTATATTCAAAAAAACAAACAAAAATAAAAACAAACAAACAAACAACAACAAAAATTTTGGAAATCTATATGAAAGGAATGATTTTCTAAGCAGATGTCAAGAACCAAAGTCAGGACCAGATAAACTATCTTAACAGTCCCATAACCCCTAAGAAAATAGAAGCAGTCATTAATAGGCTTCAAACAAACAAACCAAAGTACAGGGCCAGATGGTTTTAGTGCAGAATTCCATCAGACCTTCAAAAAGACTTAATACCAATATTTCTAAAGTATTCTACAAAATAGAAACAAAAGAAACAATACTTAATCCATTATACAAAGCTACAATTATACTAAGACATAAACCACACAAAGATCAAACAAATAAATAGAAATTCAGACCACATTTGCTTATGAATATCTATACAAAAATGTGCAATAAAATTCTCACAAACTGAACCAAATACACATTTAAATAACCATTCACCACCACGATCATGTAGGTTTCATTCCCAGAATGCAGGGATGTTTCAATATAAGGAAATCCATCAAAATCTCTTATGCTCATGGATTGGTTAGATTAACATATTAAAAATAGCCATCTTTCCAAAAGCAATTTATATATTCAATGCAATCCCCATCCAAATTTCAACTCAATTCTTTACAGAGATACAAAGAACAATTCTCAATTTCTTCTGGAATAACAAATATTCCAGGATTGCAAAAACAATTCTCAACAATAAAAAAACTTCTTGGGAGAATCACCATTCCTGACTTTCTATACTTCATAGCAATATTGATTAAAAACATCGTGGTATTTACACAGAGACAAACAGGTAAATCAATGGAATAGACCTGAAGACCCAGAAATAAACTCACACACCTATGCTCACTTGACCTTGACAAAGAACTCAAAAGTACACAGTGGAAAAACGAAAGAATTTTCAACAAATGGTGCTGGTCCAACTGGAGGTCTTCATGTACAATAATACCAATTGATTCTTTTTTTTAAGTGCTTCTCTTTTAATGAAACAAATTTGAAAGATGTACAGTCAGGTTCCCATTGTACAGTTCACAAGCATGGAAAAACAAACAGAAGGACAGAGTTCCAAGAGAAGAAGCTAACCCAAGACCAGGCTGAACTTGCCACCATGGGTGTGGGGTTTGGTGGTTCTTCTGGATGGCACAGGGGCTGCAACCACTTGAATGGGCACAGGAGCAGCAGGTAGGACCTTCTCTTCCATATGTGCCAGGTTGGCTTAGAAGTCTGTGTCCACATATCACCTTCTCCCTTGAGATCTAAGAAATCTCCATGGATTGTTTCAAATTAATTTGGCAGTTCCTCAGAAATTGGAAATAGTTTTACCTGAAGACCCAGCTACACCACTACTGGGCATATACCCAAAAGGCTCCAACATATAACAAGGTCATGAGCTCCACCATGTTCATAGCAGCCTTATTTACAATAGCCAATAACTTGAAAGAACTCAGATGTCCCTCATTGGAAGAATGGATACAGAAAACGTGGTACATCTACACAATTAAATACTAATCAGCTATCCAAAATAATGACATCTTAAATTTTGCAGTCAAGTTGATGAAAGTAGAAAATATTATGCTGAGTGAGGTAACCCAGACCCAAAGGGACATACATGGTATGTACTAACTGGTAAGTGGATATTAGCGCAAAAGTTCCAAATACTCATGATACAATTCACACACTACATTAAGCATAACAAAAAAGGTCAAAATGGGAATGCTTCACTCTCACTTATAAATGGTAATGAAATAAACATGAGAGGCACAGGGAAGGATTGGCTCTGTGTGGGAGAGGAGAGGAGGAGGAAAAAGCAGGGGCAAGTTCATGTATGAGAATGGACAGGAGAAGTCCAGAAGGCCAGGGGAATGAATAAAAATATGTAGCAGTCGGGGGTGGGAATAAGGGGGAACCACCAGAAAGTTCCTGAATTCAAAGATGCAAGAGGATCCCAGGACTTAAAACGAATAGATAATATTAGTGGAAATGCCTGACAACAGGGAGGTATAAAATGAAGAGACCATCTCCAGTAGTTAGATGCATTCTCCAATTGGGGGACACCCAACCATTTCATATTTTTCAGCCCGGAATTATTCTAGTCTACAGAAAAGTCAGAGACAAAAAAGGAGAGAGACTGAAGGAAATGCCATCCAGACAGTGCCCTCCTTGGGATTTGTCCTATCCATAGATATCTAACCCCAACTCTATACTGATGCCAAGGAGTGCTTGCTGACAGAAACTGTCCTTTGAGAGTCTCTGCCAGCACCCCATTAAGACATATTCAGACACAGCCAACCTTTGGACTGATCCGTGGAACCCCAATAGAAGAGTCAGGAGAAAGACTGAAGAAGCTGAAGGTGATTGCAACCCCATAGGAAGAACAACATATCAAGTAAGTGGATATTCCAGAGCTTCCAATGATTAAACTACTATACCAAGAATATACATGGGCTGGTCAATGACTCCTGCTACTTATGTAGCAAAGAACTGCCTTATCTGACTGACATCAATGGGAGTGGAGGCTCTTGGTCCTGTAGGTGCTTACTGCCCTAGCAAGAGGGATGCTAGAGGAATGAGGAAGAATTGGGTAGGTGGGGGTGGGAGTAAACCCTTAGAGGCAAAGGGGAGGTTAGAGGGTAGAAATGGGATGGTCAGTTTGAAGAGAGGAGACTGTGAAGGGGTAATATTTGAAATGTAAATAAATAAAATAAATAATAAAATATAGAAGTAAATAAAAGTAAATCTTGTTTTACCTACATTGTTTTTATCACGAATTTTGTCATAGCCATGAGAATTCTGATACCTAAATATTTTCCAACAAAACGTTTACCATTTCTTCTACATAATTGCATTAGAATTGGTAATAATGATAAGAAAAATGGTGCCCTTTTCCTCAACTCAACTCACCTGTAGCTGGATGAATGGTATAAATTTCAGAAAATAACCTCAATGCTTGTTGCTAAGAGGCGAACAACTAAGTTCATGGAGATGATTAACAGGTCTGCCACAGCTCTTCTGCTGCAAACCACAGCCGTTTCTGGGTTGTAGCTACCATTCCCATTCTACTAAGAAAATATTGCTCAATTCCAAATCTAGCAACTATCTTTATTACCTAGAATTTAAACTCAGAGCCTGAGATCATAATTTGTTTTGTCTCTTAACTATTGATTTTCTCACCCTCCTTGTTCATTATAATCTACTTACTTTGTTGCTGGTCTTTATTTTGTGTGTGTGTGTGTGTGTTTTTTTATTGAAGAACTTTATTTTAAAAAAAACAAAGACAAATGTACAAATTTTAAGCATTTTTGTGTAAAAGTATATGAACACATTTTTTGTCATTGCTTGGCTTTTTTTTTTAAGGTTTAATAGTGTGCATTAAGATCTTCCTAGTTACAATAAGCATAAGTGGATCAAAGATCTCCACATTAAACCAGGTCCACTGAAACTATTAGATGAGAAAATAGGGAAAACCTTAGAACACACAGGCACAGGAGAAATTTCCTGAACAAAACACCAATGCCTCGTGCTCTAAGATCAAAGATTGACCAATGGGACTTAGAGATTGCAGTTTCTGTAAGGCTAAGGAAACTGTCAAGAAAACAATATGACAGCCAACAGAGTGGGAGAAGATCTTTACCAACCCCACATCAAATAGAGTCCTAATATCCAAGGTGTACAAAGAACTCAGTAAGTTAGACACCAGAGAATCAAACAACCCTATTAAAAATGGGGTACAGAGCTAAACAAAAAGTTCTCAATTGAGGAATATCAAATGGCTGAGAAGCATCTAAGAAAGTGCTAGACATCCTTAGCCATCAGGGAAATGCAAATCAAAATAACCCTGAGATAACACCTCACACCAGTCAGATTGGCCAAGATCAAAAATTCAGATGACAGCAGATGCTGACAAGGATGTGGATAAAGAGGAACACTTCTCCACTGCTGGTGGGGTTGTAAACTGGTACAACCACTCTGGAAATCAGTCTGGCAATTCCTCAGAAAATTGGACATAGTGCTACCTGAAGACCCATTTATTCCACTTCTGGGCATTTACCCCAGAGATGCTCCAACATATAACAAAGACACATGCACCACAATGTTCATAGCAGCTCTATTTATAATAGCCGGTAGTTGGAAAGAACCCAGATGTCCTTTAGTAGATGAATGGATAGAAAAATTGTGGTACATTTACACAATGGAGTACTACTCAACCATCAGAAACAATGACCTTATGAAATTCTTAAGAAAATGGATGCATCTAGAGAATATCATCCTTAGTGAGATAACCCAGTCACAAAAGAACAGACATAATATGCAGTCACCGATAATTGGATACTAACCCCAGAAAGCTCTGCACACCCCAGAAACAACTCACAGACTGTGAAGTTCAAAAAAAAAAAAAAAAAAACAAAAAAAAAAAAAATAAAAAGAAAAAAGAAAAAAAACATTATGTTTACTCCTTGCTGGTCTTTATTTTTATTTTTATTATTTTGTTTTTACTTCTAAAGACTTTTTAGGGAACATATTGCAATTACTGGCATTATCTTCTCAATAGATATCAGTGTAATTCTCTGGGGTTACTGTGTTCCTTCAACAGTTTGAAATGACTGTTTTCATCCATCAACTGCTTGCCAGATGGTCTTCTTGCTACTTGAATGACAATATAAACACATTATTTTACAATCAATAAGTTCTAAATAATGGCAAAAAAGCTAAGCATCATGACAGGTAGTCATGACACTAATCTTGGGATTTTCACCTATGATCCATAAGTGATGGGTTTTACTATATCTGCACATAATCTGTTGTTACAAAAAAGTATACTTACCTTTATAACAGTAGTGATTAGTCCACAGGCTAAGATACGAAAGAGCATAGTGCTATTGTTGGGATTCTTTCTTGGGCCACAACATAAGGATAAGTGGAAAAATAAACAATACTTATAAGATCCCAGACTCAGGAGGTGAATGTTCATTACTCATCACTCTCAAAATAACAAACCAAAATTTTACACAAGTTCCATTAATCCCTTTTAAGAACAAGTCTTATGACATAATTAGCCCATTTGAGGCCACGACTATTATATATTCCTCCACTTATCTATTTCTATTCACACTCAGAATCTAGAACAGAAACCAAGGGAAGAAACATCCAAATTATAGTACTGAAAAAAGTGAAATGAGACTGGGAAGATGGGAAATATGCTGACTGTGCACTTCTAAATTATTTTCCATGCATGCCCATGCATGTACACACACAAACATGTTCTCATTTCAGATCTACAAGCTATTCATAGAGGTACTTGGCTGGACTCTCAGTACAAGAATGAATGCCCTTGTACTGAGTGAATCTTTAGTCTAATTTAATATTTGTGGGTTACTCCCAAGATATAAATAACACTATTGCACCATTGTTCACATCTTACTGTGTTGATAATTGTGATTGTCTAGCTTAATCTCTGGGTAGAACTACTGATTCCTTTTCTTTCTTGGGAGCCTGCATAGCATCTTTCTATACTATGGGAGATAGTTATCATATAAGAAACTTCCAAGTCAGTTCCATCAAGATTCCTCTGTGTCTGTGCTGAAAGTATGTGGTTTCTTCAGCAGCAGGACCTCAAATCTTACTTGAAGTCCTCCTTTCCCTTTCTCTAGGGAATGAATAATTAACCTGGAAAGCAAAATCCCATTGGTTCAATATATGGATCCTTGCAAAGTGATTTTAACAGTGTCACATTGAATACAACCAGCTCCCAAAACACATGCTGTGCTGTACATGATGCTCCTGTCTACATATTCTGTATTTCTGGAAAACACAATTATTGTTTTTGTTTGTTGGTATTTTCATAACAGCCTGTTTATGTATATTTAGGTAGAAAAACACATTCTTTATGCGATGGAATTTGAATGAAGACAGCTGTTTCTCCTAGATGTTTTAAATGTTTCTTTTCTGTAATATATTTAAATTGCATGATAAACTCTAGGTTGTAGATAAAAATTCAGGACAAACTTGATTATTCTTACCATCTAAATTGACTAGTCTTAGCAATGTATCACATGACAAAAGATTGCAGTACAAGAAGATTATAAACTGATGACTAATAATGGTAACACAAAACATTAAGGCAAATGACATTTACATAAGTATCTTGATCTTAATACATGTAATTTACATATGAAAATTTAATCACCATAGAGATAAACAGCTGCAATGTTTAATTAAACTCTCCACACAAAATCAGCCTGCAAGAAGTAGTTTGTCATTGCTAATTCATCACAATTCTCTTAAGTATTCTTTAAAATAAAAATGCAAAATAAACGACTCTTATTGATAATTTAACTTCTGGTTACTTTGTATTTTAATTGTATCATCAAAGCCTGTTGAGAATACAATAAAGATTCTAGGGTCATTTTCACTCTGTTTAGAAGGCAAAAACATAAATACATGGAAAACAAATGCGTTTGTTTACAAATTTGTAAGGGTCATCAGCAAAATAGCACAACGGGTAATTTAAAGAATTTTAATGCTGAAATAAGTATGAGTTGTGAACGGATGTAAATGTCTTTCTCAGTGGAGCTTTTAAAGAAAGAATGTATTTTATACGGAAATTAATGTCAACATTAGGAAAGAGGGAAAAAGCACACTCTCTGTTAGCTTAGAATACATAAAACTAAAATAGACCTTAATTGTACTTTTATAGGAAAGCACTAACAAATAGAAAGTGAAAGTGTATCACATAAATACTTTAGAAATCATCTTAGGGCAACAAGACATTAAAAAAAATCAAACAAAAGCCACACTGCTTCTGTACACATTTCTTGTCTAAGTATATTCTTGTATTTATCTCTGTGTTTATTTCAAAACTGAAGCATACCTATTATATTAATTAAAAAGGTACACATAAGTAAATAGTGTTCTTTGCAGACAATTAGCTCCATATTTTATTGCTCAGGAACGATACTTTTATTTGTAGAAACAGATTTTAAAAAAAAATATGAGCTAGTCAGTTATATTCATGACATAGAAGTGGATTCTGAATATTGAAAACAATGTTTCAAACCTTGAAGGTTTTGCAAAGAATTTTAACTGGTAGGACAGCAATTTAAATGAAAAGTATATAATCTGTTCAAAAATAGATAATCCTAAATTGAACCTAGAGAAATGACAGTCATTCAAGTTCTTTCTAAATATCGTCCTAATTTTGTAAGAGTTGTCTGAGTTAAATAAAAGCTGCATTTAAAAGTTAGTTAATAACACACTATTTAATTACACTGTGTATTTTAAAAATATGTCCTTCTACTGAAACAACCCTCTGCAAGCCTGGTTTGATGCAAACAAACTTTCAAGTGAATCGCTTGGAGGACAGAGGCAGGTGGATGTCCCTGAGTATGAGACCAGCCTGGTATATACAGCCAATTCTGGACTAGCAAAGGCTTTCACTTTCAAAAAAGTCCCTTTTCTCTATATAAGATGTTTGACATTATATATATATATATATATATATATATATATATATATATATATATATATATATATATCTCAAAAATAAAATAAAAACAATTATAAAAGACTAAACCACAAAACTTAAGCAGCAGCAGACAGCACATTTCAACCACCTATTCTATGTAAGAATTATTATACTCATTCAAATGAACATCTATTTTTAATGTAAGGCAATGAATATTGAAGCTAGTTGACTCAGTTTCTCCATTGCAAACTCATGCTGTGGTTTAGACAATCAGCAACTTTATGCATGAAATATCCAAAGTTTTAGAGTTTGTAAACATTTAAATATTCAATCCCAGTTTGAGAAAATAGACCAAGATGAATCTGCCTTATACTACA
Source organism: Micromys minutus (assembly GCF_963924665.1). NCBI lineage: Eukaryota > Metazoa > Chordata > Mammalia > Rodentia > Muridae > Micromys > Micromys minutus. Next base: position 22,331,455 of record NC_137982.1, on the reverse strand, counting down.
TATGACATATTTATTATTTTCTCAGAAAACATAGATGGTCTATTACAAGGTCTTAAAAATTATAATACATTTGACATTATGAATTATCGTGTATAGATATTCACAAACATATTTAAGGGAATAGAAAAAAAGAAAGACAAAGGAGGACCCTAAATAAATTATTTAATATATATTTACTGATGTGTCTTTTATGGAAGCTTAAGCATGAAAATTAATGTATACTTTTCTGGATGAACAAATGCTTTAAGAAACGTTCCATAGATTCAAATAGAATCTTTGATGAAGCCTATTTCTAAATATACTTTTACTATAGCATAAGTTTAAAAAAATCTTGATACTTTTCAATCTTATATACTTGACTTTCCCACAACCCAATATGTGTTTCTATACTCAGATTCTATTAGATTTATTTCTCTGTAGTAGAGATACCTATAGAAAGTATCATATAGAGAAGACTGTTCAGTGCTGGCACAACCTGTGGTGAGCATGGGACTTAGTCATAGGATGAAGTAAGCTGCACCCCAATGCCTCAACAAACGCAGAAAGATCACCTAGGTACAGATAGCTAATACACAATTTCTTTTACTTGGTTTATTCTTCAACAGAATGCCAGGATGATTAATTCATTCACAGAATGATTTTGATTGTTAGACAAATGTCAATGATATTATGTACTTTCCCCAATGGCACAAAAATGGGCATATGCTAAACTCTATTTAAGAATGATATATTTTTAGATTGAATTAATAACTTAGATTTTCAAATGAGTCCAACTGAAAATGTGTAAGTATCTGTCTTTGAATGTGTTGCAACAAGGGAAAGGGAACCACTGTTTACTTTTACAACTACATGATGTTGAACCTTTTAAAAAGTGACCTATGAACTGTTCTGTTAGATTTAAGTGTTTAATTTTTTCCAGATTCTTATAAAGTAATTGAGTAAATTATCATGTTTTATTTATTTATATACATGTGTGTATGTATGTATGTATGTATGTATGTATGTATACTGTGGGTGTATGTATGTGTTTGTGTGTGTGTATCAGATATCTCACAGAAAGTAAAGGGTTAGGTGTAAATTTTTCACATTTCATTTTAGATATTTATAATTTTGCAATTTAAGAGCTAATACTCTCACAAGTATTTTTTCTTACAACTTTATTTTTAAAAAGAGATACGTGTACAGAGTTTTAAAGGCATTTTGGCATAAAACTATATGAACAGGTTTTTTTCAGCACTTGATTTTTTTTAAGGTATGATAGTACGCACTGAAATCTTACTAGTTATAAAAAACATAAAGTACCTATAAAAGAAAATGTAACATCGAAATAGTCAAAATTTTCTTGGTGTGTATCGATTAAATATAATGAATGATTTTGAAATACTAAAAATTGCTCCAAGGCTATCTTCTTTGCTCTTGAGTTATTAATGATTTAATGTCTAGGTGTACCCCACCCTAAGAGGGTGCTATACACTTACTGCTCTTTGTTTTTCTAAGAAGGGCTGAGGATTCCACTTGTTGACCTTTCTTTTTTTGAGCTTCATATGTGAGTTGGTTTTTTTTGGGTATTCAGATCTTTCTAGGGCTAGTATCCATTTATCAGTGACTGCATATTATGTCTGTTCTTTTCTGACTGGGTTACCTCACTCAGGATGATATTCTTAGATGCATCCATTTTCCTAGGAATTTCATAAAGTCATTGTTTCTAATAGCTGAGTAATACACCATTATGTAAATATACCACAATTTTTGTATCCATTCATCTACTGAAGGACTTCTATATTCTTTTCAGCTTCTGGCTATTATAAATAAGGCTGCTATGAACATGGTGGAGCATGTTTCCTTATTATATGTTGGAGCACCATTGCAATATATGCTGAGAAGTGGAATAACTGGGTCTTCAGGTAGTAGAAAAGAGTTCCTTTTCTGTGCATCCTTGCTAGCATCTGCTGTGATCTGACTTTTTGATCTTAGCCATTTTGACTGGTGTGAGGTGGAATCTTAGAGTTGTTTTAATTTGCATTTCTCTGATGACTTGGGATGTTCAGCATTTCCTTGGGTGCTTTTCAGCCATTCGATATTTGTCAATTGAGAATTTTTTGTTTACCTCTGTACCCTATTTTTTAATAGGATTGTTTGATTCTCTGGAGTTTATCTTCTTGAGTTCTTTGTCTATTGGATATCTCACAAGTATTTTAGTTTATAAAATTTTATTTACTCTTGCCTTTGTTGGTTTTTATGTATTTATGTCTATTCTTCCCTATGTTAACTTATAGACATCTAATGTAAATGAGCATAGGATCCACTTCAGATTCCCTTTTAGATTTTACTACCAAACTGATCTAAAGTATAGAATATAATTTTTCACAGATTCTGTAGTTCTACTTTTACTTATATTATTTACCCCTGGTATCTCTCTGAAATCATAGGGAGTTTGGAATACTAATTAATATAATTGTTTTCTTATAGTAAGTACTTATATACCTTAATTTGTATTTAAATTAAATTAATTTTGATGTATCTCTACAAACATGAGCAGCAACATACACACACACACACACACATACACATGTATTGTAACATACATGGACACACACAGAAGGAAGAAAGAGAGGGAGGGAGAGAGAAAGAGAGATTTCAACTGTGCAATTTAAACAAGTATTAATGGCTTTCATTTAATATTTTAAAAGTCACCACTCTTCTTACACTCTGGAGCCATTATTAAAGAAAATTAATGTTATTTGAATACAAATACTGTGGCATTATGTGACAACCAAGCAGGCACATAGTCACTAATGAGTAGGAAGTGTTTCTGCAAGTATACCCTAGACAAAGAGATGATTCATGTTTATGGGTAAGTATGGGGGATGGTATTATATTATGTTACATAAAGTAGAGCACAATTAAAATTTACCTATTGTTTATGTGGTGCCTTACACCTAGGAATTTGATGTGCTTGAATACAAGTAAGAGTTGATCTGGAATTCTTGGAGAATTATGGAGAAGGGCTTACTAATGGAGTTTTAACTGAGATGAATTAGCCCAAATTAAATGCAGATTTTTATATAGCATCAGATGCTTCCAGATTCTCTTTTCCCTTTCTTCCATGATGAATGAGGATAAGGTTAACTTAATCAAAAGCACAAGAGGTTCATACCAAAAGGAATATTATTTAGTGAATTTATTTGATAACTAAAGTAATATTTTAGAGACCAGTAGTTCATGGTACATGTCAAAAAATTCATGAATAGATTGATTCATTTGTCTACAACTACTAGATAATTCCTTGAGAATAATGAAAAATCTGTATCCTATGTTTTTCTCCCCTAACATACATATACCGTAATACTATTTGTGAGGGGTGTGTATGTGTGTGTGTGTGTGTGTGTGTGTGTGTGTGTGTGTGTGTGTGTGCATATATGTGTTACCTGTGTGTGAATTGTGTAAATATGCCTAAGCACATGTAAAATAGGATGTTAGTGTCTCCCTTTGTCATTTTGTGCCTTATTACCTTTAAACAATGCCTCCTATTGAGCTGTAATCTCTAAGCTTTGGCTAAGGTGACTAGCTACTGAATGCTTGAAATCTACTTAGATACAACTTCATATGCTAAGGTATCTGGGGCCTGTTGCCATCCTCTGTTATTTATGTGGATTCTAGGGATTCGAACTGAAGGCCTCATGTATGCATAAGGTAAGTCCTCTTAGCCACGAATTTCTCTTAATTTCCCCCTACATAGAGTATTTTAAAAAGCAAATATTTTAAGTGTTGGTTTTACATGGATAAACAAGCAAAACGTGTGCAATGCTAATTCTTACCTTTCTTTTGTAGGTTGCTATCTTCCATTTCTTCTGGGCTTCTTTAAATGTATGTAAACATTCAGGGGTTTGTTTGTGAGGATTTCTCTGAGAATGGATGAATTATTAAATACTTTATTGTATTTGTAACTGTAGCAACTGAACACAGAGAATACTTCATTCTGTTCTTTTAACATTGAGATAAATATGAGTCATGGACAGAAATGCTTTATAGAAAAGAAATATAGCCCAGCTTACCTTCCCCCTCTCCTGGATTACTCAGCCAAACATTACAGCTGCCCTTGTTGTCAAAATGCCATGAGAGAATTTACTACAAGAGAAGCCAATAATGTAGTCAGTTTCTGACATTTAAATAAATGTTTTTGCTGCTCTGTCAAAATTAATCATTAACTTTAGCATTAGAAGCTTGTATTTCAATAGTAGAGGGAAATTTTCCCACCATTACTTCAGAGCAAATGTAACCCTGTGGTGTTATAAATATATATTTCAGACTTAGAGAAAAGATGGATCCCGCAGGACATCTTTCCTTTCCATCCATTGATGATGTCAGCGAGTCTCTGATTAGCTACTGACATTTGAAATTATGGTGGGTCAGTAAGGTTAATGAAAGACTTCTTTATATAGACATGGTCCCGTTGCCGCAGTGCCTTTCTGGGCTTTTGGCTTGTTTTCTGACCCAAAGAGCAAGGCAAAAATTAGAATAAATATCAACAGGACTATAGTCTGAAAACTCATCTGTTGATGATTTTCAATGCTGGTTTTTAACACAAAAGATAAGGTTAATAAATAGCAACTTAGCTATGAATGGTTTACTAGAAGGGCTCTCCTTGGCACCCTTAGAGAGTTTATGCAGGATTAGCTCTGTTTACATGAAAAGAACCATAAAAATGGCTGGGAAACATTTTTTTCTTCACCAAGTGGCAGAGTATCATAAATTTCTCAATTTATAATATTGACTCATCCTCTGTTAAGGCATAGAGAGGGTATAAAACTGAATTAGACCTCCTGACTGAACAATCACAGAGTTTTAGTACCAAAGTGAGCCCCTGAGATTCAGTTCAGCATTTGAAGTAGTATGGTATTTTCACATTCCCTGAATGAAAAGGAATCACTGTAGGACGGAAAGTACAACTCTGATTTTCCAGGTTACTAACTTTGAGCATGTCACAGAAAACAATGTGCTACTGGAAAAATATTTTAAATACAATAGATATATACCAAAAATTTCATGTTAAATTTGAAAATAAATTGTTTACAAGATAATTTTCTTTGGTTTCTAAATTTCCACAGCTCTTTTACAATATGTACATGATAAAATTTCTACCTTATAACTTCTAAGAGCATTATAACCTCCTTCTTTTTTAATATTATTATATTTATTACACATAAAAAAGAAAAATATTAAAAGTAATGTTCCTGATGAATCTTCCTTCATTGTGACTTTTTTTTCTTTTAACTGAAAATAGATATTTTTCTTGTAATATATTCTGATTATGGTCTCCCTTCTCACTATTACTCCTACATCCTCTCCACTCTCCAACCCACCCAAATATCAATGCTATTCCTTTCTGAGCATAAACATCTATAACAATAATGATAATAATGATTATTATTACACTGGTGATGACAATTATTATAAACATATAAAAACAAATAAACCAGAATAGGACAAAACAAATGTTCCATTAGAAAGAAAATCTTTCTCTCTCATTCTCTCTCTCTCTCTCTCTCTCTCTCTCTCTCTCTCTCTCTCTCTCTCTCTCTCTCACTCACTCACACACACACACACACACACACACACACACACACACACACACACATACACACAGGAAACCCCATACAGACATAAATGTACTTTCACATACAGAGATAAAAACCAATATTTAAAAATAATCAGAAAACATATAAACAAAAATTGGTATGGAGAGAAAAAAGTTCAGACAAAACATACTAACACAGAAAGTTCTCACAAAATACTACAGATTTTTTTTTCTTTTATTGGGTAGTTTGTGTATTTACATTTCATGTTATCCTCTTTTCAGGTTCCTCTCTCTCTCATCCTCTCTCCTCATATTTCTATGAGGGATGCTATCCCTCCCTCCTACCCACCCACTCCCACCTCAACACTCTGGCACTCTTCTACACTGGGGAATCAAGCTTTCAAAAGACCAAGGGTTTCTCCTATTGATGCCAGACAATGCCATCCTTTGTGACATACATGGGTCTCCCTTCATGTGTACTCTTTGGTTGGTGGTTTAGTCTCTGAAAGCTCTGTAGGATCTGGTTGTTTGATATTGTAATTCCTAAGGGTTTGCAAACTCCACAAGCTCCTTTATTCTTTTCTCAAACTCCCCCATTGGGGTCCCTGTTCTCAACCTGAAGGTTAGCTGCAAAAATCTTAATCTTTATCAGTAAGGCTCTGTAAGAGCCTCTCAGAAGACATCCATATTAGGCTCTTCTCAACAAGTACTTATTGGCATCAGCCACAGTGACAGTGATTGGTGGCTACATATAAGATGGATCTCTGCAAGGGGCATCCTCTTACGATCTTCAGGCCTTGCTCCTCTGTTGTTCCTTTATTACCTTCTGTGTGCAGTTTATTCTCCCTTCTAACAAGGACTGCAGCATCCACATATTGGTCTTCCTACTTTGTGAGAGTTTTGAGCTTCCTACTTTGTGATTGGATTAACTCATTCAGGATAATATTTTTCTAGTTCCATCCATTTGCCTGAGAAGTTCATGAAGTCATTGTTTTTAATATATGTTTAGTACTCCATTGTGCATAAATGTACCACATTTTCTGTATCCATTCCTCTGTTGAATAGCATCTGGATTCTTTCCAGCTTCTGGGTAATATAACTAAGGCTGTTATCAGCATAGTGGAGCAAATGTCCTTGTTATATGCTGGAGCATGTTTTTGGGTATATGCCCAGGAGTGTTATAGCTGGGTATTCAGTTATACTATGTCTAATTTTTTTTTTTTTAAGAATCACCAGATTGATTTTCAGAGTAGTTGTACCAGCTTGCAATTCCACCAACAATGGAGAATTTTTATTTAGTCATTCTGACTGGTGTGAGGTGAAATCTTAAGATTGTTTTGATTGCATTTCCCTGATAACTAAGGCCTTTGAACATTTCTTTAGGAGCCTCTCAGCCCTTTGATATTTTTCAGTTGAAAATTCTTTATCTCTGTAACTCAATTTTAATAGAATTATTTATTTCTTTGGACTCTAACTTATTGAGTTCTTGGTATATATTAGATATTAGTCCTCTATTGGATGTAGAATTGATAAAATTCTTTTCCCAATCTGTTGGTTGCCATTTTGCCCTATTGACAGTGTTCTTTGCCTTACAGATGCTTTGCAGTTTTATGAGGTCCCATTTGTCTATTCTTGATATTAGAGCATAAGCTATTGGTGTTGAATTCAGAAATTTCCCCCCATGCCTATGTGTTCAAGGCTCTTCCCCACTTCCTTTTCTATTAGTTTCAGTGTATCTTGCTTTATGCATAGTTCCTTGATCCACTTAGAATTGAAAATTGTACAAGGAGATTAGAATGGATTGATTTGCATTTTTCTACATGCTGACTGCTAGTTGAATCAGCACATATGTTGGAAATGCTGTCATTTTTCCACTGGATGGTTTTAGCTCCTTTGTTAAAGATCAAGTGACCATAGGGGTGTGTAGGTTTATTTCTGAGTCTTCAATTCTATTCCATTGATCTACCTGCATGTCTCTGTACAAGTACCATGTAACTTATCATGATTGTTCTGTAATACACCTAGAGGCCAGGGATGGTGATTCCTCCTGAAGTTCTTTTACTGTTGAGAATATTTATTGATATGTTGCATTCATTTGTTATTCCAAAGGAATTTGCAAATTATTTATTTTAACTGTATGAAGAATTGAGTTCAAATTTTGATGGAGATTGCACTGAAACTGTAGACTGCTTTTGGTAAGATGGAAACTTTTACTACCATTAATGCTGCCAATCCACGAGCATGGGAGATCTCTCCATCTCCTGAGATCTTCAATTTCTTCAGAGACTTGACACTCTTGTTATAAAGATACTTCACTTGCTTGTTTAGAGATTTGTTGGTCATCTCCTGGTGGTCTTCACATGACTTTAGTGTCATTTGTATAGCCATGTAGACTTCATTGAGTAGAACTGCTTTTCCCTTTTTGTAGGATTTATCAGTTAAATATAGCTTTGGAAATTATGGTTTGTGTCTTATAGAGGGATATTAACCCAGTAGCATGGCTGCTCTGAAAGGAATACATCCAAAGATATGATCTGGCTAGAATACACACATGTCATTTGAACAAACATTTGAACCCTCTGGCTTGAATACAGACACACCTTTAGTACCTACTATTAAACCTAAAGAATGAGGTATAATCGAGGAGGAGAGAATATGATAAATCAAAGAAAAAATGGAAAGAATTAGAGATAGGATATGCCCAACTTGCAGAAGGACAGGACAGAGAAACTACATAAAGAGCAGTGAGATTGAGACGGGGTGGGGGGTGGGAAGGGAGGGAGAGAAAGAGGAAGGGAGAGAGGGAGGGATGGAGGGAGGTAGGGAGGGAGGGAGGGAGGAGAGCAAAGCAATTTAGTATGAAGTTCAGTTCATGAAACTCAGAGGCAGTCTTTCCAAGCAGAACAATTCAGTCAGAAGCCAAAAGAAGTCAATTTGAATTAGTCAATGTGAAGAGGAGTCTGAGCCAGAACAGAAGAGTTGCACCAGCCATCGAAGTTACAGGAACTAGAAAGAATGAGTTTATGTATCAGTAAGTCTCAGAGGATGAAATGTTCTAAACCTAGGTTAGCACAGAGAGGCTAGAAGGTGAAGCTTTCAAGCTCTAGGCACAGAGGAGATTAGACTGTAGAGAGAAAAATAGCTTCCAGGCCTAGGCCTAAGGATAGCTAGAGCAGAGAAGGAAATGCTCTGGTCTCAGCTCAAGCCTTTGATTCACAGTTTGTGAAGAGCTCTCATCACTTAATCTAGGAAAATGAGGGTGATGCTTACATTTACATTGTCTACTTCATCTCTCATTACCAGTACCACATCTGCCTCATACCTGTATGAGCCCTGTGCATACTGCCACTGTCTCTGTGACTCAAGTGTGCAATTACTGTTCAGATGGATTTGTTTCCCTGGTGCACACCACTCATCCAGGCCTTTACCATCTCCACGCCTCATTTTCTGTAAAGTTCCCTGAGCACTGAGTAGATTTGAAGCATGCATCTCTTTTTCTCTCACTCTCTGATAGTGTTCAGTTGTGTATGGTTATCCTTTATTAGTTTGCAAGCTCTTGGTTGTTTCCCTTGTTGTTGATATTCACGCTTTTTAGGCTTAATCCATGGTGGTTAGATAGAATCCAGAGTATTATGTCAATTTTCTTATATCTATTGAGATGTGCTTTGTGTCTGAGTATGTGATAATTTTTGGAGAAGTTATGTCTTACTCTCCTAGGTCTGCTTTTATAAATTAATTGGTCATTTTTACCTTGCAATTTTTAATAGTATATATCCTGTTATTTTGTGTTTTGATTAATATAGGTCAAGGGTCTTTTTTTTTTTCTTGTGCAGTCTACTTATTGTTTCGTATGTTTCTTGTACCTTGGTAGACATCTCCTTCTTAGGATGGATAAATTTTCAATTTCTATAAAGTATTTTCTGGGCCTTGGCCTGGATTTTTTCTTCTTTTTCTATTCCTATTTCTTAGGTTTGGTTTTTTCACAGTGTCCCACAGTGTCTGGATGTTTTGTGCCAGGATATATTATATGTAACATTTTCTTTGACGTGAATATCTATTTGTTACATCATATCTTCAATATCCAAGATTCTAGTATGTATATCTTATTTATGAGACTTACCCTGAGATTTCTGATCAACTTTCTAAATTTTCATAGCCATATTTCCTCCACTTTTAGTTTTCAATTTTTTAAATAGAAAGGGAAAGATGTTACTTTTTATTTGTATAAACCTACAGTCTTTATTGCCACATCCTCAAATTCAAGTGTTGGGTTTTTTATTATTTTATATTATTTTTACACTAAAGATTTCATTACCCCCCCCAGTCCACTCTCATACTGTTCCACATCCCATACCTTCTATCTACCTGACACATCTCCACTAGAAAGTTACCACCCCACACACCCTGACAGACTTCTAAACTCCCTGAGACCACTAGTCTCTTGAGGATTAGGTGCATCTTCTTTGACTGAACCCGGAGTCTAGAGTCCTCAGCTGTATATGTGTTGGGGACTTCACATCAGCTGGTATAGGCTGCCGGGGAGGTGATCTAGTATCTGAGAGATCTCAGGGGTTCAAGTTACTTGAGACTACTTGTCCAGATTTTCCTTAATTCAAACACAGGGATCAGTAGCTTCTGTTGATTGGTTGGGTGCATATATCTGCACCTGACTCTTTCAGCTGCTTGTTGGGTCTTTCAGAGGGCAGTTTTGTTAGGTCCCTGTTTGTGAGCTCTGCATAGCCTCAGTACTGGTGTCAAGCCTTGATCCCCTTTTGGGCATCTACCCAGACCTTAGCTTTCTTAACTGAATCTATTTCCACTTTTTATTCTGGAGTGGTTTTCTTCATTTTTTCTGCTGTTTGTGTTTTTATAGTTTTGTTTAAGAGATTTACTTCTATTTAAAGACCTCTATCTTTTGTGTTCCCATTATCTATATTACATCCCCTATTTGGGGATCATAATTGCCTTAATTCACTGTATAATTTTGAAAATAACTTGTAACACTGTAATAACACCTTGTGGCCCAGATTATTTGAATCATTGGCCAACATGTCCATTAGGACATTACAGATTTATAAATACAGCAACTATATCTAGTGAGATATAAAAATAATGGATCAATAGTTTTACTTTCTAATTAATAGTGTTTAATTTTAAATACTACTTTTGTTATATGCAAGGACTATTTAAATTTACCTAATAAATTTCTATTCTTGCCTATGTCATTATTTATTGTTTATAAACTAATTGGAAATAGTTCTATTTATATAAGATGACCAATGAGATTAAATAATAAAGTCCCCTAACAAGTTTATTTTTTAAATTTTTATTAAGTTCACATGATATACATATCACGCACTCCAATCTTACTCATCTCTCCATGTTCTCCATCCTTGCAACCCCTCCTGAAACTGAGAACAACAACAGCAACAACAAAACAACAACAACAAAACTCATTGTAAAATCAGCGGTGTGTCACAGTGTGTTCCACGCTATAGCCTTTAGAGTATATCTTTACTTACAAGTCTCTGACTTCTGCTGGGTGTGGTGACAGGGTTCATGGCCACACACCAGTAAGGGTCTTTTACTATCAGAAGTCAGATGTGTACTCCTGCCTAGAGACATGTTGATATCTGAGAGCTGTGCAGAAATAGTCCCACTTCTCAGTCAGACAAGGTTGGCAAGCTGTTCCTGAAAGCATGAAAGCAAGGGAAATGACCCTGAGCAAACTACAGTACTTAAAAGAGTGGACCCCACTCACTGAGAGAGATGCATGTGAGCATGGAAGAGGTGGATCCGCCACTCTTTTTCCATGTGAGTAGGGGTGGATCTGAGAGGAGTTATGAGGATAAGTAAGTAGCAGTATGATAAAAGTATGTTATATGAAATGCTCTAAAAATTAGTAAAAATATCTTAAATATGGAAACCTTGGAACAAATAATCTAATTGGGAAAGTAGGAAATAAGGCCTCATTAGGGAGGATGAAAGGAGCAAACCCAATTAGAAGGAAGAAAGATGTTAAAATAACAATAAGGATGTCAGATAAAAATCATAAGGAATCATACTATTGACTACTTGTCCAATCCTTTATAACATATAGAATACTGTGTATAAATATACATGTATATTTGTAATAGACTCCTCTGATTTTGTCTGACAATGATGAACAAGAATCAAATATGACCTTATATTTTGAGTTTTTGGTAAGGTCTATCTAAGTAACTACCAAAAGTATGCACCAGCTTGCTATTGACTGACCCATACACATTGTGAAAGTAACTCATTTTTAACAGACGCAATTGTTGTCTTGAAGGATTACTGATGAGTAACCTCACCTTTTCTAGTTTTTTAAAAACTATGGAAAGCTTGGTCACCTTAGATATTATAGTCAAAACTCCTCTACAAGCCTACTGATTCAAACTGGATTCTCTCTCTCCTCACTGAATTGCTTTGCATAACCTCAAAGAAACCTGCCTTTGAACTTCCAAAAAACACACAACTAAACTGACTGACTGAACTGAACACAATGAATGAGCTGAAGTGAGAGGAATTGCCTGGAACTCAACTCAACTCACTTGAACTGGAGGAACTCAGCTGTACATACCAAATCCCCTGCTGATCTTACTTCTCCTCTGCTCCCTGTGTGTTCTCAGGAGAGTTTGGTGTATCCTGTCTCTGACTTATCCTGTCAAATCTTTGCTGATTTATCCCTTTTCAGTCTCCCTGAGCAGGAATTGACTGGCATACCTCCTGCCTGAGGAGTAGCTTATGAAAAAAATACTGTGTAATATTCAGATGAAGGAAACAACCAAAAGTCTTACACAGCTATGATGTTTATAAATTACATCAACTGCCAGAAAGTCATGATATTCATAAATTTATAGTAGTAGCTTACATACCTTGGTGATAGTCAAAAGCTCTTATTTTGATTTAAGACCAACTTTACAAGTAGAAGATCACATCTGAAACAGGAAATGTAGCTAACTATTCAATACTAGTGAGGTCATAGGTAAAGAAAAACTTCCCAGCACTACTGTATTAATCTAGTATAACTCCTGACTCCAAATTAAATGTTTAAATTAATATCCACAGGTAAGTCTATATTTTCAACTTTTATCTAGAAAAAACTCTCTTTGTAACAAATAGCTATCTCTACAGAAAACAACAGCCATTCGAATTTCAGTTGGAACAGTCTCATTGGTTATGTCTGTAAAATACTTCCACACCTAAGGGTCTTAGAACATTGTAGAAAAGGAGGTGAAAATATTTTAAGAGCAAGAATATCATGGAGTTTGCCATGAGATTTTGTCTCTTAGTAATATCAAAAGGTACACCTAAAGGTAGCACCAACATTACTGTTCTCAATATGAGCTGAGCAAGGATGATAGTAATGAGCATGCTAAATTGCATAATGAAATACCATGAGACCTCAACCCTACTTGAAAAACTATAACAAACTGGGGAAAACTGAAAGCAGGCATGGTGGTCTTACATAGGGCAGAGCACAAAAACTGGCTTGCCAATATCAAATATACTAAAAAGCATCCACACATGTTACATTATATACATATATATTTAATGTATATGTGTGTGTGTGTGTGTGTGTGTGTGTGTGTGTGTGTGTGTGTGTGTGTGTGTGTGTGTGTTTGATAAAAGAGGAAGCTATGAATTTGAAAAAGAAAATAGAGGGGTAAATAGAGGGGTATATGAAAAAGTTCCAAGAGAGGAAAGATAAAAGAAATATATTGTGGATATATTATAATTTTAAATAGAAAATAGAAAAAAGCTTTCAATCCAATTTATCAGAGTTAGGGAGTTGGCAGAGAGAATAATTTCAGAATTTTTCTATAGGCTTTCATGGACTGCAACATCAGATAGCCATGGCATATATAAGCTTGCTACATGTAGAGTGGAGAATCTATCTAATACATAAAGGGTCTCTATTCATCATGAAGACCTGAAAAATTCCAAATATAAAGCCTCTAGATTGTCTATAGTCTATCCTACTTGCTAAACTCCATCACTGCCAAGGAACAACTCCAAGTGCTAGATATATATTAAAAGACAATAACAATTACTAAAAGTGGTACGAATAAAATTTTGGTTAAAAAAAAATGTGGGATATTGTTTGTGAAACAAAATAATGGTTTAGTTAAAATTTCTGTCCCATTATTAATAATCGTTATATGGTTCACAAGTTAACCAAAGTTCTGTGCTCCATCCTGGTGCAATGTGATTAACATTTCAATGTAAGATGATACAAGAGATTGCTGGTGGTAGAAAGCACTTAACATCACCAAAGGTATTGCCAGCACACTGGTCACTACATTCTCCTGTAAACTCTGCCCCTGAGACTCGGTTTCAATCAGCATTGATTTTATTTAAGATCTGGGAATTTGTCCATTGAATAGGTAAAATGAAAGAGTTATCTAAAAGAAACAACTTCTGTAAAGTGATCATTTTTATATTTTACATTATATTATAATAATTATAATAAGCTAGTATTATGTGGTAGAAATGTAGTCCATGGGTTAATGTTTCTAGAGTTCAGAAAGAACCTGCAAAGAAAGACTTCCATAAGTTTTTTTTTTTTTTTAATGTATGGCATGTTCATCAAATTTGAATCAACAAATTCATATTTAAAATTATTTTATTTCTTGTTCCTACTTAGATTATTTGCATTTTCATATTGAGTTTCTTAAGGCAGTGGACTTAAAATTACTTATGGTTTTATGGGCTACAAGAAATAATTGTGATAAAAGCAAACTGTTGCTCTATTGCAGTTATAGATGAATCTTTTCTACAACATAGATCCTTCACTTTTATGTTTTCTTCCAATATAACTCAAAAGAAGAATCCAATTCCCTCAACAAAAAGCTTTTAGAACTATTAGAAATGAATAGCTTTCTCTCCTCTTTTGTTAGACATTCTTAGAATTTCATTTATTAACTTTAAGCTATAGTATCAAAAGGACTCTCAAAAATTCAAGCAGAATTGTATAACAAAATTATTGATGAAACTTTTGTAAATAACATTTAGAAGTACAAAATAGACAGAATTATAGAAATGGTTTTGAAACATAGAGTGACGGTGGAGAAATAGATTATAAAATGTGAGTATAGTTGATTGGGGACTCTGGGAATAGAAATTTATAGTGGGGCATTTCTGGGATGGCCTCTGGTTGAAGAAAACAATGTGCCAAGTCAGATCTAAAAGGACATGGTAGAAAGATGAGCAGTTTGGTTGGGAAATGTCATGGCCCGTAGCAAATCTGATCTTACATGCAAATGATAAAGATATATACCACCTCTTGGCTGCATAAACTGTAGCTAACTGTGAATGTTTGGTAAACATACTGAAACACAAAACTCAATAAAATAAAATATGTGTATCACTCATTTTATTTTAAAGTTGAGCATTATAATATAATGCCTTTCCCACAAAGAGTTAAATTTCTGCAGTTTTTAACTTTTCCAGGAAATTGATAAGTTATAATTTCATTAAATCAATAATAGTAAGTACATATTACTTTATGGTTGAATCCTAGGTTATCTGTATGGTGATTATATTGATAATGACTTTGATACCTTAGTGCACCTAAATAAAAAAATCAATACAATTAATTAGCATAATGTGCCATAAAAATATCTTAATTAGACAAATAGATGTATTTGTTGCAGTAATGTAGCAGGTAGTTTTATATATTGATATTTATTATAATAGAAATATTATCTTCTAGAACGAATGCCACATCAGCTAGATGTGATAAGAAATGGTTAAGGAAGCAATTGCTATGTCATGGGGTAGAATTTGAGTTCTCGAGGAACATTGATCTATCAACTACTTCAACTATTAAAGAGCCCAAGAGTAACAATAATTAATGTGGTAAATTCAATATTTATATTTATTTATTTCATATTTATTTCATATCCGTACAGTGGTTTATCAATTTTGATCACTTATTATTTATCTAAACTTTACATTAATCTCCAGTATTTTGTTGGCATATTATATAAATGTCAGTTGTGAACTGTGTGAATGATGAGGACACTGAAAACCAGCCTCATATCGTTCAAGAATGCATCTCATTTTTAGTGGCAGATTATCATAGCTCATATCATATACTTTCAAGATTTGGTATTATTCTAAATAAATTGTTATCTCTAGATACAAAAAAATTGAACTAATTATTACTAAGGTCTTAATTAATAGATTGTTATTGTATATATATTTAACAGTGATTTGAGTTAAGCCAAAATAGTGTGAATGCAGTCTCTACCAAATACTTTTGAATAGTTTATGTAACTTGGCATCAGACTAGCTGTGCACAAGGACATGTATAGATAAAGTAAAACTGACGATGTCAAATTCCCCTGTAGACAGCAATTAGATTGTCCAAATAGGAGAATGTTCTTATAGAGAAAAACTGCTTAATTCTAACATACCTTCAAACTGAATTTGTTTTGATAACAACTCAGCAATTATACATTTATAAACTTGATGTTAAACTGGCTAAAATTATTAGATATTGAGTAAAAGTAGAAATCACTTTTTTTGGTCAACAGGATAATTCTTACCAGAGTGTGTTGAGGACAATGTTATAAACATAAAAATGGTATGTAGAATAGTCAGTCACATACAGATAAGTAGTAAAGCTATTATTTATGGAATTAATGCTTGTACCGATGAGCAAATATTATTCAGAAACAGGATTCAATGGGAAAAGTGACACTGTAAGATATTCCAAAATTTAATGGGGAACAGGAAAAATAAATAGCTACCTCAGACATGTAGGATTTCAGTAGATGAAGCTCATTTTAAAGAAAATTAATTTTAAGAAAATGGTGTTAATACTTTGATCTCCCTATTAGGATCTCCATATAATTTGAGATTGATAGAAATATCTGGGAGCAATGTTACATAATGACGAAAGGCTTACTAACCATGTGGTCTTTCCTATCAAACTTCTATAGTGCATTAGATCCTCAAAAAACCCTCAGATTTGGAGAAAGAATAGGAAATAATACATATGTCATACATTTAATTTAAATAAATTCTCTCATGGAAATTTCCAGAGATTCATGGTAGCCTAAATTCTGCAAATAGCATTCATGACATTCTGTCTCTTCAGTTTGTGTGCACTCATGTTTATGATCAGGTAGGCATTTGTCCCTTAATGATTAAGAGGCTCTTCTTACCAGATGTGGTCTTTTGGAAAAAAATCCCATCCACTTGGCAGGTTCGTGAGGAATAAGCAAGCTTTTCTCTGCAAGGGACCAGCCTACTTTTTCTGTAAATGACTGACTAGTTTCCAAGGATGTCAGTCTTCTCATAAGAACTTACATTTAAGTCAAAATAATGATGCTTCTTAAACTGCAGTTCATTCTGCCAGCACTTGATTAGCAATCTACTGAGTGCAGGGATTGAGAGGAAGGCAGATCTTCATTTCATGCAGGGTGTCATTAGAGCTTACACTGGCTCCATATTACCATCATTACTACTGCTAATTATTATTTGTAAAAGCTGATAGGATTCCTGCCATTATCTCCAATGGAGAAGATGACATGCACTCCTTGCTAGGAAAGACCTTCTTGAACTAAGTTAAGAAAATGTAGCCATTAGCCCAATCCAAAAATGGAAAAGAAAGTTTAATTCTGAGATTTACCTACAGACTCTCATAATTTAGGTGAGTAACATGTGGAAAACTAAACTCAAGGAATGGAATAAATACACTTTTACAACATAACCTTGCGTGCGTGTGTGTGTGTGTGTGTGTGTGTGTGTGTGTGTGTGTGTATGTGTGTGTGTGAGAGAGAGAGAGAGAGAGAGAGAGAGAGACAGAGAGAGAGACATAGAGAGAGACAGAGAGAGGGGGGAAGAGAGAGAGAGAGAAGGAGGAGGAGAAAGGGAGATACAGGGACAGAGAGACAGAGAGAATAAATAAAAGAAATGGTAAGAAATTTATCAGAAAGACCTTAGACCCTTAAGAAGCCCATTTGAACATCTTAAATTAGCATGATAGCCTTGCCATAATTGGTGAGCCAACATCAATTCATTAATTACAGTGAAAGCCTACAACCTGTGTTAGATTTCACTGTGTGCTATAAATTATATAGGCATTGACAAATGACGTATGCACAGTGTTACATCATTATTATAGCTTCATTGCTCTAAATTTGTGCTTTTAATTTCATCTTTCTCTTCTCCCAGCCATCTAGCAATCATCTAGACATTCTTCATTGCTTTGCTCTTTGAAGCATGTCATACAGTTAGAAACAATGTGGAGTCTTCTTAATTTCTCTTCTCTCACTTAGAGACACTCCTTTAAATATTCCCCATGTCTTTTTGTGCCTGATCTTATTTATTAAACAACGTTTTGATGTTTCTATGTTTCAGTCATTATCAATAAGAAGAGACCCAACCCATCTGCAAACACCAAACCCAGACACTATTGCTGATGCCAAGAAGTGCTTGCTCACAGGAGCCTGGTATAGCTGTTCCCTGAGAGGCTTTTTCAGGGCCTGACCAAGACTGATGCAGATGTACACAGATTGAGCACAGGGACCCCACTGGAGAAGTTAAGACAAGGAATGTAGGAGCTGAAGGGGTTTGCAACCATACAGGAAGAACAACAATATCAACTAACCAAACTCCCCAAAGCTCCCAGGGACTAAACCACCAATGAAAGAGTACACTAGGAGGACCCATGGCTCCAGCTGCATATGCAACAGAGAATTGCCTTAGAGGGCTTCAATAGGAGAAGAGCACCTTGGTCCATTGAAAGCTTGATGACCCAGGGTAGGGAAATGCTAGGGCACTGAGGCAGAAGTGGTTGGGTGGGTCAAGGAGCAACCTCATACAGGCAGGGGGAGAAGATAACTGGCTGTGTAGGGAAAAGTGGAAGGTGAATAACATTTGAAATGTAAATAAACCAAAAACCAAAAATGAGAAAAAAAGAGAATTTTACAGACATTATTTGCAGGTTTTTATATGCTCATAATTTCTCAATGTATTCCAAAATGAATAATCATTGAGTTATATAAAAAGTATGTTTAACATTGTGAAACCAGGAAAAGTCCATGCTAAATGTTAAGAAGTGGCTACCATGTGTTCACTCTGCTGCCAGCAGTGGAATGTTCCTGCTGCATTCTGCCATCTTCTGATAGTGTCACTTATTCTTACTTGGTTTAGCCATTCCAGGAGAGCTGTACAATTGTCTTCTTTTTAAAATTTACAGTGCTCCAGTGATATTTGATGAGCACACTAATCTGTTTACCTTTCATGAGGGTGTCTTCTTTGTTTGAGTGTCAATTCAGATTCCTTGCCTGTTTACCGAACTGTTCATTGTTTTCTTACAGTTGAATTCAAAGAGTTCTTTGTGCCATTCTAGATATCTTCATACTATTTGTGATATCGACATTAGTATTTTGCAAAAACCTCATTCTCATTATATGTATCCCCTCTTGATTCATTTTTTAAAGACTTATTTATTTATTATATTTATTATATATAAGTACACTGTGGCTGTCTTCAGAACCACCAGAAGAAGGCATCAGATCTCATTACAGATGGTTGTGAGCCACCATGTGGTTGCTGGGATTTGAACTCAGGACCTCTAAAGAGCAGTCAGTGCTCTTAACCACTGAGCCATCTCTCCAGCCCCACTCCTGATTCTTATAATAACTTCTTTAACAGAAAACAACTTATTGGCTATAATGATGCCTGGTTGTCTTTTTTGTCCATCTATAGCACTCATTTTTGATGTTGTAAAGTTATAAATAAACTGAGCTTTTTTAGATTGTCTCCTATGTTGTCTCATGAAATTTAAATACCTTAAAATTTAACATTTTAATCTGTGATTAACTTTAAACTTTTATTTATAGTTGCATTTAGTATGCAGAAATCCAAACTAATATTATAATTTAATCTTCCATTCACAAAGTATGAAGTATAAACATTGCAAGCAAAGCTGCTGTGTTTAAATCAATGGAGAAAATATATGTTAAATTGTTGAGTATAACAGATTCAGGTTCCCATTAAGGACATAAGAGTCACATATTATATGGGATGCTGCTAAGAATAATGTGTGTCCAGTTTCCTCAAAGAGCTTGACAAAAACCTTATGAATATTGAAAGCCTGTGACAAATGTTAAAATGCAAATTACAACTCAAAAGTTGAGATTTACAACTCATTGAGAGTGACAAGATTTCCTTTACTTTGCTAAACACAGAAATACTTAAAATTAAAATTATAGCATATAGATGTATAACCAAAATAAGAAATGTATGCTATTCATTATTGAAGCCCAAGTGGCCACCGATATTGTGATAACTAAAATTAACATCACAATAATCAGAAATCTATTATTATTATTAAAGGCACCAATTAATTAGTAAGAATAATTTTAAAGTTCTCAATTTTCTTTAGGTTATAGACATGTCTTCTTTCTACTGAGAAGTAAGAGAACAAATATGTATTTGAATAAAATAGATATAATTAGTGAAATATACCAAACTTAATAATTAATAAACATAGTAACTAATGTCTATATGATCAACCTATAGCAATACATTCTAATATTGAGAAATATCACAGAGCACAACCCATAGACAAAAAGCTACAGACAATTAACAAATACTGAAGTGAGAGAAATGGTCATTCCCTGAGCATGTGTCTTATGGTTGATTGTCTAGAGCCAAGAGGTCAGCTTTGAATTCACATGCACATAAAACAATAAATTTACCTGGTAAATTGTACTTATACATGTATGCATAATATACATGTGTGTGTATGTATGTGTATATGTATGTATGTAAAACAATAGCACTTGAAGAGAAAGGAGCCAGAAATTTGAGAGGTACTTGAGACAGGGAATGGAGGGTTTGAAAAATAATTGGAAAAGTCATATGATATGATTACATGTTCAATTAAAATGCTTAAAAGAAAAAAGGCTTTAAGGATAGTTTCGGTCTTCTATTTTGTATAAAAGGTATTACTGCCTAAAAATAAATAATAAATAATAAATTAAATTATAATTATAACAGATTTATATAATAGACAGTTCCTTCTTCAGGGAATTTTAATTGTCTTGATTTTTGCTCAGTGGATAAAATAGGGAGTGCTTTTAAATATATAAAAGGAAACCAGAATGATTGAAAAACCCAAATATACTTGGTCACTGAAACTGGTATGTATTGAGAAATATGCTTGACATGATACTGCATACTTTCAAAGATTACTGAGTACCTCAAATTAGGATTATTTAAAGCAAAGTTAAATCTATCTAAGAAACTTATAATGGTCTAGGGAGATGGCACAGTTTCTGACTTTATTGCCATAGAAACATAAACATACATCTAATTCTTAGAATTTGTGTTAGTACTTGCTTGCAATCCTAATGCAGGGGATGTGGGGCAAGAGATCCCTGGTGCTTCCTAGCCAGCAATAAGCAAGTAGTGGCCTCTAATTATATATATATATATATATATATATATATATATATATATATATATATATATATATATATTCATTTTCATTACCACTAAAATTGATATTGATATACAGGACTTTCTCTGTCTCTCTGTCCCTTTCTTTGACACTGTTTCTCTCTCTATCAGACTCTAGATTAAGAATAAAACTTACTCTGTATGTCAACGTTTTCAACATCTTCATCCTCCTGATTTTGACAAGTATTTTTTCTCTCCTTTGTCTTCATCCCTTCCCTGTTCTATCTTCTTTTTCCTTTTCTCTTGTGTCTTTTATTCAATCTCCATCATATACTCTTGAAATTTGATATCGAGACTGGATAATTTTACTGGCAAATTACTATAGAGTCCAGACAGCACTAAGTACAAATATTAATATATCAATATAGCCATATAACACAATTGATCACCTCCTCTTAATACATTCCATGTCTTCATGTAATCTTTATATTTTCTTCATAAGAAAATATTATTCTATCTACAGTTTTCATTATGGAGCACTGAGTCTATGAATTCATCACAATTCTTCATTTAAATTCAACTTCTTAAACTTGGTTTACATACTTGCTTAATAAGTACTTAAAGTGATAAGTCTTGAGAATGTTTGAAGACATTAATTGAAAAATGTAGTTGATAGGTATTCACCCAAATATTGACAAATTACTTGAATATATATATATATATATATATATATATATATATATATATTCATTCAGTTAAGTGATGCATAGAAGTCCTTGTCCAATGTGTTGGTGTCAGAGAATGAGCAGGGTAAGAATTGAACCTTGGCCATATGTGATCGCTGTTCTAGACAAAGTTTTCTTCAGCACAAGTTTTCTTCTC
Organism: Micromys minutus; assembly: GCF_963924665.1. Lineage (NCBI taxonomy): Eukaryota > Metazoa > Chordata > Mammalia > Rodentia > Muridae > Micromys > Micromys minutus. The sequence continues at coordinate 22,309,548 of NC_137982.1, read as the reverse complement.
TTGTAAGTATTCCTGCTTCACTAGCATGCCTCATCTCTACTATCACTGATTCTGGGCTTTCAGCATCCACAGAGTCAAGGCAATATATATCTGGGGCGATGGCAACAGTTGTAATTGTGTCTTTGCTTATGTAATTGAAGAAAAGTTGAGATGGGTTCATGAGGAATAGTTCTTATTCTATAAAGGTCTTATGCACAGTCATGTTTTAACAAGATTCCCAAATTGCATTATGAAAATCTGGCAAAGTTTCCTTTATAAGGACATTTATTGCCCTTGCCCTTTTGATAACATTACTATGTGTTTGTACTGAAGTCTATTATTAAATGAATAAATACTAGGAAAATGAAATATTAGATTATAACTGTTGGACTTTCAAATGGCAAACAAATTTGCTAAAAGTCTTGTTATTTGAATGTGACTCTATGAGCTTCTGAAAGGCCATAAATGATGTCAAAGAAAATCTGCAGAGTGCAAAAATGAATGTTCATTCCATGGCTTTGTGGGCCTTTCAAACAACTAGTTGATGAAAATATAATCCAGGTGTTCGCTGTTGGATACAAAATTACAACCTACATATTAGCATATCTCTATAACAGAAGTCACAGAACAGGATCTACTTTGACAAACACAACCTGGTAACAATATCAACATCACGACATCAGGATGTTATCAGACAAGTGCCTTCTTGTCTCCTAATCGGTATAATATCTTCCACCCTCATTCTTCCTGAAAACCTAAATCCCATTTGATCATCTCTGATAAACCATGAGCAAACCCTTCTCACTCAGATAACAACAGGCTACTGTGGATTTGGTGACTAAGAGAAGGAAGGCTGTTGAAGACTGCTCTCAGTGTCTGCTTAGCTGTTTGCAGATTCTGAATGGTGTCTGATGGAAAAATCAGGGCTCAATTTTATGCCGATTTTGTGCCCCAGTTAGCAGTGCTAATTGGGGCACACAAGTAAATTGCACTCTGCCCTGTGGAAGTTTTCAGTTAGCCAACTAAATCAGAAAATCATTGAGAGTGTGCTAATCCATCATGTAGTCACCCCTTAATTAGGTGCAAAATCTATGCTGCCTCCAGGAAGGACAAAGTTCAGACATGGGATCTCAATGATTGCTTACTTGGAAACCCATATAAATATATAGTGTATGCAATAAGCAAGCTGAGTTTTAAAACATGTAAGTGCTTTCAAGGAGTGAGATCACTATGAAGCAGGTTTAAGTTCTATTAGAGGTGACAGGAGAAAAGGTCATTTGGTTTCTCGTGCACTTCAAAGACAAACTTTTTTGAGGGAAATAAATTACTTTTACCTATAAAACATGTAAATTGCAGGGATAAATTTAAGAGCAAATATTCCACATTTCCTAGTGCCAAGCTCTTGCTTGGTTGAAGTTCAGTGCCAAGACTTGGAACCATGTGAATAGAAAGACAGTGATTTTCATCTGTTTTTACAGTGGTGGCATTAATTCTTGAAGAATCACTAGCAATGTACCTTGAAGATATTGATGACTCCAACTTCTCCATTTATACCTTCATCACTGTGCCCCTCATATCCTTCACACTGATATTATTTTGGCTCTTAACCATGGAGTTCAATTTGCCTTTTACATAGAGTTTTGGTGCTGGGACTTGCCTTGAGGTATGGTCTGTATATCATATATGGGTAACATGAAAGAAAACAAATTGTCCTTGTACCAATAGCTATCCAATGCCAATTTCTCCTCAGCTAATTTTAGGAATTTGTGTCCACCTTTCCCAATCTATAACTTTCTTTATCCATACTCTTTCTCTGACCTTAAGGTATTGTGTATGCTTTCATAATTGCTATGAGTTCTTAAGTGCATTTGCACTGTAGTGTTCAGAGAACATTATTTCTGTATTGTGCTGAAACCTTAGCTCTTAGTACACAATAACTATGTTTAAATTAAAGAGCTACAGGCAGGTGCTAATTTCTATAAAAATTTATTTGAATGTGTGTTTATAATGTGTTTTAAAGCATAAAACAATGTGGGAGTGTATGTGTTGTAGTGTTGCTGGTACTTAATGTTATCTTTGCTAAATTACTGTGACCATTTTATCTTTTCTAAAATATAAAGTCATAGTTTAAATTACCAAATTTTGTTTTAAATACATTTTAAGTCAAGGTTGGTATATGGAAACCAATATATTTTTCTAAAATTGGAATTTTATCTTTGAAACAATGATGTTAATGGCTTTCTTGTGACTTTCAAAGTTATAGCCTATAGATGGCTTATCATGAATTATTATTATGTATGATCCTAGAATTTCTAAAACCACAAGGAAACACATTTTAGCAAAAATAAAACCACATTTGGAAATAATTTTAAATTCTGAGTATGTAGGATCTAGTTTCAGTATTGTCTGAAGCACTGTCATTTTAATGTTTGGTAAATCAGCATTCTTCCTACTGGTATCATTCTGTCTAGAATCCCCAGCCTAGCTTTCTTATCTGTTACATTGCTGGGCCTTTATCTTCTTCCTATTCCAGGAGCATTTACTTATTTATTTATTTGCTCTGCATTTAGGAATGAACTATGACCCAGGATCCATCTTTCATTTTAGTTCTCAAATTCCAAATTAAAGTTCTCAAATGAAAGTCTAAACATTATTTCAAGATTAGAAAATATTTATTCTGTAAACTAATCTTGTATGCCCGAACTTCTCCTTCCTTCTTCCATTCAAAATTCTGTTCACTGTACAGCCAACCCTTGGTGGGCCTCTCTCTGTGCTTTCCTGTGACTCCCTCTCCTCCATCATTTCTTTCTGGAAGTACTTTTGGTCCTGTTATTTTTCTTTTCATCCTCCCACAGATTTTAGATATATTGTTTTAACCTTTGTGGACTTCCTGTGTTCTTAGTTTTGAACTGTTTATACCCCACATGGAAAATATATCATTTCAGATTCCTCTGTCCCTTACACTATTGCCCTCTAAAGTAACATCACAATAAATTAAACTTGTTTGTTTTATAGAATATTGAAGATTGCATCACACTTCCATTGTTATCCAATATTGCCTGTACTTGTAAGTACAAAGCTGTTCTTGTAGCACATATATTCACTCATAAATCACAAAATGGATTTGACGTGGAATTACTGACATGTGCCATCTAAACTCATCAAGAGAAAGAAACTTTTCTGTGATTTAATGAGCAACCCTAAAGCAATACGCTCTGAAATTTTTGTCCTTCATTTCTTCTCACTATCTTTAACATATAAAACAATTTTAAGTATGTTTTTATCCTTTTTAAGGTTAAATTAATGATGATGATAATATGTTTGTGTGCGTGGTATATGTGAGCATTCATGTCCTCATGAACAAATGTCAGGGACATATATGGTTGTCAAAGGACAACTCTTTATCTTATTTTATTTTTATAAACCTTATTTTAAATGTACAGATTTTAAGAGCATTTTGCATAAAATAATATGAATATATTTTTCTCAGTACTTGTTTTTTTAAAGGTTTGATATTACTGATTGAAAACTTACTAATTTCAATGAGCATAAAGTACATATAAAACAAACATGGAAATAGTCAAAGTTCTCTTGGTGTGTTAAGATTAAACATAATGATCTTTAAATAACAAGAATTGGCACAAGGCTGCATTCTTAGCTCTTTAAGTATTAATGATTTAATGTCTATGTGTACCCCACTCTGAGAGGGTGCTACACACTTATTTCTTTTTTCTAAGAATGATTGAGGCTTCCTCATTTTGGTCTTCCTTCTTCTTGAGCTTCATATGGTCTGTAAGTTTTCTCTTGGGTATTTAGAGCTTTCTGGGGCTAGTATCCAAAGGGACAACTCTTAAGAATCAGCCCTTTTACTGATTCCTGGAAATTGTCAGGCTTGTGTGACAAGAGCTCTTACCCACTGAGCAATCCTGCCAGCTCTGGCCCATCACAATAGCATTCTTTTGTAAAGAATTGTAGAAACACTACCTATTTTACAATACTCTTGAGTTTATGTTTTCAAAGATTGGAAGGTGGTGTGGTATGAGGCATGTGTTATTTCTCGGTCTCTAATGTATATTAAATAAGTAATTTGTAAACAAACATTGCAGTAATGACCAGTGGGCACACAGTATTCACAGGTTTGTAAAACTCTCCTATGTTTATAAAAAATAACCTAGTCTGTAAGCGTACACCATTGGCACTGTCTTTATGTTCTGGCAGTTGTTTTGCACAGTTTCATAAATCTATGTCAAATTGACTCACTGTGAGGATCATGAGGTCTTGAAATAGAATTCATACTGTATCTGGGATAACTAGCAATGACAACATCCAACTGCAATTTTTTGTCATTTGAGCCACAATTGGAACACTGTCTCTAGTTTCTTGGTTCTCTGATTATCAGTCCAAATGATAGAATATTTTTCTAAGATGTATGGAAGATATTAAAAGCCCAGCACATAAAGTACTTCCTTTTTCTACCATTCATGTACATTAAACAAATCACCAATCTTGCAAACAGTTTACCTCTTACAGACAACCCCATTCTAAATTTTCCCATAGAATGAATTATTGGTAATAACAAAATATCCAAAGCAATACTCTTAAGCTAACCTGAACATTATATGGATTTCTGATACAATTTCCCTATAAAAGACATGTATTCTCTTACATGTGGATAATACTTATGTGAGATCATTACAAATGATGCATTATACTACATGTATTTATGCACATGTGTTTTTCTAAACTGGTTCTGTAAGTCTGTGGAGAACAGAGCCCATATATACATCAAAAGCATAACAGTACTTAACTATAAACAACTTAATAACTATTATCTGAAGAACCAACAATGATCCTCATGAAATTTTAGAATGCTGATGTCCATCTGTGCTGAGCTCATTAAATGACAGCTATTGGGTTCTCATCAAAGATCAGAATTAATTTTAGATATGGATAGGTTAAACATCATTACTGCATATCCCAACATTTGAGAGCGATATTAAACTTAGAAATCCTATAAAACTTCACTCATTTGTGTATTTAAATGCTCTATTTTTGTAGGTATATAACAGATATTTTTTTTCCAGAAATGGGTCAAGATGATTCTACAAAAGATCTCACTATAATTTTCTGTGTACGCACCCTAAAAGTCAGAAGGGCACAACGGGTGTGTTAATGACCTATCACTATTTGAGAAAGTTGATAAAGGTTTATAATTTGTAAGTACTCAACACTTTTCGTGTGTATGAGAAAAATAAGCTCAAGTTGACAGAATTACTGCGCATGTCGTAAGTTTGTAGATAAACTGTATAAGCATGCATTGTGTGTGATGACTATTACATAGATGCAAATATGTATGTGTATATGAAAATTAACTGTGAATAGTAATTTATTCAATTTCCATCTAGCCTTTGAAGCAGGTAGCTTTAAAATTCATATGTTGCTTATAACCTGTCTTGCTATGATACAGTGACTCTGTAGTTATTTATAATGTGTTTTGTATATTATCAATAGTTTTCTGCTTCAAATAAAAACATGTGTTTGTATTCATGTGTCTCTGGGAACAGTTTGTAAAAGGAATTTTTATTAAAAAAAACAACTGGATATTTTGTTTACATTTCAAATGTTAGACCCATTCTGGGTTTCCCCTCTACAAACCCCTTATCTCATCTTTTTTACTCTGATACAACTCCACTCCCACCTCACCAGCTGTAACATCTGTATTGTCTTTACTTTAAATAAATTGTTTGTATGTGTGTCTATGTGTGCATGTGTGTGTGTTTCTATGTGCATGTAATTGTGCTTACCCCTACAGGCACAGACAGCATAGGTTGATACTAAACATCTTTCTCAATCCCTGATGGAGCATACTTTTGAAACACACTTTGAAGCTCCCCATTTTGCCTGGACATTAGGTTCATGTATCTGCTCACATTTTCTTTCCAGCACTGGCGTGACAGGAAGGTGTCATCACATTTTGCTCTGTCCCAAGTTGCTAGGGAGAAGAGCACTGATCCTGACAGTTGGATATTTTAGCTATGAGCCATATCTTAGATCCAAAATCTTATTCATTTGAAACGTGATTAAGGAGTTCTATAAATGTTTATATTCTGCTACATTTTTCATTAGCTGCAAATTCTGATTTATTGCTACAACAAATCATACCAACTTAGATATTTGAAGATGACCTTAATGTCTTTGCATTTTCCCAACTGCATTTAGGAAAGGTATATGTGTGGTGACTTATTTTCTTCTTTCTTAACGTGGATGCAAAACATTTTGTCTTCTATTGGAGCACATAACACAGTGGCTTCTTCGGTGTCAAAGCCTTCCTTATTAGTATGGGGTTCAAGAAAAATCTGCAAAGTTTCAGTGTATGAGGCTCTGGCTTCTTTGTCTCACTTCCTTTCTCACTTGCTGTCACATAAAACACCACTAGATGGTGTTAAAACCACAAGCTATGTATTTTGACTTTATTAAGGAAAAAAAAAAGGAAACAGGTTTTCAAAAGAGGTTTCTTACAAGGTTTCAAAGGCTTGTCTCCTGCCTGTTTTATTAACTGGAGGAAGAGTGAGAGGAATAAAACACAACAGTATTTTCCATGCCTTGCAGTTGTCTTGACGTGGAACACCTCTTGCCCTTGAATTGTTACCCAATGTGCTGCTTTCAAAATGAAGATGTTTTGTCAGGATAAATATCAAGAAAAATGGTTATGAATCATCCTGGCAAGTTTTAATGCAAATCAGAAAGTAAATTAATCCAATTCTGTAGAACTCGCCACATCTTTTTTTTCCCTTCAGATACAAATGAAGAGTAAACAGTGCTTTGGTAGTTTTTAGGTTAATCATGTGGGACTGATTGCTCAAGAATGCTATTAACATTTAGTCAATTTATACCTTACAATGTGGCAAATTAAAATTAATGTTCCCGTTTTTATGATATCTAATGTGTCATGATTTTCCGAAAAATGAGAATAGCTATAGAGATTGGATAACACTGTTCCTAGAACCAGTGAACCTGGTGTTCTAAAATACCCACTTCAACCTCTCCAAGAAAAGAAAAAATGATTAAGCAAACTCTGGTTGAGTCAATGTCTGCTTTTACTTTAAGGAGGTTGCCTTTTGAAGTGCACGGAAGAAGAATAATCAATTGTCAATGATTCCCCATGGAGCAGCTGTGGTTAAATCTTGCCAATAGCTTAACAACAACAACAACAACAAAAAAGATATTCTTTTTTTTTTCTTAGATTGAGTATGTTTGCCTGATGAAGCTCTATTTGATTTTTTTCAATGTTTATAATCAGTTGTTCCCTTTAGTATTCATTTAATTAGCTCATTTCAATAAGCTTACTTGATGGCATATGTATGTAACTATATATTTGAGATCATCATTCCCTTTATTTCCAAAGTAATTGATGTAATGAAAATATGTAACTATTAACTTTGAATCAGGTTGAAAGCAATACAAAGAACACATTTTAATACAAATTACTTTATAAGAGAGGTTTCTTTCTTATTTTGCACAGTTAAATATCTCCATGATTCTCCATCTGCCACCTTTCCACATGGACATATGCCAAAGGTTCCCAAGCTCCCCTGAGTGTCCTACCTTCAAGATGCATTTGATAAATGATTAGTATCATCTGAGTGTCATACCAGTGACTTGTCAAGACTTTCAAAGTCACGAGTCTTCCCTGAGTGGTACTCTACCTTTCTTCTCACCCTGTATTGGAACAGCATCCATGTTAGGGTGGCATAAAGGATGCAGTGGTCAGTCATGAGTGATGTCCTGCTTGACATCACTGCTTCTCCGTGACTTGACAGACTCAGTCAAATTTAAAGCCCTTCAGTTCTCTATATTTTCCATTCTAATCTGGTGTCTAGGAAGTGACCTTGTTAAAAGTAGTAGTTAAATTATTTAGTAAAAATATTTCTGATCAGTACACCTCCTAATATTGGATGTAGCTTTTCTGAAGACTATAGCTCATCTTGATCAGGCATATTCAACTCAGAATAGATGGGCAATATCTCTGTCTGGGAATAAGAATTACAGTTTTTTTTTTTTCATTTTTTGTGAAGGGATGTCTGTTGCTGTATGTTCTGAGAACACAGGTTACACAGAAGACGAGGACTGCCACAGGCAAGTAGAATGTTCAGAGATTTTCTTCACAAAAGAGACCTTATATTTCTATGTTTCAGGCTTGGGAGAATTCTATTTTATGTCTCCATAGAATACTTATACCAGAAATTTCACATAAATAGAATTATATAACATACTATCTCTTTAAGCTCACATGTTTCACTAAGAGTATGTTCTAGACACAATGTAGTATTTCTTAATTCATCATTTCTTTTATGGGTGAATAATATACAAACATTGTTTTTTGTTGATCAGGTAATAAATATAAATAGTTTTGAGTACAAAGACAAATGGTTTTGAGTTTGGTAATAAATACAAATATTTTTGAGTTTTTAACATTTTATTTTCTGTTATTGAAAATAGATTTTTTTTCACACACTATATTTTTGATTTTCACTTTGGAATGTTCAAAATCATGAATGGAGTTGATAAATTATATTCTATCCAGCCACATAGTAAAGGTCCAGAGTTTCCAGTGTCCCAAAATACCGCATAAATGTTTGCATTATACCCATCTATAATTGTTAATTTTTGTCATCTTTAGAGTGAGAAGTTAATTTGTCTTTATCAAGCATTCCTATGAATGTGTGTGAGTGTACTTCCACAAAACAAGGTTTAAGAGAGAAGACCTCCCTATATGTAAGTACAGTGTCACATTGGCTGTGGAACTGAATGTGTCAAAATGGGTCAGGAAAGAATATATGAAGATAAAAATCCTCTCCACCTATTCTCAGACTCAGGACATTCTGCTTTGTTGCAGGCTGAAACCTAGGAAACTGTGAGTGGAATAACCCATGTATAACCTGCTCACCTCATGTACTTTGTCTCAGCCCTAAAAATTCTGACCTGAAAACCTCCCTGTATTTATGAATTGGTATCTAATTGTAATTTTGATTTGCACTTCCATAAAGGCTAATTATAATCAGAATTTTTCCATGTAGTTATCATTTATTTGTATAACTTTTTTGGAGAAATGTATATTGAAATCACTTGCCCCATTTCCCAAGGAGTTTTCCAGTTGAAAGGAACACTTTATGTTGTCCTGATGTGAGTCTATTATGAGATACACTTTTGAAAATATTTTTCCATCCAGTGGTTTGTTTTGTTCCTAGTTAATAGCACAAAGCCTTTAATTTTGATAACTAATCTATATTTTCTTTTGTTCCTTTTGGTATCTCAGCTAGAGCACCATTTATTACCTATGGGCCATGGGGATTCATTTCCATATTTTCCTGTAGTATCTATATACTTTCAGGATCTAAATTAAAAAGTAAGTCTTACACAGCTGACCTGGTACAGACTTATGCTGGCTCTGTGCATACTATTTCAATCTCCATGAGTTATTAGGAGCTTTGTTCATGCTGTTTTAGAGAGCCATTTTGTTTGTTTGTTTTGATTGTTGTTGTTGTTTTCTTTGTTGTTTAAATGTCCTCCATCTCCTCTAGCTCTTTCTGACTCCTCTTTGAATACCAGAATATCATTAGAAGTCATTTTATCACTCTCTTTTTCAGAGCAAGGTTTCCTTTTAGCCTAAGACACTGTGTTATCTAGTTTCAGGTGCTATGCCACCCAAGCAGTGGCATGTACAGGTCCCATCTCATGGTATGGGCCGTAAGTCAAATCCATTATTGGTGGGTTCCTACTACACTCTTTGTGCCACAATTGCTATAGCTTATCTAATAGAGAGGATACTGCTCTGGATGCAGTATTTGCTACTACCTAATTGTTTACATTTCTCTTTTGAGAGTATGCAGAATATGCTTTTTTATACAATTATGTAGGGGAGGATGCTTTCTGTAAGCACAGTCTCAAAATCTTCATCTTCAGTGCTTCAGTAGGTGCTGGATATATGTATACATAATGGTGCTCAGTTTAATGCTTTTATGTTATTCCCAAGTGTGCAAATGAGTGGTTCTTTGATTCTTGTGCCTTCTCTTAGGCTCTTTTTTTTTATTGTTGTTGTTGATTATTTTGTCCAACTTCAATGTGATAGTTTTTGTTTTATTTGATTATATATGGCTTTGTTATGCAGAAATGAATGAATGAATGAATGAATGAAAACTTACCCACTAGAGTAAAGACTAACAACTGAACTTCCACATATATGTGTAGACAGAATGAAACTCAGTTTTCTCAAATAGAATGGAACTGGGTATATTAATATGAATGTTTCCTGTCTAATGGAAATACAGAAACAAAGTGTACAGCAGAGACCTAAGGAAAGGCCATCCAGAGACTGCCCCACCTGAGATCATCCAATATACAGTCACAAAACCCAGACATTATTTCAGATGCCATGAAGTCCATGGTAACAGGAGCCTGCTATAGCTGTCTCCTGAGAGACTGCCACAAGCTGACAAATACAGAGGCAGATGCTTATAGCAAGCCACTGGACTGAGGACAGGGACCCAAATGAACAAGTTAGAAAAAGTAGTGGAGGAACTGAAGGGGTTTACAACACGTTAGGAAGAATAACAATGTCAACCAACCAGAATCCCCAAAGCTCCCAAGGACTAAACCACCAACCAAAGACTACACATGGAGGGAACCATGGCACAACCAGCATATGTAGCAGGGGATGACATTGTCTGGCCCATGGTCCTGTAAAGGCTCGTTTCCCCAAAGTAGGGGAATGCCAGGGTTGGGAGGCTGGAATGACTGATTGGGAGGGGGAGCACTCTCATAAAAGTCGGGGCAGAGGAGGGGATATAGATGTTCTGTAGGGGAAACCAGGAAATGGGATAACATTTGCAGTGTAAATGTATAAAATATCATAGAATCTTGTTCTTTATTTTTTAAAAAGTTCAGGGCAGTCCTAATTGTCAGAAGTAGGTGAACAACATATAATGACATCATTGTTATTTTGTATGTGTGTGTGTTCATATTTTAATACAGTGTGGTGCACTGCTTTATTTTGTTTCTTTACAAAAGAATTATTCTTGGTCCTGATGTTTTGTTGTTGTCTTGGGTTTTAGTTTGTTTTCTCACAAAGAACTTAAAGTTGACTGAGGAGGAGGGGAAGAGTATCTGAAAGGACTTGGGAACTGTTGTACAATATAAACAAAATATTTTTCAATTCAAAATAACTTTAAATAATAAAATATAATGAAAATATATTTAAGGATATGGTATTTTCATTCACATTTAATATGTAGCTAAACATACTGTATTATATGACAAACTGCTACAAATATGTTGATGTCAGTCATAAACTTTTTTATTTCACAATATTCCCTGTGTTGAAATGAAATGTTTCTTACAATGTTAAAAGATTAAAAATATTGTAGAATCTACTAGATTTTGTGTACTCTAATTATTTTTTTTCGTCTTATTTTTACGTTCATTTTTTTTATTTTGGAGCTTAATATGATTTCACTATCTCACCTTTCCATTCAGTCCTCTAGACCCTCCCATATAATCATTATATTGATTGTTATTACACATGTACACACACACACACACACACACACACACACACACACACACACACACATACACACATCACAAACCTAAATACATGAATATAGTACACCCTGCTCAGTATGGATAAGGTCACTTTTATGTATGTTTTCAGGGCTTACCCTTTGGGTTGAGTAACCAATCAGTTTGGTCTTCCCTGAATAAGACTGTCTCTCTACAAGGCCAAGGTTTGTCTGCTTAACCTGAGTTTTAATTAAATCAGATGATAGATAGGTTTAAATTTTTTAATGATATAATCACTGTGGGTTTTTATTATTGTTGTTTTAGCAGTCATGCACTAATTGTTTAACGTATTAATCTATGAATAGATGAAACTTAAGTAAACTTTTATGGTATTTGATAGCTAGATAAGGGAAATGCAATACAATATGTATACTTTTTATTTTTAAGAGAGCTAGAAGTTTGTAGACATAGTGTGAATGAAATGAATTCTTCCCAGGGCTCAAGAAGGAGTGTTGCTCTGACAACTTGCCAGTGTTCCAAGAGAAGATAACGAAGTTACCTGATATGCTTAAAGACAAATTGCTCCATGCAAAGATTGTGCTTGAATATTTTGCTCTCTTACTTCTTCTCATAAGTGCCTTTCTTCTTACAAGGGCATAGTATTTATTATTAATTGGCAGAAATTGAATAGCACTTGATGTGTAGCATTGCCAAGACCTATGAGGTTTACAGCCACTATGAAAAAAATGCTGAAGATCTTAAAGTGGAGTGGAACCTTATCTCAGCGTGTGTGGCATGCTAGAACAGATAAATATGGTATAACAGTATGGTATAAACAATAAACAGTTCTTAACAGTTCTTGAAACTGGGAAATGTAACCTCCAACACATTTGGTTTTGTTGACAGCTTCATAGATGTGCTAGGTCTTTTTCCCTCGCATTATCTAGTGCTGTGAAGGATGAAGGAGCTCTGAGACATCTTTATAATGTAGCAATTCCATTCAAAAGACTATTGTTTTATGAATTTTAAAGTTCCAAAGTAATTAACTTCCAATTCTGACACCCCAATGCTTAGGGTTCTTTATGGCATATTTCTTACCAACAAACTTAGCTTTTAAATATATCTTTTTTGAGATTATACTACTATCAATTCTCCCCTTTCCCTTCCTCACTCCCTAACCTCTCATATACTACTTCTTGCTCCCTTCCTTTAATTCAAGGCCTCTTTTCCCATTAATTAATGTTATGTATATTGTGCACATCCGTGTAACCTGTGCAATCCTTATGAAGTTTATTTGTATCTTTTCAGGAATAATTTATTTAGTATTGGATCAACAATAGGTGTGTTTTTCCCTGGGGAAGACTATTTCTCGAACTTCAATTGTTTAAGTATCCCAGAATTAGCTGTGACATAAAGATTTTAAGACCCCAAAAAAGCAGGGAATTTGTTGTGAGATTTTGTCTCCTAGGAATATCAGAACATATATCCATAAATGCCCACTAGGAGGGCCAAGATTGTTAAACATGAGTTGAACAAGGACAATAACAACAGTCATTCTAATGATAAAAAATTGTTAATTTTTTGTGAATATTTTTGGTTATATTATTGGCTCCAATGTATAACAAAAGTATTTATTCAGTTCACAGAATTTCTATGTCCATACTATTTCTAAATTTTATGAAACCCACTGATGGGCTAAAGAACATAGCAATGATTCTGGGTTTTACTGTGTAACCTGACTTATTCTCACCTACTCTTGAAATTTACCTACTTCTAATTTCATTATTAATTGCTGCTGACATGAATTACATAAAATATGAATAGCCCTTTCTGTGAATTCATCTGAAATGTTAAATTTGACATTACTAATTGAGATATAAAATGTCATCAATAGACATTGTAAATTGTAATACATAAATGTTGTATTGTCATTCAGAGGGAATCCCATGCCTCATACACTTACATATTAAGATGGACACAGATTTTAAAATGGCATGAACCATGCTTAATTAACCTGTGATATGGGCAGACGAAGAAATATAGGTCAAACTTCTGTTGAAGGAAGTGAAGTCGTTCCTCCTCCTCCTCCTCCTCCTCCTCCTCCTCCTCCTCCTCCTCCTCCTCCTCCTTCTCCTTCTTCTTCCTCTTCTTCTTATTCATCTTGTTCTTCTTGTTCTTGTTCTTGTTCTTCTTCTTCTTCCACTTCTACTTCTTCCTCTTCTTCCTCCTCCTCTCCTCCTCCTCCTTCTCTCTTCTTCTTCTTTCTCCTCCTCCTTCTCTTCTTCTTCCTTCTCCTCCTCCTCTTCCTCTTCTTCCTCCTCCTCTTCTTCCTTTTCCTTCTTCTCTTTCTCCTCCTCCTCTTCTTCCTCTTCCTCTTCTTCTTTTTCTTCTAATTCTTCTTCTTTGTCTTCTTCTTTTTCTTCTTTCTCTTCTTCTCCTCCTTCTCATCCTCCTCCTCCTCCTTATCCTCCTCCTCCTGATCCTCTTCCTCTGCCTTCTTTTTCTTCTTCTTGAGAATAAAACTTGAGTAAGACTCTAGGGAAGAAGCCATGATAGACCTTTTTTATATTGTTGTGTTAGAGAGTGATAACTCTCATGGGGTGGTTCACAATGAGTTAGGTAGCTGATTGTGAGAATGTCTAGATATTTTTCTGAGAGTGCCAGTAGTAATCCCAAGCTAGGCAATACTCCAAATTTGGTACAGAACTCTTAAGTTATGATTCTAGAAGCATTAGGATTCTATCCTGTGAAGATTCTATCAATTCATATCTTTATGCTTGAATAATTACTGAAAAAATGTGGAATCCAAATATAAGGATACATAAAGAAGGCTTTTTTGACTAAAAAATTCAATGAAATTGAAATTCCACTTTTTATATATCCTGTGTAATATGTGATTTTTTAACTAAATACATTTCATATAGAAATAAATATAATTTATGACATGCTTAAATATATATTTTCTACTTGTTTTATTACAGTTTACAATTGATTGCCTAATGCCACTTTAATTAGACTGAATATATATTATGTTGGATTTTAGAATGTCTAGACACAAATACTTAGTTCAAATGAAATATGACTTTGTTTCTTTTTTATGTTTTCAGTTGCTTGGGAGCATGCACTTTTTTTTTCATGATTTCTTCTCCAGGTTTTTTTCTTCAAACCACTAATCTTTATATATACCCTTAATAAAGTTTAAAGCTTCTATATGTTTTTAAATCCAATGCATGATTCTTTAGTTGACAGCTATGTTTTGATTTTCCAAGGTTTCACTTTACATCGGCAAACAGGCTTTTGTATACAATATTAATCACCCACAGTGTGAGTTAAATGCTATCGATTGACCATCTGCTAAGGAGAGAATATTGTACAGTAACTTGCAATGCTTTATTTCTTGGCCTGACTCAAACTGTATCCTCAGGACATATTTGGCATATAGATTATTGTGTCTTTCATTCCTATCTTGGTACACAAAATGCCACACTATCAAAATAAATGTATTAGATGAAAGGTATATTCAGTTTACTACTACATACTTGTTACCATTTCAGTTATGAAATAGATTTTTATGCTATTTTGTATAGTTAAGCCACATGCATGTAAAGTTAGTGATACTGATCTGCTGAGAAATACTGCACTTTACTCCTAGCTTCCTATCTGTTAGAAAATACCATAGGAAGAACAAAAATATCAACCAGACTCCCTCAGAGCTCCCAAGGAATAAACCACCAACCAAAGAGGACACATGGTGGGATACAAGGCTCCAGCTGCATATGTAGAAGATGCCGTATGGGGCATCAACAGGAAGAGAGGCCCTCGGTCCTATGAAGGCTAAATGCTTCATTGTAAGTGAATGCCAGGGTAGAGAATCTGAAGGAAATAGATGGGTAGGTCTGGGGAACATCCTCATGGAAACCAGGGAAGTTGCAATGGGATAGAGGAATTTTGGAGGGGAAACCTGGAAAGGGGATAACATTTGAAATATAAGTAAAGAAAATATTCAATTAAAAGGGGAGAAAATAAAGCCAATGAGATCCATTGATTTCTCAGCTGTTGCATTGCTATCTTATTTCTGAACATAATTGTTAGGATAATACTGTTTTTTGGTTCAAAAACTTTTATGATGAATAGTAAATTAAGAAATGTACAGTATTCAAAAAGATGTTTAACTTATAATGAATTTTCAGTTTTAGGTTTATCAACTCCAAAAACTTGGATTTTTTATTAACTTCTAAAGAAGCTGGAACTTCCTTTCATGCAGAGAACATGTAAATTAAGCTTTTACCACAAATTTTCTTAAGTCTTCAGAGAAGGAAGATCTGCAATCAAATTCCAAAACTGTTAGAACCTTTTTAAAATATGGTTTGTTCTAGGGAAGTAGATGAATGAGAGAATAGCAGAGCCCCAAAGATTTTATAAGTAAAAATATGATGTTGAGTGTATACTCACTCTTTTGATTGCTTTTTTATGAACATACTGTTGTACATTGTCTAACATGAACCTATGAGACACCTGTGGGAATCCAATTCCCTCAACAAAAAGCTTTTAGAACTATTAGAAATGAATAGCTTTCTCTCCTCTTTTGTTAGACATTCTTAGAATTTAATTTATTAACTTTAAACTATAGTATCAAAAGGACTCTCAAAAATTCAAGCAGAATTGTATAACAAAATTATTGATGAAACTTTTGTAAATAACATTTAGAAGTACAAAATAAACAGAATTATAGAAATGGTTTTGAAACATAGAGTGACGGTAGAGAAATAGATTATTAAATATGAGCTTAATAGCCAATCTTGCAGAATGTGTTCTGTACATTATAACATATGGTAAAAAGCATTTCTACATTCACAACAAAATTGTGAGACAGCTATGGACTTCTCTTTCACATGGACCCCATCTTGATATATCACTTCTCCCACCAGAGCAACATGTTAGAATTGATAAAAATTATCTACTCTGACTATAGCTAATGTTGGTGTTCACACTTATTGATGCTCATTCCATTGGCTTGAAAAAAATGGTAATAGCACCTGTACTTAATAACATTTTGAAAACCCTAAACATTCTCTATGACTTTGCTGTTGCTCTTTTTTTCTCATGTCTTAAACACTGCAAAAAGAAATTCTCTTAATGTGTCTTTACTTTAGCTTGTCTAGAGTACTGTTTGTCAGGCACTATATACTCCCACTATTGTTAACAAGATTCTACATGTCTATTGGAGGTCTCATAAGGTTATATCTCCTGGTGGCATCATTGCCATACTAGTTTCTTGGCTGTTTGACCTATGACATAAACAGATGGTGACGTTTATCTCTGAATGCATCCCTGACTTTATATAATGTGTCACTTCACTTAGAAACACACCTTACACTTGATTAGATTTTTTTCTTGGTGATTCAAGTTTAGTACTGCTTTATGTCATTTGAGAGCTCATTTATTTTCACTGCTAAACAATGTCTCATTATTTGAATGTATTACAATTAGCTCTTTATGTCCAGAGGGAAATCCTAGTTGCTTCCATATTTTGGCAGTTGGGAATTGCTACTTTACAGATTCGTGAACAGGTCTTGTTTGGATGTAAGTATTTTTCTTCCTTTTGATCAGTGCCAAGGATTTTGATTACTGGGTTATAGTAGAATATCATGGTAAACCTTCTTCAACAGTATAATTCTGCATTCCCCCTGAGTGACTAGTGGTTGTTTATGTTGTTCTTTAGCTACAAGAGCATATGTTATTGTCAAGTCATAGACTTCCTGTTACCCTACTGTGGGAAAAGTGGTATACCATTCCTCTTCAAGAGTAAATGATAATTTTTACTTTCTTTGGTTTTTCATAACTGTTTTTTAAAATATCTTCAATAAATAGTAGTCTCTATAGGGAAACTCCTTAAGTTTCTATCTTAAACACATATTATTTAGTTTTTTAGGCTTTCTTGAGATTTCCAAATATCTCACTATTTTTTTGTGTTGTATTTTTCATTACTGGGACAAAATAGCTGCCAAGAAGAAACTTAGAGAATAAAGAGTATATTGACTTTTCGTTCATGTACACACTGTTCATTACTGGGAACACATTATGGAAGCAGGAACAGTAAATAGCTGGTAGCATTGAAGCCACAGTCAAAAAACAAAGAAAAAAAATTTTAAGTCTCAGGTAGCTTCCAGATTCTTTCTCTTAAATTTAGGCCCCCAGAAAATAGGGTGGTATCATTAATTTTTATAATAAGTATGCCCACTACAGTTCATATAATCTGAAGAATCCTCACAGACATGTACAGAGGCTTGTTACCATGTTGAATCAATATTTTCTCAAGCTGACCTTTCTGATCATCACAATTCTACCCTTGACAAGGTCACACTAAAACACATTGCATTGAAGACATAACCATCTAGTCCAGTCCTCATGGTTTCATGTCCAGTACAACACAAAGGGTCTTAATTTTAAAATCAGTGATATTAAGAATATTTTAAGAGTCACTATAATGTCCTCATGTTCAAATACAATATCTTTTCTAGTCAGAGGCACTGACCATAAAAGAACAAGTTTCCTGTCTCCAATGTATATAGTAAACATTCACATTCTAAAAGAGAAAAATGGAGGCATAACAATGAGTGATCAAGAAACAACAGTAACAAGGCCAAGCATATCTAACTATGAAAGTTGAACTCCATGCTCAGTTCTAAGACCATGATGTAAATATCTGGACTCAAAACATAAGTAACTAAATGAATAGAAGAATAATTACTTATCCTTATCTAGTTGTAATGCACCTAAAATACCTAGTCTCGTTTTAGGACAGGCTCCTTTTCTTTCTCTAATATTATATCAAGATAAGATATGGTTCTGATATCTCCAATATCCTGGGGTTTCCACTGCAACTTAGGTTACATGTTTACAATTTTATTCTGTGGCTTCTCTGTGCCTACTTGCCAGGCCTCAAATCCTGCCACACTTACTCATACTCAATGGCTCTCTGAAACAATGCAAGATTTTATGACCTCTCAACCCTGCATGGCTCATGAGAGAAAACCAAAACTTACATTAATATTAGTGTTAAGTTGCACTGCTGTTTGGGGAAGGAGCCCGACAAGAATCACAGTTATATCAGCCTTTCTATGTTGACCTGTGTGACATTGTCCTAGATGTTTATTTGAGTACCTATCTCTACAGCAGTATTTTTTGTCTTTGTTTAGTGTCTCTTCTTTTGAACAAATATGAATCTTTATCTGGGCTCTTGTGTTTGATTCCTACCCACAGTATACCTCCTGTGTTTTTCTATTACTACATTCCTATTTTCTTTACTATACATCATCATTTTTGGAATTATAGTTTACTTCACACATTCTTCATCTTTCTGCCTATCTTTATATCTTTCTCATTTATGTTTTTAACAAGTACCCTGCACCCACTGTAGACAGGGATAAGAGGTATAAGCAGTTACCAGCCCATGGTCTGAATAATACCATGTATTAGACTTTCATCACCAAAGAAACTAGTTCTCTACTTCTGTAAACATTAGAATTGTCAAGATATGTAGAAATCAGGCACATTCTTTATACTTTTTACTTTTAAAAAGTGTTTATTTAATCTTTAATTCTGTATATGTTTATGTAGGAGATAATACTTGTTGTCTGAGGGCATCTTACCTTTTGAAACCAGAATTAAGGTGAGTGTGAACTATCTGATGTGGTTTCTGGAAACTAAATTTTGCAAAAATGACAGATGCATTTTACCACTGAACTAGCTCTGTATCTTGCCTGCATGTGTGTATATATGTTCATGTGTAGGTTGCCTGTTTGTGTGTGGTATATATTTATGGGTATGTTTATGTATGAAAACCCGAAGATAATATTAGGTGACTTCCTTGATCACTCTTCCCTTTATTTAGCAGGGAGAATCTCTCAATCCAACAAAAATTTCACCAGTCTAGCTAGTTAACTCATCAACTTGCCTTTGGAATCTTTTGTCTCTTCTATACTATGAACTTATATGGAACCCAGGCATAAAGAAATACTATATAACTCAAGCTAATCCTTATTTTTAATGTTTAATATCATGGTTTACTGATAAACAAAGGGACTGTGATACAAAACATTAAACTCTAAACATGTAAACATTAAACATGTGACATCTAAGCAGCCCCATAACCACTAAAGAAATAGAGGCAGTCATCAAAAATCTCCTAACCAAAAAAAAAAAAAGCCCAGGACCAAATGGATTAGTGCAGAATTCTATCAGAACTTATATAGAAGGCCTAATACCAATACTCTCCAAATTATTCCACAAAGGAGAAACAGAGGAAAGACTACCCAACTCATTCTTGAAATCCACAATTACACTCATTCTTAAATCACACAAAGACCCTACAAAGAAAGAGTACTTTAGACAAATTTTTCTCATGAACATTGGTGGAAAAATATGCAACAATACCCTTGCAAACCAAATCTAAGACACATCAAAATGATCATTCACTATGATTAAGAAGGCTTCATCCCAGGAATGGAAGGATGGTTTAATATATGGAAATCTATCAATGACATCCAATATATGAACAAAAGCAAAGGGGAAAAAATGATCATCTCTTTAGATGCTGAGAAAGCATTTGACAAAATTCATCATGTTATTATCATGTTAAAAGTTTTGCAAAGACCAGGAGTTCAAGTCTCATACTTAAACATAGTAAAAGCAATACAGGAAACCAGTAGCCAATATCAAACTAAATGATGAGAAACATGAAGTAATCCCACTAAAATCAGAATCTAGACAAAGCTACCCATTCTCTCTCTCTCTTCCAATTCAATGTAGTATTGGAAGTCCTGGCCAAAGCAATCAGACAAACAAAGGAGGTCAAATAAATACAAATTGAAAATGAAGATGTCAAAATATCACTATTTGCAGATAAGATGATAGTATACTTAAGCGACCTCAAATATTCTACTAGAGAACTTTTATAAATTCATCAAACTGGCTGGATATAAAATTAACTAGAAAAAAAATAAGTAGATTTTTTTCTACTCTAAAGATAAGCAGGCTGAGAAATAAATTAGATAATTGACACCTTCACAATAGTCACAGATAATATAAAATACAAAATACTTTGGTGTTACCCTAACCAAGCAAGTGAAGAATCTGTATGAAAAGAAATTCAAGACTCTGAAGAAGGAAATTGAAAAATAATTCACAAGATGGGAAGATTTCCCATGTTCATGGATTGGAAGGATCAACATTATAAAAATGATCATCTTGTCTAGGGCAATCTACAGACTCAATGCAAGCCCCATCAAAATTCCAAGTCAATTCTGCATAAAATTAGAAAGAAGAATTTGCTAATTCACTTAGAATAATAAAAAACCCAAGATAGCAGAAACTATTGTGAAAAATAAAATAAAATTCTATGACCTCAAGCTGTATTACAGATCAATAGTTCATTTTATTGGTACAGAGACAGGCAGATAGATCAATGGAATAGAATTGAAGCCCCAGAAATAAACCCAAACACCTATGTCACTTGATCTTTGCAAAAGGAGCTAAAAACATTCAATGGTAAAATGACTACCTCTTCAACAAATGGTGCTGGTTTTACTGGCAGCCAGCATGCAAAAAAATAAAAATAAAACTTTTCTTATCTCCTTGTACAAAACTCAAGTCCAAGTATATTAAAGACCTCCATATAAAATCTGGGAACACTGAAACTAATAGAGGAGTAAGTGGGGAAGATCTTAGAACAAATAGGTATAGGGGAAATTTTCCTGAAGAGAATATCAGTGGCTTATGCTCTAAGATCAAGAATTGACAAATGGAACCTCAAGAAATTGCAAAGTTTTTGTAATGCAAAGAACACGGTCAAAAGGACAAAAAGGCAACCAACAGATTGGGAAAAGATCTTTACCAATCTTACATTTTATAGAAGACTAATATCCAATATATATAAAGAACTCAATATGTAAGACTCTAGAGAATCAAGGAATCCTATTAAAAATGAAATACAGAAATAACAAATAACTTTCAATAAAGGAATATAGAATGATTGAGAAGCACCTAAAGAAATGTTAAACATCCCTAGTCATCAGGTAATGCAAATTAAAGCAACTCTAAGATTCCACCTCACAACAGTCAGAATGGCTAAGATCAAAAACTTAGGTCACAGCAGATGCTGGCAAGGATGCGGAGAAAGATGAACACTCCTCCAATATTGATGAGATTGTAGTCTAGTAAAACCACTGTGGAAATCAGTCTGGTAGTTCCTCAGAAAACTGCCTCAACTTTTTAACTTATAAATATGCAAGAATAGTTCAAAATTAGACTGCAATGAAATGCTGGAAAGTTATAAGGAACCCACACAATTTGTCCTCTAGGTGCCATGGTTATCCTTGTAGACATTTTCTATTTTCCTCTATATAAGCAATTTCATCTCTTTTCTAGCTGATGTAGAAATTTCAATATTGCTATTTCATATTATACTAGCAGTTTTGTAATTGAGTTATATGAAGTAAAACAATATTTTTTCTATTATTTTTATTATTTATATGTCACTCTTTTGTAACAAAATTCTATCTTTAAAATAGAGCCCTTGCAAAAT
The DNA here is from genome assembly GCF_963924665.1 of Micromys minutus. Taxonomy (NCBI): domain Eukaryota; kingdom Metazoa; phylum Chordata; class Mammalia; order Rodentia; family Muridae; genus Micromys; species Micromys minutus. Next base: position 22,287,425 of record NC_137982.1, on the reverse strand, counting down.
TTTGACATATGTATGCACTCATGAATCTATCAGAATAATCAAGGTATCAGGTATATTGAACATTGACCAACTATTCCTGTGGATGAGGCATGCCCAGGAATAGAGTTGATTGCCAGGAGCCATCAAGGAGGATCTAAAAACTAGCAGGTAATCTTCCTGAGATGGTTCTACCTTGAAGTGTAAAAGTTAATGACAGATTTGCTCTTTAGGAAAGGCTGAGGATATTTCATCTGACAAAAAGATTCCTGCTATTAAATTGCCTTTACTCTCTCTTTCTCTCAATCTCTCAATTTCTCTCTCTCTCTCTCTCTCTCTCTCTCTCTCTCTCTCTCTCTCTCTCTCTCTCTCTCTCTCTCAATCTCTCTCTGTCTCTGTCTCTCTCTCTCTCTCTCTCTCTCTCTCTCTCTCTCTCTCTCTCTCTCTCCATACATAAATACATACACACACACAAATATATGTAAAAAAGTGTGTGTGTGTGTCTGTGTGTGTGTGTGTGTGTGTGTGTGTATGCATGTATGTATAACAATCACTAGATATTAGCCTACCTTTTGAGCAGATATCTGCAGAAAAACAAAACAAAATACAATTACTTTCTTGTAGTGATGCTATATAGACAAGTAGAAGTAGATGATTTTTTATTATCAATTATGATTCTATAAGAATATTTAATGTTAGTAATTATTAAGTTCCTTTATAATAGGACAACTATTAACTCATTTCTGATGTCAAAAATGCAATGAAAAGTGTGCCAGGCTTCAAGTATATTCTGAGATATAAAGTAGGCATCATCTGCAACTAGAGCTTGTAAAGTGATTAAACAAAGTTCACAAAATGGGAACTAACAATTTACTATAATTGCAAAGATAGAAGATAAAATATTGGCTGGGTTTATTTATACAAAATTTTACCTTAGTTACAAAACTTATAGTTTTTAACTTTTAATGAACCTTTTGAGCTTGTGATTGATAATGAATGTTTAACCAGATAAATACTCTTAATCAATATGCAAGCAAGCATTCTCTGTTGTAAACTTTTTATTTAATCTATGATTTGAATTTAATTTATGTGTAAACTTGTGAATGTTTTACCATGTAATCATGTATTTTGAAGGATGTTTAAGTGATGAGGAAGAGAGTCAGAGACAGAGACAGAGAGACAGGGAGTCAGAGGCAATCAAAGACAGAGACACAGAGAGAAAGAGACAAAGACAGACACAAGGAGGCACAAAAAAACACAGAGAGGTGTATCATTTTAAGCAGAACTGAAGAAGAACACTAGAAAGAATTAGATTTTAGAATTATACCACAGGAAAAACAGCTATATCAACCAACCAGACCACCTAGTACTCCCAGAGACTAAACCAACCAAGGAGAGGGTGGACTTATCAGCCATTAGAGAGCAGAGACCTTTAGCCTTGTAAAAACACAGTACCTCAGTGTAGAGGAATGCCAGAGACAGAGAGACAGGAGGGAGTGGTGGGTGTTGGAACTCTCATAGAGGCAGGGGAAGAGGGGATAGAATAGGGGGATTCCAGAGGGGAAACCAGGAAAGGAGATAACATTTGAAATGTAAATAAAGAAAGTATCCAATAAAAAATAAAGTTTTCATTTAAAATCTTTTAGAGAAAGTTTTGGAGAGAACTTAGAATATTTAAAAGTACTTTTCCAAATGTGCCCTTTTTTTCCTTACAACTTCAACTAGGAGACCTGGGGTTAGAGCTGTGAAGTTCCTGCAGAGATGGAACAAAGGCCACTTTACTTAAATCCCTGCTGTTTTACCAGGAAGTGCTAAGAACCAGTCTCTGGCCCCAGGAGAACCCAGACAGGCAAATCTGGAGCAAAGTAACATTGACTTCAGTTAGGAAAATGTTTTATTATTATAAAGCAACCCTAATATCTACGAGACCAAGTCTTTTCCCCACTGACAGTCTGACTCTGCTACCTCAAAATAGAAACAAGAAGACCCTGGCAGTTGATATGCCTATATCATCTATCTATCTATCTATCTATCTATCTATCTATCTATCTATCTATCTATCTATATATATATATATATATCACACAGAGATATAATACACACACACACACACACACACGCACACACACACACACATACACACACACACACACACACACACACACACATATATATATTAGTGGATAAAGCATTTTTGAAAAAATGTTGCTTTTTCACAGGGTTTTAAAATACATAATTACATGATTTTATGCATTCAAAGGTTGCTTATGAGTGCTTTGAAGCACTCATAACTTCTCACATTTTGCCTTTGTAAATAAGTTGAATTTTTAACATTTTTGGTTACTTCTGTATGTTTTTCCGCATCCTGGGTCTGACTTAAAATGAATAAATTTTATCATCTATTTATCGGTCAATCAATGTATCTATCTATCTATCTATGATGTATGTTTCTAAACCTCTAGTAGTTTATATCACCATATTTTTAGAGTTTTCAGCTTTAATGGATTCTTAAATTGATTTCTGTACCTGTTTTAGTCACAGAGCCTTCATTTTCTCCGTGCATATTTAATTTGGATTTGTTTATTTCAACTTGGATTTGCTGATTATTGTAGTTATATTTGTTTTCTAACTGATGTCTGAGATATTACCTCACCCTTGCTTTTCATCAGTTCTGTCGTTACTTCTTCTTGATCACATCTATTGATGTGTCCTAGTCTCTTTGATTGATTTATTTATTATATCAATAAAAATTTGTTCATGACACATTACTTTTTTCATGGTTAGTCCGTTCTTGTGCTTATAATTCCAACTACTCTTTAGAGGGACAAAGTACGACAGCAGTAAAACAAAACACAACAAACAAGCAAAAAAAAAAAAAAACCAAAAAACTAATGATTTGACAACAAACTTGATATTAATATATGGTGTTTGCATACTTTAATAATTCATCAACTAAGATTTGATGAAAAGAATTTAGGGTAGTATAAAAATTGTTCTGGGTAGTTATGGCAGAAGTCTCTATATCCCAACACTTGGGAGCAGAGGCAAAGGCAGGAAACATAGGCAGGAAAAGTTCTATATATATGAGTATAGCCTGATTTACAAAGGGACTTCCCAGACAGCTAAGGATACATGGAGAAACCCAGTATAAAAGCCTCCATCCAAAAGTAAAAACTGGAGATATTTTGTAAAGGGAAAGGTTATAATGGGAAGAAAAGTGTGAATGTGTAGGGATCTAAATATATAAGAAAAATGAGAATATTTGACATGATTGGAAGAGAAATTCTAGGAAATCATGATAAAAGAAAAAAACAAGATAACTAAAATTAAAATCCAAACTAAAAATAAGATATAAAGTAAAAACTATAATGTATCATCACCATTTCATTTTCTGTGATGAATACACCATTCTATGACTTTTTTTCTTGCAGATGACTCTGCAGATGGGAAGGAGTCTGGTATTCTCTCTGTATTTAAACATTTATACCATGATGTATACTCTGTGAGATTCAATTCTGGCATAAACATCAGTCTTGAATAGAAGTTTCCATGTCCTCATCATTGAGTGTTCTCAATACTGACTCCTTGAGGCCATGTGCAAGGTGATCACACTTAACCACAGGTGGTTTTCTAAAGCAAAGTTGCAGCACTGGGGATAATGCCACTTTGATTTTTATTTTTGCTACTGGTCCTGCAACACTCAGATTTGGATACCCCCAGTTCAGGCTTGAGTACATCTTCATCTGGGTAATCTCTAATCTATTAGCCTACTTGCAATGATTTTGAAATTAACTCATTATCACTAGCTCTGCCAGTGAGATTTGGAGATAAAATGGAGGTGAAATGGATATATTCTCCAGAAGAGTTTTTCAAGAGTTCTCTAAGATTCTATCTTTCATCTCAACTCAATAAAAAGAGACCTAGTTATATTCAGGTCACTTCCAATTCATTTATGCCACTGTTCCCATGTATGACACACATACAAAATTTTATTTTTTATAGAATTTGCTTTGTGATCTCTCTCTCTCTGTCTTCTGTCTCTCTGTCTCTCGGTCTCCCTCACTCCCCATTCTTGCTCTAGCTCTCTTGCTTTCTCATTCTTTCAAAAGTTTTAAGCTGGGGTCTCTTGTTTCCTTCTCAAATCTACCATTCCATATTTCTGGGTTTCTGTTTTCTGATTTTTTAATTGAACAACTTTATTTTAAAAACCAAAGATAAATATACAGATTTTAAGCATTTTTGCATAAAAGTAAACTAATACATATTTGTCAGTACTTGGTATTTTTAAAGGTTTGATAGTTTGCATTAAGAACTTACTAGTTGAGTTCCCAAAGTTTTAAAGACTGGTGAGTAGGAGATCTTAGCAGCCAGGGAGCAGAGAGATCTCTGCCAAGTGGGCACGGAAAGCACACCCCCGCCCTGCCTGATCCAGGGTCCAGGAACACAGCATTGGAACGTCTGCTTCCATCCGGCGACTTAGGGAAGCAGAACAGGGCTTGGCCCATCTGCCACCTGGACCAGCAGTTCCTAAAGGTTTAAAGACTGATGAGTAGGAGATCTGGGCAGCCAGGCAGCAGAGAGATCTATGCCGAGTGAGCATGGAAAGCACACCCCCACACTGCCTGATCCAGAGACCAGGAACACAGCATTGGAAACTCTGCTTGTACTCTGAAACTTAGAGCTGCAGAACAGGGCTTGGCCGACCTGCCACCTGGACCAGTGGAGATTCAGGGACACAGACCAGATACAAGGGAAAGGCAAGAACATATCACTGACAACAAGATGGCAAGAGGAAAGAAAAGGGTATATCCCAAGGAAACCAAGACAACCTGGCAACACCAGAACCCAGCTATCCCATAACAGCAAACATTGAAATGCCAAACACTCCAGAAAAAGAAGATGCAGACTTAAAAATCATACCTCAAAATGCTGATAGAGATACTTAAACAAGAATGGGAGGGAAAGCAAAAAGAATCAGAAGCTTTTAAAGAGAAAACAAGAAAAAAACTAAAAGAACTCAAAGAACTAGAGGAAAACAGAACCAAAGAGATGAAGGAATGGAAGAAAGAATTTAAAATGGAAATTGACACAATAAAGAAAACACTAAAAGAGAAAACCCTAGAGGAAGAACACCTAAAAAAGAAATAAGGAGTCACAGAAGCAAGCATTTCCAACAGACTACAAGAGATAGATAAGAGAATCAAAGGGGCAGAAGACTACATTGTAAATATAGACAAAACAGCCAGTGAAGATGCAAAAACCAAAAAGCTCCTAACCCAAAATGTCCAGGAGATCCAGGACACAATGAGAAGACCAAACCTAAGGATAATAGGAATAGTAGAGGGAGAAGAGTATCAACTAAGAAGCACAAAAAATATCTTCAAGAAAATCACAGAAGAAAACTTCCCTACCCTTAACAATGAGATGACCACAAACATAAAGAAAGTCTTCAAAACTCCAAATAGGTTGGACTAGAAAAGAAATACCTCCTGACAAATAATAGTCAAAATACCAAGTGCCCAAAGCAAAGAAAGAATACTAAAAGTAGTAAGGGAAAAAGGTCAGGTAACATATAAAGGCAGACCAATCAGAATCACACCCAATTTCTCAACAGAGACTATGAAAGCTAGAAAAGCCTGGACAGACATCATGCACACCCTAAGAGAGCACAAGTGCCAGCCCAAGCTGCTATACCCAGCAAAACTATCAATCACCATAAATTGAGAGATGAAGATATTTCAAGACAAATCAAAATTTATAAAATATCTGACAACAAACCCAGCACTACAACGAATTATAGGTGGAAAACCCAATACATTGACAGGAATTACATCCTAGTAAAAACAAGAAAACTCCTAAGCAAGAAAACCAAAATAAGAAAAAGACACAGACACAACTCAATCTACAAAAGCAATAATGGCAGGAAACAGAAACAACTCTTCCTTGATATCTATTAACATAAATGGACTCAACTCCCCAATAAAGAGACATAGGCTATCAGACTGGATACCTAATCAAAATCCAGCATTTTGATGCACACAGGAAACTCATCTCAGAGACAAAGACAGACACAATCTCAGAGTAAAATGGTGGGAAAAAACTTCCAAGCAAACAGCCCCAAGAAGCAAGCTGGATTGACTATTCTAATATTGAATAAAGAAAATTTCAAACCAAAAGTTATCAAAAAAAGACTATGAAGGACACTTTTTACTCATTACCGAGGAAATCTGTCGGAAGGAACTCTCAATTCTTAACATATATGCTCCAAATAAAAAAGCACCCACATTCATAAAAGAAACCCTACTAAAGCTCTACAAATACATTTCACCCCACACAATAATAGTGGGAGACTTTAATACCCCACTCTCTGCAATTGACAGATTATGGAAACAGAAACTGAACAAGGACACTGTAAAACTACCAGAGACTTGAACCAACTAGAATTAAAAGATATCTACAGAACATATCAACCTACAGTAAAAGAATACATGTTCTTCTTAACACCCCATGTCACCTTCTCGAAAATTGACCACATAATTGGACACAGAACGAGCCTCAATCGATATAAGAAGGTTAAAATACTCCCATGCATCCTCTCAGATCACCATGGTCCTTGGCAGGTCTTTAACAACAACAAAGACAACAAAAAGCCCACATACACATGTAAACTAAACAACGCTCTGTTAAATGATAGTGGAATCAATGAAGAAATAAAGAAAGAAATTAAGGACTTTCTAGAATTCAACGAAAATGAAAACATCATACCCAAACCTATGGGATGCAATGAAAGCAGTACTGAGAGGAAAACTCATAGCTCTAAGTGCTTCCAAAAAGAAACTGGAGAGAGCATACATTAGCAACTTGACAGCACAACTAAAAGCCCTAGAACAAAAGGAAGCAGATATACCCAAGAAGAGTAGACGGCAAGTAATAATCAAAATTAGGGCAGAAATAGACCAAATAGAAACAAAAAGAACCATTGAAAAAATCAACAAAACCAAGATTTGGTTCTTTGAGAAAATCAACAAGATTGATAAACCTCTAGCCAGACTAACTAGAGGGCTAACTAACTAGTTTGTCCTGTTCGTCTTCTTGGATTTCTTGGTTTTCTCCGTCTTTTTCGTCACGTGGAGCAAGTACTGGTTCTTGAGGATAATAAAGTTTACAGCAGAAGGATTCTATTTCGTGTGCCGCTTCGTTCTTGCAGGCAAGACGGTTGCGCGGGACACAGAATTTTATCACATTTATTGCAGACATAACACCAATACTCTCCAAATTATTCCACAAAATAGAGTCAGATGGAATACTTCCTAACTCCTTTTTTGAGGCTACAATACCCCTAGTTACGAAACCACACGAAGACACTACAAGGAAAGAGAACTTCAGACTAATCTCACTTATGAACATTGATGCAAATGTACTCAACAAAATCCTTGCAAATCGATCCAGGAACACATCAAAATGACCATTCACCATGAGCAAGTAGGCTTCATCCCTGGGATGCAGGGAAGGTTTAATATAAGGAAATCCATAAACATAATCCACCATATAAACAAACTCAAAAAAAAAAAAAAAACCACACATGGACATCTCACTAGATGCTGAGAAACAGTTGACAAAATTCAACACCCCTTCATGTTAAAAGTCTTGGAAGAACAGGAATCCAAGGCCCATACCTAAACATAATAAAAGCAATATACATCAAACCAAAAGCCCACATCAAACTTAATAGTGAGAAAATTGAAGAAATTCCATTAAATTCAGGCACTGGACAAGATTGCTCACTCTCCCTCTACATATTCAACATAGAATTGGAAGTCCTGGCCAGAGCAATTAGACAGCAAATAAAAATAAAAGGGAGACAAATTGGAAAGGAAGAAGTAAAAACATCACTATATGCAGATGACATGATAGTGTATGTAAGTGACCCAACAAATTCCACCAGAGAACTCCTACAGCTTTTAAACAAGTTCAGCAAAGTGGCTGGATATAAAATTAACTCAAACAAATCAGTAGCCTTCCTATATTCAAAGGACAAACATGTGGAGAAAGAAATTAGGCAAAAGTTACTCTTCACACTAGTCACAAAATCTATGAAACACATTGGTGTTACTCTAACTAGGCAAGTGAAGGACCTGTATGTAAAGAACTTCAAACCTCTACAGAAGGAAATTGAGGAAAATCTCAGAAAGTGGAAAGATCTCCCATTCTCATGGATTGGAAGGATCAACATTTTAATAATGGCCATTCAACCACAAGCAATCTACAGATTCAAAGCAATCCCCATCCAAATTCCCACCCAGTTCTTCATTGAGTTGGAAAGATCAATGTGCAATTTCATATGGAATAACAAAGGACCTAGAATAGCAAAATGTGTTTTCAACAACAAGAAACATCTGTGGAAATCACTATTCCTGACCTCAAGCTTTATTACAAGGCAGTTGTGCTGAAAACTGCATGGTACTGGTACTGAAATAGGCACATGTATCAATGAAATAGAATAGAAGATCCAGAAATGAGCCCTCACCTATATGGTCACCTGATATTTACAAAGGAGCTGTAAACACTCAATGAGAAAAAGGAGAGCCTATTCAACTAATGGTGTTGTCCAACTGTCTCTCAGCATGGAGAAGAATGAAAATAGACCCTTTCTTATCCCTTTTAGAAAGCTCAAGTGTAAGTGGATCAAAGATCTCCACATTAAACCAAGTACACTAAAACTATTAGATGAGATTATAGGGAAAACGTTAGAATACAGAGGCACAGGAGAAGATTTCCTGAACAAATCATCAACGGCTCTTGCTCTAAGATCAATTTGACAAATGGGATTACATAGTTTCTGTAAGGCTAAGGAGATGATCAAGAAAACAAAACGGCAGCCACCAGATTGGGAAAAAATCTTTACCAACCCCTCATCAGATAGAGGCCTAATATCCAAGGTATACAAAGAACTCAAAAAGCTAGACACCAGAGAATCAAACAACCCTATTAAGAAATGGGGTACAGAGCTAAACAAAAAGTTTTCAATTTAGGAATATTGAAAGCTTAGAAACATCTAAGGAAGTGCTGGATATCCTTAGCCATCAGGGAAATGCAAATCAAAACAACACTGAGATTCCACCTAACACCACTCAGATTGGCCAAGATCCAAAAGTCAGATGACAACAGATGCTGGCGAGGTTGCAGAAAAAGAGGAACACTTCTCCACTGTTGGTGGTGTTGCAAACTAATACAACCACTCTGGAAATCAGTCTGGCAATACCTCAGAAATTTGGACATACTACTACCTGAAGACCCAGCTATTCCACTTCTGGGCATATACCCCAGAGACACCTTAGTACACCACAAAGATATATGCACCACAATGTTCATAGCAGCTCTGTTTATAATAGCCAGAAGCTGGAAAGAACCCAGATGTCCTTCAGAAGATGAATGGATACAAAAATTGTGGTACATTTACACAATGGAATACTACTCAGCCACCAGAAACAATGACTTGACCAAATTCTTAAGAAAATGGCTGCATCTAGAGAATATCATTCTGAATGAGATAACCCAGTCACTAAAGAACAGACATAATATGCAGTCACTGATAGTGGGATGCTAACCCCAGAGGCTCACACTGCCCCAGAAACAACTCACAGACTGTATGAAGTCCAAAAAATAAAGAAAACAAAACTAAACAAAACAAAAAAATCTTTACACAAGAAAACTTTTGACTATTTCCATGTTACATTTTGTTTTACATGTACTTTATTTTCATTTTAACTATTAAGTTTTCAAAGCATACTATCAAACCTTTAAAAAAATCAAGTACTGACTAAAAATATATTCATATAGTTTTATAAAAATTATTTTAAAATCTGAAAAAAAAGTACTGACAAAAATGTATTGTATAATTTTACGCAAAAATGCTTAAAATCTGTACATTTATCTTTGTTTTGTAAAATAAAGTTGTTAAAAAATAATACCATATCTTAATAAAAATGATAAAAATGACCTAAAAAAAAAAACCACTAATCTGACCAGGTATGGTTTTCTTTAATGGTCCCCATCTAGTGCAGAGAAGAAGATTCTTTGGTAATAGGAGAGAATTTCACTTCTCTGTGAGTCTAAAGGTAAGTTTTTAGAATGTAGTTGGGAATTACACTGGTTTAGTAAAGGATATTGTTGTTTCTTCTCTAACATTATCATCCAAGGTTATCTTATTGCTGACATTTGATACATAGATTGTAAAAAACTTTGGAACAGAACTGTATAATATCTACTAAAATTAAAACTGTTCACTTAGAGGCATATATTTGGAGTAGTCTAAAACTGGATGCCTCAGTGCATTGATGTTCTATCAAAAAATGTGCTTCATTTCCTTTTCTTAAAATCATACTTTCAGCCAAAACTCTATAATGAATGTGATGCCTTATAGTTTAAGAAAAGTTGGAACATGAAGTATAATTGCCTTTAGCTTTGTTTAATCTTTTTTGGAAGAACTAAACTTGGAATTTGACTCGCCACATTGTGAGCAGGACCAGGAGTAGGTTAAGAAATGGTCACATATGTGGTTTTTTTTTTTTTATTGACAACTTCTGCTAATTATAAAGTTCAATTATAGTTTTGCTCTAGTTTTTTCTTCACTTACTTTAAATTCTTTATACATTACAATACATAGTCAATTCTTTTCAGTTATTCCCTGTTTGGATTTCAAAAACAATGAAACTATAAAAAAAATCAGTAATTATTTAACAAAGCCATAGAGTTTGAAGTATTTTGTTACTCCACAATATATTTTTTCCTAGTTGCCTTTCAGTTGCTCAGAGAAACTCTGTGATGAAAACAACAACAACAACTAGGAATGAGAAGTGTTTATTCAATTCTACAATTCCAAGTTATAGTACAGGATTATGGTGAATTCAAGGACTTAAAACACTCAAAAATCAAAGAGATGTGAAAGCACGCATGCTGGATTATTGGTCTGCTTGTGTTCTGCTAGATTCCTCACTATTATACAGTTCATAACTCCCTGCCTAGAGCATGATGCTGCCCACAGTCACACATCAATTAATGTAATTAAGCCAGTTTCAAACAGATTTCTCCATAGGACATCCCAATATAGACAATTCTTTATTCAGACTGCCTTTCCAACTGATTCTAAGTTGTAGCAAGGTGACAATTAAAGCTAACTATCACATACATGTAAAATGTATACAAATGACAGTTTATATGACCATTTGAGTTAAAAAATATCTATATATTAGAGATTAGTTATGTGATAGTATATAAATATTAATACTATGGAATATTTGGACGTATTTAAAATGAGCAAAATAATTTTTTAATAATTTTTCATTTATACTTTTGGGTAAAATAATTAGGTGAATGGGGAACATTATATAATATACATATTAAAATATATTATATATCTTTTACTGTTATATAAAAGTGAGAAGATTCTCAAATGTATCTATATCACTTAGTAATATTCATCTTCTCTAATGAGTTAATGTGTACTCTGCTATAATCCAGAAGCAAATAGCATTTTTGATATACAATTAATATGTGTTTGTTAAAACAACTAGATTATTATTTAGGTAGTCATTGAACAAAAGAAGCTGAGAAAGAAGAAATCAAAATATATTGAATGATTTTTAGTTTTTGCTAAGACAATATTTATATGTTTGCATTTATGTACATTAAAATGTCTATATTTTAGATACTTTAAAAAAGTGAGAAGATAAAGGTATATTGCTGAGGTACAATACTAGCCGTTCATGATCAGAGCTCTGAGATCACTCTGTAATATCAAGTACATAGATAAGGAACGTAAAATATCACTTGTTGTGATATATGTCATTCTGATATAGAAGGTAAGAATAGTATGGATACTCAACCTAATAGGAGTTACATAGAAACTGTTGAGGAAACTAATAATATATTCCAACTCCTTGTCTAGAAATTTCCTAGGTATTATTTTATATTTCCTACAGTAACTCTGTGAATTGTACATTATTGGCATGCTGAATTATAGCCTAGAAACTAAAGTAATAATATTTAACAATTGAATCAGGAACAAGCTGTGGTTGACCAGCTGGCTGGTTGTCTCTAGAGGGCCTAATTTCTATTCGCTTAGTATGTTTCTGTTTTTGAAATGATGTGATTACATTATTTAGTAAACCCATGCAGCTTTAATTTATTCATGTGGAGTACCAAAGGGATAATCAGGTGCATTATTTTAACTTTGAAACTACTAAGAATGCTGCAGTTTGAAAGACATAAGATGCATGCAACTTAGTAGCTTCTGAATATCTTTCTTGCTTTTTTTTCTTTTCTAACTAAAGTTGCTATTGTTTTTATCTCTCTTACAACTTTATTTTTAAATCGAGGGGTACATATACAGATTTTTAAAGGCATTTTGGTATAACAGTATATGAATATTTTTATCAGTACTGAATGCTTTTACAGTTTGATAGCATGCATTGAAATCCCACTAGATACCATAAGCATAAAGTACATGTAGGACAGAATGTAACATGGAAGCAGATTTCTTGCTGAGTATAGATTAAGCATAATTATCTTTGAATACCAAAAATTGCCACAAGGCTCTATTCTTAGGTCTGGGATTTTTAAAGATTTAAGGTCCAGGTGTACCACATTCTAAGAGGGTCTTATACATTTATTTTTTCCTAAGAAGGAATGATATAGCAATGTTTGTACATATTCTACCACAACCATCCAAAGTTCTCATTCTACTTTGAATACTAGGTAGAATGATTCAAATCTTATTTTTTGAAATCAGTTAGCCTTTCTAGATTTTTAAAAAATTATAATATATATTTATACATATATTTATTTCTATTTATTGTTATATGTATGAATATTTTGTTCAGATGTATGTCTATGCAACATGTGTGTACAGTGCCTATTGAGGTCTGAAAAGGGTATCAAATTCCTTGAAAGCTGAGTTACAGATGGTTGAGTGGGTTACATGTGGATCTTGGGACTCAGATCTATATACACTTTAATTACAGCTAATGCTCTGAACTACTGGGCAACATCTTCAGCCTTATTTTGCTCTTTTGTTTCCACTCTAAAGACACATTTAACATTTATCCAACTGGCTAAAAACTATATTTGGGCAAGGCATGTTGAAAATACTTTTTGTATATGAAAGAAACTGTTCTTTTCATATGGTATCTCTAGGATGATAGACAAATGCTCAGCCTGTATCAAGCACTTGGTTATAGTTGATTTCTAAGTGAAGAGTATACATACACATAGCCATTAAGGTCTTGGCCTTTATGAGTTCCAGCTTAGTTCTTTTATTGTGACTCAGATATTTCTGGGAGAACTGATTTAAACAATAGTCCCCTGTTACAGCAATAGGCAAGGGGTTCTGGACTATTTAATGTAAAAATTAGCAGTGCAGTAAATTCTTAGTTATTTATGAAGTATGTGACAATGAAGAAACTATCAGAGCTGATAATGATTGTTTAAAATTCTGATATTCTATGTATGAGTGTTGCACAAATACAGGTGTTATATAAGAGAATATTAATACCCAGAAGAGTCCAGTAGCTTGCTAGCAGCCAATGAGTTTTCTTTCAGGACAGACACACAGCAAGACAGGCCAAAGAAATTAACTTTATTATATATTCATATTCTTCGTGATGTGTTGGTTCTTTTAAATTTTTAATGGCACTTTTCTTAAACGGACATGATTTAATTACCATGAATGTTCAGGTATTCCAGTCTATCTTCTTCTGTCAATGCTATCCATCTTGTGTGTATAGTACTGTGATTTGTCACTTGGCCATTATATTACCCATTAGTTTCTTTGAGCACATTATTCTCTATACTAATGAGTCAATGTCAAGACATCCTGTGGTAAGATCTTGACATAGTTTTAACTGGAAGACTCCATTAAAAAATGAGTCAGTGATGAAGGATTATCTTGCACTGAAGGAAAAAGAGTAGAAACATAATGAATCTGGACTTTGACATATAATATATCTTGTGTGGAGACACACAAGGGTTGTTGGAGAACATTGGACATATGCCAGGAGTCACGGTGGCAGGACGGTGGCCAGGTTGATGATGATACATTATCATTTTCCTTTTGGAAACTCCAGTGAGGCTCACTATAGAGTCTGGCAATAGCAATTACAATTACTGTACTTCATTTTATTCACTTGGGCAACATAATGTCATTCCATTTAAAACATACAAAATTACAAACTAATAATAAAGCCCTCTTAATGGCCCTTAAAGTGAGTAGTTAACCTTGATGATAAAGTGATATAAGGTTTAATAAACCTCGTTTCTGGCCAAGTCCCTGGGAGAATGAATTCTGTATGACTCATCGTATGGAATCAATAACTGACTCCTGGTTGGCATTGAACTTTCAGAACAAACAAGGTACTGACTCAAGTTTGGGCACAACAGAAGCTCTCAGTGTCTTCCTTACAATTGTTTTCAACCATTAGGTTGTGTATGAGACTGTACCTTTTGAACACAGATTATCTCATATGTGAATATGAATTTAACATAGCTAAATGACAAATTCCTCCATGGAGTGTGGAAAATTTAAAGCAATAAATAAATAAATAAAGAGTGACAGAGAGAGAGAGAGAGAGAGAGAGAGAGAGAGAGAGAGAGAGAGAGAGAGAGAGAGAGAGAGAGAGCTTCCATTAACCCAAAACTAGAGTGTAAAGATTACAGATTTTTTTTTTAAATGTGTGTATAAAACAGCTGTATATGTAAGTTAATACCATATTAAACCTTTGGACCATATAATTGATGGCTAGCTGCTATCTTTTGAATGTTCATGTCTCTTAAATGAATCTGGATTTTGATAGCTGAATAGCAAATTAGTAGTCCTGGATGGTGTTGCCTTTGAACTTGAATAATTTATGAAGTCAGGATCTTCTTAAACTATTTCCTTGCCACAAACAAACAAACAAACAAAACCAAAAAAAAAAAAAAAAAAAAAAGCTCAAAAAAAAAAAAAACCAACAAAGTGAGCTTATTCCCTCTTTCTTTGTTAAGACACACAGGGAAAGCTGTTTTCATCAAGCAGGAAGCAGCATTACACCACTGCACCTTCCATATGCAGGTGGCTTGTCCTTAGTCTTCCCAGCTTTAGAACCAGGAAAGAAAGAAATACCGAGCCTGTATTTTAGGGCATGGTCCTATCAGTGTAAGACTGGCTCTTGCTTGGGAAGAGACTGTGGTCTATGGCAGGAGTTGACTGTGTAAGAGCAAAAACAAACAAACTAAAACCACAGAAAATATCATATAGCTTCCCACAGCTATTGTGGGCAGAAACCATTCTCTATTTAGACTTCTGAGGTCGGAGCCAAGTTATGTCTAGATTGCTAAACTATATCAGTCAATAATTTGCTAAACTATATCAGTCACTAGTTGCTAAACTATATCAGTCACTAAGAAAAATGGCAAAGTGATATATTTTATATGCTTTTAACCAGATTGTCATTTCTACTATTAGGCAGAAAGTTCTCAAAAATGCCACTTAAAAAATAAATCTATACTGTCAAATCAAAATATGCAGCTTAAAATTAATTATCTATTTTGTCAGCATACACACAACTATTTAGCTGTGAAGCTCATACTGGGCTTAAGATGTTCAAAGCATGATAAAAAGAGGACTTCTTAAATATTTGGAAGAATTAAAATAGTGAGCAACATTAATTCAAAAGTAGAAAACTGTGATTTACAAATACATCAGTACCAGTAACGCAGTGTAAACATACTCTGATGTAGCTTTGCATTGAAAACTGAAATGCACAATTATATTATCAGGATAGTTCTCTATTTTATTTTAAATTGTGCTTATTAAATGTGTTGTATTTTAGTGTTATACCATGGGAAAGAGAAATTGCAATACTCCAGAAACAATTTTGAGCAACAATGTGTTTAAGATATCTTCAACTTCCTTATTTCTCTTATATTGCAATTCATTTCACACATATTGAAACAAAAGGGTGGAGTGATCCATGATTGAAAAAATAAAAACTAATGGAAAAATTTTAAGTCAAATTTAGCATGACAAGTTGTAGCCAACACTATATTCTGATTTCTTTCTTCTGCTCTTGTACATAACTTTTGAATAGATTTTAATATTTAGTAATCTAAGTGAATGCCATAACCCAACGGATATTAATCAATAAATAAAATAGTTAAAACCAGGTCATATAAACGTTTGAGGCTAGTATCAAGTTACAAATAACCAGAAATATTAATACATAAATTAGTCATGATCAAACTTTACTAACACAAAGGGAGTGTTTCAGCATTTCTGTACCTGGGTGTTTAAGTAATTAGATCCTCCTGCTGTGTTAGATTTGATTAAGGATTTCAGGCCAACTGCTTAACAAGCTTAGCTGTGAATATTAGTTAACTGGGGTTTAGAGCTAGGGCATCATTTAAGTGTTACAAATGGTTTATAGCCATTTTGTCTCCAAAGCTAAAAGTCACAGGATACTGAAAGTACAAATGTTAGCAGAAAGGAACAGTTGGCTTAATACCATAACTCACTGAGATAGGACATCCCTAGTTCTTACCTTTTTCTAGACACAATTCTGGACTCAGAAATTTAAACTACCATGACACCAACTTTTCTCTCCCTGAATTTAATAGTCTTTGGGGAGAAACATACAAACTTAGACTACAGTCCATACTTGAGAGGAAGTACTGGCATGAAAGATACCACGTGCCAAGAAGAACAAGTCCAACAGTTACTACTGAGCACGAACATTGAATTTCTAGTAAGGTTGTCTTTCCAGAAAAGGAAAGTATCACGCATATCTTGTTCCATCTTTGTGATTTTTCTCCTCTTCATTTTTCCTTCCTCTATTTCATAAGGAAAAGTGTGTACAAAAATAAATGCAGCAGCGTTCCTGAATCCTGATAAATTAATAACAAGGATAGTACGTTGACATTCTTCTAAATGAGTTTTTCAAATACAAACATGTAGAGAGTTTGTGCTGTTGGTTATAGCAAAAATGAGATGAAATGTTCATATACAACAATCCCTGAAACCAGTAAGTCTGCTATATCAGGCTTTAGGAGGACAGAGACATGAATAGGCCAGCGAAGTATAATGAGGCTTGTAGGAGGAATTCTTATAGCCCAGTGCACTGGCTTCATATTTAATTACTGGGATGCTCATTTCTAATACATATTTTACAAAGCCATCTGGCTACCTTGATTGCAATGACATTCTCTCAAAAAAGGACAAAGGCAAATATAAGCTGATTATAGTATTTGATAGTCAACATTGATCTTTAACAATGGTCCATGGGAAAAGTAGAGGATTATACATACATTGACTAGGCTGAACATTTAAAATTGTTCTTTGGCTGAAACTAAGACTTTGTATCAGGATTTGTCATAGTGTCCAGAGTAGTTTTGGTTAATTCACCTAAAAATACTTGACTTGGAAAACGCAAAGCTGTAGAGGAAACATGCTGGGGTACTACTATTACAGTAAAGATCATCATACTACAAGAAGAGGAAGTGAACAACAAAAATGAATAAATAATTCAATCAATAAATGAACATATTTGAACATAGACTTCTCGAATAATTTCTGATGGTCAACAAGTATTTGAAAGAAGAATTGTTCGACAACCATAAATATCACAGTTATCTGTAAATTAAATGACACTGAGATTCTGTTACCTCCCTGTCATAATCATAATGTGTATTGTCAAGAAACCAAACTTCAGCAAGTTTTGGTAAAAATATCGGGGAGAGAAAGAACAATTTATACTCTGTTGTTGAGACAGTGAATTATTCTAGCTACTATGAATGTCAGGATGGAGTATTGTTGGTTAGCTCTTTCCTTCCAATCAAAACATTTTCCCTTAGAGAAAAATTAATGCTTATATGATTTCAGAACCAGGAATCTCAGAAAGCTGCGAGATTCTCAAGGTCACATTCTGAGTTTATATAGGCAGCAACCAGCTGCTGGATGGGAGTGTGGAATCTCTGAGGGGACTAACTGCAGGTTGTCAGCGAGTTCCAGAGATGAAACTTTGTGAGTCATCATGCTGAAGTGCTGCTTTGGAAAAATCATCCTTGTTCCTCAATTACCCCAAATTAACTCAATCGTCCACTGAGTAGATCAGGATGCAATTGCTTCTTTGGTCCCTTAGTGGTTAACTATTGAGAATAAACAGACATTTTTCTTTAGAACAGCCTTCGAACAAGGAAGTTTCCAATACTCCGTGGCAGATAGAGTGGAGTGGTGATGAGCTGCTGCTCTCCTCAGTGAGCTAGTGCTGTGCAGCTTTATCTCTTCAGTGTTTTAGCCATGCATAAGTGGCCCATTCACCTTAAACAATCCTCTACACAAACTCATGCAAGTAATCCATTTATGTTAATTGATCAAAAGTAAAATGATGACTAGTCAGGGGCAGGGAGAGGAGGTTAGCAGAAATGGGAGGGAAAAAAGAGAAATAATAGAGAGTAAATATCATAACAATACATTACATGCATATGTGTATAAAATTGTCAAAATGTTTTTAATGTAAGAAATTAATCAAATAAAAATAAATGCAAAGTATAATTATTACATGATTAATGTATACAGAACCTATGTATAGTTCCGAGGAATGTAGGTAAGAATACTATAGAGATACCATCAAATATATGTTAGTTATTTAAGTAGGAAGATGAAATTAGTATAAGTATCTGCCAACAGGTAAATAAATAAAGAAAATATCGCATACATATGAAATGGAATTTTCTTCATCTATAAATAATGGAATTATGGTATTGAGAAAAATGAATGTAACTGTAGATCATCATGCTAAACAAAATAATTCCGGTTAAGAGACAAATCTTAAATTTTCTTTTATATGCTGGATCTTGTTGAGAATATATATATATATATATATATATATATATACATATATATATATATATGTACATATATATATATGTATATATATATATATAATTCAGATTAATAAATATTACTAAATTTAAAATGGTAATATTTCTTTCTTTTTTACCTTCATCAATGAAAAAATCCATAGAAGTAAAATTGGACATTCATAAATACCTGGAAAAATAATTGTTTGGCCTTGATAAAAATCATTGTACTTAACAGCTTTTTATCTTAAAATCTTCTCATAATGGGCAGATATTTTCAAAGTAAGAAATGAAATGGAAGTGATGTGATGAAAAAAACACTCATTCAAAAGGAAACAATTATAGATGTTCTAATGTAAATGGGAAACGCTCATATGTAGAACTACAGGTAACTAAGGATGAATGGGAGCTGAGGACATCATTTTTCCCAGGGCAGAGCAGTCTGATTATCCAACACCAGATGGCTAGCCCTTAAAATATATACACATAAGCAATGTTAAATAGACATGTCCTTCTTTCTCATAGAAGTCAAGACACTATCAACAATAGTTTGGGCCCTCTTACATCAATCACAAATTAAGAAAACGCCCATAGATTTGGCTATAACCATGTATTATGGAGACTTTTCGCAACTGGGGTTTCCTCCTCTCAGATGACTCTAGCTTGTGGTAAAATGACACTAAGATAAAATAGAGCATCTATTAACTAGTTGGACTCCAGATACTAATAAGCTTCAGGCTTTACTTGGAATATCACTACATTAAAGTAAGATACAACACATTGCTTAATAACAATATACTCTATACATGTTTAAAAATTTGACTTACAGCTCATGTTCAGATTGATAAGGACATGAGAGAGTACAAACTCTATGTGAGGATAAAAATCAATATTACCCAGTAATGGTTTTTTTTTTTTTTAATCTTATTTGTAGGGAACAGAATTGTGAGGTCAAAATACAGCAGTAGGGCTTTTTGTCAGAAATTTGTAAAATTTTTCAAGACTATTTTATGTGATTTGAGTACAGGTAGTAGGGCAGGAGGGTTTGTTCATTTTTGAAACAAGATCTTAAACCTAATGTGTAAGCTGTTGTACAATGTGTTGGCTTAATAAGTTATTCTTCAAATTAACTTTTGCTTCAATCACAGTAATATTTCATATCTAACCTTTGTAGCTTCCACATCAAATTCTCAGCCACCAATGCTAGTAATGAAGTATAAAAAAGACTGGCAGGCAATTTTAGGATTTAGGAAGGTAGCATTTTAACATTGTCATATTTACCCATAAGATTTTTTGTTTCTATGCCAGTTTTGTTCAAATATTCCACTAAGGTATTAAGTTAGCAATGAACCAGTTAAAGAAAAAAGTAATTTTGTAAACTGTCTTACTATATTCTGGCCTAAATAATTTTTTTCCTGTTTGGAAAAAGACATTTTAATATGTCACGTTTCAGTTCTAGCTCAATAAACAACCATTTATTTACAATTTTAAAGCAATCTTCAGCCTAGTCAGGTAAGAATTATTTCAAAAGAATAAAAACATTTTCATTTCCTGTCACTGCCAAAGAAGAAAAGAACATGAGTTATGAGTCTTGCTATGTTGTCTTAAGTTGATTACTATGGGATGATTAAAAAACTAGCTGTGCTGTCAGTGCGGAGGACTACATTATAAGTGTAATAACAGCTTAGGGATACAATCCATCAATGCCGCACTTGGAAGAAGAAAAAAAGTTGATCTATTTCTCTGGTCATCATTTTCAGCATATTAGATGACAAATAATTGTACATTCATCAATAACAATAGATTAAAGTTGAAATGATTTATTGCTATTACACTGCTGTTATGATTGAGTACTGGGTCGGTCAAGCATCAGCAGGGTCTGTATTTAATTTTCACGGGTCTCTTAGCAGAAATAATAGACAGAGAGTAAACCACCTGAAACAAGGTAGATCAAAGTTGTTGACAAGTGATTTGTAGGATTGTTCTTCATGAGTGGTGGGAGAGAGGCAATGGGACCTCTTCGACGGGCTTGTTGAACCACTAAATCAAGTAGACCTTGCTGGTGCACAAGCTGACACCTTGCCCAGCAGTAGATGGAAACATCAAAGCTATGCAATATGACATTAGTTTAATATTACCTGAATGTAACAGAATGAAAGACATGATCCTGAGACCAAAGCAGACAATTGCAGATGTAGGTAAATCTGTAGGCTGACAGGTCTCTGACTTTCAGAAAGAAAGCAATTGCTCCTATCCCCACCAACCATCAGAAGATTGGTAACATTTATGGGTAAATATATAATATATTCATTTTCATATATTTTATGGTCTTCTGCTGTAGAAAGTTAGGAACCATTTATATTTCATCAGATTGAACCTTTCACTGTCAGATTATTAAAATATAAGTGGTCATTTGGCCAGTCTCCCTCAAAGTAATGTCTGTGGATTTTTCTCTTTGAGAATTACCTACTATGCTTTCAGAGAGGCATGTCATTGGTGTCCATCTGGATGTACAGTGAAAATCCTGGGAAAAAGGCTAGACAAAACCCTGCAATTCTGTAAAGCTTTCTTGATAACCTTGGTAGAATACAAACTTTAAGTACTATCAAAACAAGTTCATATATTTTAAGACACAAAAATAACTGTACTATCAACAACTTGAAAGGGAGTCTATTCTTCTTGGGACTTAGCACCCAATGGGATGAGCAACTGTATTTCATTTAAATTCACCTATCCAAGTATTCTCAGTGTGCCTTCATTTGGCCTGGTGGGACATTTGTTTTCATTATTGTGAAACAATTTAAATTTCTCAGGTCCATCACTATGCTACTACTGTGATTTACTATAGGTGTATTTTGTTAGTCTATAAATAATCTTCTCATGTGACACTTCATCAAAATTTATTCTTTTATTGACCTACCTTATATTTCCTGATCTCTTGGGCTTTTGAGATTCATTGTTTACCTTTCACTTAATCATAATAATAAGTATACAATTTATAATAACTGTAAAGCAAACAAATAGTATTAATGTCTAAGGAAAATGCTCGGTGATATTGAATTTAAAGTAAAATATTCACTTAAATAAAATTGCTTATAACTTAACATCCATATTGTTTTTTTATTAAGCATAAACAATATTTTCTTTTAAAAGATAATAGAAAATTTTTATTATTCTAAAGATTTGCCCTGTGTGGTGTGATAACTTACCCAGAAATACTTGTTTCTAAAGTTATGTTTTATTTGAACGGTTATAAGAACTTGGACTAGGCAGAGCTAAGAGAAGGCTGTAAGTAACTTCACTTTGTATTTCTTTACAGAGCAATGAGTGAGACAGTGTTAATGGTAACAAAATGATGAACAGCATTATTGCATTCACTGCCTCTGACAAACAAGTGAGATGCTAGTGTGACCAACACCTGCTGGACAACTCTTACCTCATAGAAGGCTATACTAGTTGGAGACAGTTATCTACATACATTGAATATGTGCCTCAAAAGTTGACTCAGAAATAGGCAGGGTCATTTTCCAAGTGAACTATGGAAAAAAAGAAAGAATCTACTCCTGCATGGGACCTCTGTTCTCCACATCCATTTGCATGTTGAACCACTTACCCCATCCTACACAAGCAGGCATGGAGGATTAAATGTGCAAAAATATTTTTATAAAGACCTATTTTTGGTTGAAGAGCTAGTTGAGGGGTTAAAAGCGACTGCATATCCTATAAAAATAAAGTTTAGTTCCCAGCACCTAAGACTGATTCCTTGTAACTGCAAGCTAAAGGGCTCTAATGTTCTCCAGGACAAGCTGTGGACACATACACTAATGTGCACACATACCTGACACACACTCCTGTGCACACTTATCCCCCCCACACCTAGTCATGTGTACACATATCCCCCAAAACACTCATGAGCACACATACTCCCCCCCAAACACACCAAAATTTATAATAAAATAAATTTTCTAAAACACAATAGAAGAGGCAGAGACATAGTGTTTTTAGTTAGCAAGCTTAGTGGAGATATAGAGAAATAATTTTGAAGAAGAGAAATAAAGGTTTACAATATTCAAATTATTTGATGTTCTTATATAGTACAACAGAAGCCAAGTTCTCAAACATAGTTTTGTAAATATAGTTTTCTAAGATAGCTGTGACAATGTTATAGACATCTGAAATGACACATCACAT
The DNA here is from genome assembly GCF_963924665.1 of Micromys minutus. Classification (NCBI taxonomy): domain Eukaryota; kingdom Metazoa; phylum Chordata; class Mammalia; order Rodentia; family Muridae; genus Micromys; species Micromys minutus. The sequence goes on along the minus strand of NC_137982.1, from coordinate 22,264,367 downwards.
TCCCCAAATAAGGTTTGTAATATGGCTCACTCACTCTCTGGTTTGTCCTGGAAGGCAACAGTGACTAAGAAGAATCTGGACTAAGAAGATTTTTACAATCTCTATGATGATCTCTGGGCAGAGCAGGGTACTCACAATGCCCATGGTATTAATTATATCCTTCATTTTAAAGAGGAAGTGAGGAGTGCTTAATGATCAAACTCAAGTTTATTAAAAACTAAGTTTCACTGGAGGTGAGAGGCAGCTTTTGTGGAGAATCAAAGGAATGGTCCAGTGTGTTCCTGGAGTGCCACCCACAGAAATTAAAATAATCATAAAACAATTAACACATGTAGAATTAACCAATTAGATGGCTAACTGGTGGAATTCAACCTTAGAAAAATTTCACACCTGTCAATATTTATCACTAGTAAAGCAATACATATAGTGGGAAAAAAGTTTTAATTTTCTGTCCAGGCAAATGTAAGTGTATCACATTCAATTTTCCTCCCTTAGTAATCTAAATAATTTCCCACCTTGCTCATGATGAATGTCTTGCCAGTTCCTACTCAGTTCTTCCACTTTACATGACCTAATTAAAGAAAACATTCCATGATTGCCTATTTTTTCTCAAGCATGACAACCTATTATTTTTCCTACCACCTGATTAAGGCTTTTTTATCCTTGGATTTAGATTGATTTCCCGAGAACTTTAATAAAACACTACTTAGTTTGATTTAAAGGGCTACAGGTTCCTTTCATTCACATAATTATTCCTATAACCATCTGATACCCAAAGTCCTCGGCAGGCCCTCTAAAGAAAAAAAAAATCAGTTTTCAACTGCTACTGAATAATGTTATAGAAAAGAATCACAGGTGAAATTCCTGTTGAATCTGGCAAAGAGGTTCTATGGCAGACCACAGGAGGATATTTTCCAATATAATTTGTCAAGAGTGATGAATCTATTTCATCATATCTGTCAGACTCCTATATATTAAAATTACTATAAACTTTTCTCAAGATAAACCATAAGTTTCATATGATTAAATAATGATACGTTTATGATGACAAATTGCATTTTCTATTTTATCTACAACCCAAGGCAGAATTAGATAGTTAGGGCTCAAATAGATAATGATTCATTTTGATTTTATAGCTGGTGAATTTTTATTAAATAAATATAGCTAATACTTATAAGACTGTCTTTTATTTGGGGCCTTGCACCTTAAGCTGTGTAAGCTTTCTTGTTAAGAATAAAGCGACACAGAAATGCACACAGGGTTGCTTACTAATTGAATAAACTGCAAGACAAGAAGAAGGGGAAGCTCTTTAAATATTGACTGGAAAACAAACTGCCCTGTGGAGTCTGAGAAGCCACAGATGGGAAAAGAATCCTGTCCTAAGACAGAAGGATAAATCCCACTCTGGAACAAGGAAGGACAAACGTCGATTATTGGGAGCCTGAAAACTATATCCCTGTGAGTGCCACTGGAGTTCAGGGATTACAAACATATTGACAGAAGACTCAGTTACATATAATCTAATAAAAGATGCAATCCATTGCTTAGTTATTAATAAGCGCGTTCTATGTGCAAGCTTTAGAACAAATGTTTTCTAGGATTTTAAAGAATCTCCAAGGCTTCATATAATAGTGGTGTAACTGAGTTTATTAGTCTTTGGGAATTTAAAGTGGCCAGAATTAGAATATTCCCCATTGGTATTCATATACCTTACAAATCCTAAGTATTCTACTTCCTTAGAATTTGTTATTAGGGAAATGAATATCTTCAAATGTTCCATAAATTTCAACTTCTGTAAGTCTTTCAAACAAATATGCAATAAACCAATCGCATACAACCTGTACACAACTTTAGTCAAAATTAGATTTGAGATTTCTTCCAAATTGGGAACATTGCAAATGATATCAGACAGTAAAATTTTATTTATTTTATTTTGATTTATGACCTAGATGTCCAACTTGACGTTTTGCAGTGTTCATGTTGGAATGAGTGTTATGTAGCTAATGAAAATATACATTGCCTAATATGCATTTCTCTACGATGAGAGTTCTCAAATTTTACTTGAGTAAGTTTTAAGAACACATTGTTACTAGCTGTTCCAGTATGTCTCACTGAAATGTTATATCCGTGACCAGTATATTTCCCTCAGACAACTTTCAATCTATGAAAAGCTCCATTCCAGTACATCTAATGAGTCCAACTATTAAAATTCTTTATATATGTGATGTCATATAGTATATATATATACCCTTCTGTGCTTATTTATCTTAATATAAAAATCTCAAGTTGCAAATTTTCACAGAGAAGAAGAGTTTGTACTTTTAAAGACTGGATTTTTTTTTATTATGTATGTTATATTCTCTTTACCCAATTTCCTAATAGTGTTCAGTAAATTAGATTGTACCCTTTGGCTATTCTGAGTAATGATGAAGTAGACTTAGTGGTGTCAAGAGAGTCTTGACCTATTGTTTTATTTCTTTGGGCATCTAGTCTGCACTTCAGTGACTAGATCATTCAGTCTTTCACTACTTCCTTTTCCTGTCCTTATCTACAATACTTTATGTTTACTTTTATTTTACATTGTTGCTAAAATTTTATTGGTTTTTTTGTTATTTTATTTTTGATTTTTTTAAATTATTATTACTTTTATTTTTTATGGTCCAGTCATTACCCTTTCCTAGTCAGCACTCCCACAGTTCAACACCTCATTCTTTCCCCCTTCCCCCCACTCCCCAACCCCCATCTCCAAGATGATGTCCCAACTCTACTCCAGCCATGGCCAGCCTTTACACTCCCTAGTTTCTCAAATATCTCAAGGTTAACATGCATCTTGTCTCACTGAGATCAGAAAAGGACAGTCCTTTGCTGTATATAGGCCTTAGACTATCTAGTGTATGCATGCAGGGTTATATTGACTGCTGGTCTCCCTATGAAGTCCCCTTCCTCCAAATCTTCTTCCTGCCTTTTCTCATTTAAACCACAGGGATCCCAGACTTCAGTCCATTGGTTGGGTTTGAGTATCTGTGTCTGTCTCAGCTGCATGTTGTGCCTCTCAGAGGACATCTATGCCAGGCTCCTATCTGTAAGCACAGCATAGCATCAGTAAATAGTGTCAGGCCTCAGAGCCTCCCCTTGATAGGGATCCCAATTTGTGTCCCTCGCCACCGTCTCACCAGTAAGAACAGCTGCGGTACACAAGGATCCTTCTGCAGCAAAGCTTTATTGCGAGTGATGGAGGAAGACCCCAAAGGGAGGAAAAGCACCCAGTTTTATACCCTTGGGGAAGCGTGTCTCTACCTGATTGGCTGCTTGCTGGTGGTCTGATGATTACGCCTGGAGATGGGCTGTGACTTTGGCTCACCTTGCTCTTCACGATGCGCTTTTAGGTTGTTTGTCAGTTTTAGCTGACTCATGGCCCCGGAAACCATGGATATTTTATGTATTACATTTCAAATGTTATCTCGTTTTCCAGTTTCCCCCCTCCCATCATCCCTCCTCCTGCTTCTGTGGGATGCCCCCTCTTCTGGTTCCATGTGCCTCTGTTAGGCTAAGGTCACCTGCATTGACTCTTGGGAGCCTCCCCAGTGCAAGCACCAATCCCTTACACTATTAATAATGCTTTGCTATGCTTGGAGCAGAAGCCTATCATAACTGTCCTCTAAGACTCTCCAGCAGCTGACTGAGAAAGATGCAGATCCTCACAGCCAAGCACTGAACAGATGTTGAAGACCAATATGGAAGACTTGAGGGAAGGTTCAAAGTCTCTGAATGGTATAGGAACATCACAGGAAGACCAACAGATTCAACTAACCTGGACAAAAATGGAGAAGAACCTGAAGAAAAGGAGGTCCTATAACAGACCCAAATTGAGACCCAAATTGAGGTCAAAGGGAGGCTCCAAGGCCTAACACTATTACTGATGCTATGGTATCCTCACAAAAAAAAAAAAAAAAAAAAAAAAAAAAAAGGGCCTATCATGACTGTCCTCCAAAAATACGAACAAACAAAGGAACAAAACAAACAGCTGAAAGAGTCAGATGCAGATAATTATACCCAGCCAATTAAGAGAAGCTGCTGAACCCTCCCTGTGGTTGAAATAAGGAAAAGCTGGAAGCAGTTGAGGAGTAGGGCTATCCTATAAGAAGACCAACATTCTCAACTAACTTGGACCCCCAAGATCTCTCAGACATGGAACCACCAATCAGGGATCATATAACAGCTGATATAAGGCCCCCAACACATATAAAGCAGAGGACTGTCAGGTCTGGACTCAATTACAGAAGATGCACTTAACTCAAGAGACTGGAGACCCTAGGGAGTAGGAAGGTCTGCTGGCATGGAGTGGGGGTGGGTACATCCTTGTGCAGACAAACAGGATGACATAGAGGATGTGAAATAGCCAAAGGGTGGATTGGGAGGTGGATATAACTCTGGACTGTAAAAAAGATTAATTAAAAAAAATAAAACAAGAAATAAACATTTAAAATTTGTTGCTACTTATAGTTTCAGGGAATTTTCTTTATGTCTTTAAGCACAAATTTTATTCATTCTCTTGGAACCTAGACTCCTTTCTTGGTAGCACTTAAGGTCATGGTGATAATATTAACTACATAAATGTTTCCATGAGGAAGTAAAAATAGAAACCATTCTATTTTGAAACTATTATTATGCTAACTTTGCTTAAGCTATGCTAAAGCAATATATGTAGTCACTGAATATTTCATTTTATTTAATATCAGATAATATTTTATAGTATGTATCATGGTATATAATTCACTATAATACCTATATTTATATTTCATAAAAGAATCAAATAACAGTATTTACTCACTTTAGCCCTTTTATACATTAGCTAAAGGCAGAATACAACTGCATATACCAGTATTATTTTTCATAGATTATATATTTGTTTTTCTCAAGTTAACAAAAATATATGTGCATGAGTTTTGATTGTAGAGAATATCAAGGAACAAAAGAGGAGAAGAATCAGGAGAAAGAGAAAAGTGGGGGAATTAGTGAAACAGAGAATTAGATAGAATGGAGAGAGAAAAAAGGAATGCTTTTTAAATTTTTTATTAGATACTCTCTATATTTGCATTTGAAATGTCATTCTCTTTCCCCACCGTGTTCCCATTCCCTCTCTCCCTCCTCTTGTCTTCAGGAAGGTGCACTTGCTCCAAATCATCCTTTCCACCTCAGTGCCTTGGAATTCCTCTGCACTGGGAAAATATGCCCTCCCTTGACCAATCTCACATTGATGCCAGGCACGGCTATCTTCAGCTGTATATGCAACTGGAGTCATAGGTCTCTCAATATGTGCTCAATGGTGGATGTTTAAGTCTCTGGGAGACTATTGTAATTCCTATTTCCTTACTTACATCTATGAGCAATCAACAACTTCAGGCACCTTAGCAGTGTAGAGCACAAAAATGCTAACGGATTACTTGAAACTTGACAGTTTCAAACAAGTCATTCCTCAGTGTCTTTTGGACAAATGTCAATAAAGGTGCTATTTTGATACACATTTCAGTTTCCAGCAAAATGAAAGGGTATATAATTCTGTTGGAAAATAAATTTCTAAGGACTCACTGTGGATTGATCTCTGAGTAGTTCATATGATTTGTAAGTTTATGCAGATATTCACAAACTTAGTAAAAGAGGATGAGGGTACTGACAGATCGGAAACACATTACCTTTGTTCTACATCCCTCTATGTACAACCTCAGTACCTGAGGTCACTCAGATGCAAAATAATGACACTTGACTAGAATGTGGCATAGATATATTTAATATATATATATAAAGCAAGGTATCTTAAATTCAAACATTAATTTGTCAAATCCATAACATAAAAATATTTGTCTGTACTTGTAGACATTAGAATATGGGGCTCTGTCTGTGGAGCCATTGAAAGTGACATGCTCTAGTAGTATTGTGATGAATTACATGATTATAGTTAAAGGAACAATTTCATCATGCTTGGATTAATAATGGTCCTGTTACTTGGCAAGTCTCTTGCAGCATTCTCGAGCTCTTCACTTCAAAAGACAGGCTTCTCCTAACCATCTATTGTGTGCAAAAATCCAGACTGCTCTCTGGCTTTAAAAGCAGAAGGGCTCATAGAAACCTGTCCCCTACAGAAAGTAATGCATTCACAGATGCTCTGAACGTCTTAGCATGACAGCATTACTTCTCATGACTCATTTTAATCTCCTGTACAACTAATGGAAAAGAGTAAAGAAGTATTTTTGAACATTTTGCTGTTTATCAAATTTAATTGAAAATACCATACACTGTGCGGTGCGACTGGGACACAGAAATTCTCTGTGTATGGTGTTATTTTGCATCTAGATTTAAGTGGATTAGGAAGGATAATATATAATCAATGTAACATTCATTTGGGTATCAATCAAGGAAAACACACACAGCGCTGAGTATTACATAATTTTAGTTATAAAGAGTACAGATTGTGAATTGATTTAATATATTCATAACTAAGTACTCTGCTTTAATGTAGCTTGTAATTTGTTTCACAAAATTATTCCATTCATTTTCACTAAAACTGTACGTGCCTAGATACATTTTCTTCTGTGATATATATTAAGACTGTTTTTAAAAAGATTTATACTTACATTCCACATTGTGGATCAGAAATAGTCAAATTGAACTGTTTATTTTGTATTTCACAAAGATATTTGATCATTAAACTAAATTATAAAGAGTATTCTGCCTCATTGAAACAACTTGAAAACATTATAATAAAGATTTCTGTATTGTAGATACACAACGAACATTCAAAACTAATATATACTGATAGCTTTGTGCTTTTTGCATACTTAAATTGATGATCATTATGATATATAACATTTTATTATGTAATATCTTATCTCTAAATGTACAACTAGCAGAAAATTATCTATCTATTTTTTCAAAACAAATAATTTTTCTTTTCTATTTTCTTTGTTTGGCTAATCTGACTGTGAGTCAATCAGATGTGTCAAACTTTGAATTCCACACACTGTGTCAGAGTTATACTGTTTGAAATAAAATATTTTTGAATTAAAGGGTTAGTGCACTATATTTTCCAAATAAATTTTTAATCAAATGAAAATCTCTGTTACTGAATTTTTAATATATATATATATAGTGTATAAGTATATGTATATATAATTTAGTTCTGATCTTTATTTTTGTTTATATATGAATACTTTTTCAATTCATATATATATAAATGTTATCAATTGAATTTCACTTTTCTATGAAATTAAACTTTGCATGTAATTTATAAGCTCAATGATAAACCATATTTAAGGTCAATAAGCCATTGAATATATGCATATTGACTGTAGGTTGCAATACTCATATTGCTAACTGTGTATATTCTTTTTTTAACAGAATATATGACAATATATTAATACTTCACAGACCTGACACAAATTTAGAAGTTCTCAGTTGTTTGTAAGTTTAGGTTTTTTAGAAAATTCCTATTTCTTTTTTTTTTTTACATCTTTATTTTACCAAACAAAGAAAATGTACAGATTTCAAGCATTTTTTTGTGTAAAATTATACAATACATTTTTGTCAGTACTTTTTTCCAGATTTTAAAATAATTTTTACATACATCTATAAGAATAGTCAGTACTTGATCTTTTTAAAGGTTTGACAGTATGCATCGAAAACCCAATAGTTACAATGAGCACAAAGTACATGCAAAACAAAATGTAACATGAAAATAGTCAAAGTTTTCTTGTTGTGTAAAGATTTTTTTGTTTTGTTTTGTTTTCTTTATTTCTTGGACTTCCTACAGTCTGTGAGTTGTTTCTGGGGCAGTGCGAGCCTCTGGGGGTTAGCATCCCACTATCAGTGACTGCATATTAGGTCTGTTCTTTTGTGACTGAGATAAGACCCAGAATAGCGAAATCCATCCTCAACAACAAAAAAACATCTGCGGGAATCACTATCCCTGACTTCAAGCTATAATACAAGGCAATTGTGCTGAAAACTGCATGGTACTGGTACAGAAATAGGCATGTGGATCAATGGAATAGAATAGAAGATCCAGAAATGAGCCCTCATGTATATGGTCACCTGATTTTCGACAAAGGAGCCATAAACGTTCAATGGAAAAAAGACAGCCTATTCAACAAATGGTGCTGGTCCAACTGGCACTCAGCATGCAGAAGAATGAAAATAGACCCTTTCTTATCTCCTTGTACAAAGCTCAAGTGTAAGTGGATCAAAGATCTCCACATTAAACCAGATACACTGAAACTATTAGATGAGAAAGTATGGAAAACTTTAAAACATATAGGCACAGGAGAAAATTTTCTGAACAAAACACCAATGGCTCAAGCTCTTAGGTCAAAGATTAACAAATGGGACTTAATGAGATTGCAAAGTTTCTTTAAGGCGAAGGACATTGTCAAGAAAACAAAACGGCAGCCAACAGAATGGGAAAAGATATTTACCAACTCCACATCAGATAGAGGCCTAATATCTAAGGTATACAAAGAACTCAAAAAGCTAGACACCAGAGAATCAAATAACCCTATTTAAAAATGGGGTACAGAACTAAACAAAACGTTCTCAGTTGAGGAATATCGAATGGCTGAGAAATATCTGAGGAAGTGCTCGATATCCTTAGCCATCAGGGAAATGTAAATCAAAACAACCCTGAGATTCCACCTCACACCACTCAGAATGGCTGAGATCCAAAACTCAGATGACAACAGATGCTGGCAAGGTTGCGGAGAAAGAGGAACACTTCTCCACTGTTGGTGGGGTTGCAAACTAATACAACCACTCTGGAAATCAGTCTGGCGATACCTCAGAAAATTGAACATAATACTACCTGAACACCCAGCTATTTCACTTCTGAGCATATACCCCAAAGAAACCTTAGTACACAACAAAGATATATGCACCACAATGTTCATAGCAGCTCTGTTTATAATAGCCAGAAGCTGGAAAGAACCCAGATGCCCTTCAGAAGATGAATGGATACAAAAATTGTGGTACATTTACACAATGGAATACTACTCAGCCACCAGAAACAATGACTTGACCAAATTCTTAAAAAAAATGGCTGCATCTAGAGAATATCATTCTGAGTGAAAATTCCTATTTCTTAACATAATTACTTTTTTTTACTCCATCACTAAAAACTAATTACTTGTCATCAATTAATTCAAATTACTGTCCACTGGAAAATTTTACCCTCCCTTGTTGTCTTTATTGTTCTACCTGCTTAGGTCAACTGCTTGTAAAGCACCCTCTTGTACTGTTTAATGATGGATGTAAGGAATGAGAAATACACTACATGTCAGAGAACTGAAAATTTGTATGTTCTGAAGCTCAAGTTCCAGGAGAGGAGTTGGAAGTCCCCAGAGCTGTGTCCTCCACAGATGCCCAAGAAAGTGGTTAAGAAAACTGTTCTGAATCTCTTTCATTATTTCAGCCACAATTTGGAGTAGGAATCGCACAAGGATAATGAATGTTCTTTTATATTTGACTAGGTCTTGAAAAGAACAAAAGTAGGCTGAAAAATCAGTATGTAGCTGATGTCTTCTCAACTTCTAGTCATTGGAAAGGCCCAGAAAATATTTCCTTCTCAAATTAGAGTAAGTTTGTCTGAACAGCAGTTTTTACCAGATGCTAAACAAGCCAAAAAAGGGAAAACATCCTAGATCCCAAATTATACCTACAAATAAACAGACACAGAGCAACAACTTCTTATAAAAGAAAACAAAGAAACAAATGTGAATGATGGCCAAGTAGAGTCAAAGGATAGGAATATGGCTTTCTAATTTCAGAAATATCTAAACAAATTTAAAAATAGTATAATGTGTTAGATGATTTTAAAAATAAATTTAAAAAATGTCTTGTAAATAAGAAAAAACAAAAATATTCAGAGAGTTAAATAAGAGAAAATACAGGAACAGAGAAATACAGCATATTGAAATGAATGAAAGACGGAAAGTTTAAGAAATACTTGTGATTAATATCAAAGAAACTGTAGAGAGATAAAATGACTGGGAGTATACAATAGAAAACAGCATAGTGACTGTGCCTTAATGCTTTTCACTGCAACACACACATTATTGTAATAAATTTGATCATTACTACAATGTATCTCAATTAACAACCCACAGACAATGATCCAAAGTAAGATCTCAAACAGTGACTCATTCCAAGGTGGATCACAGAACCAGTGAGAGGATCCTAGCCGTTATGCCGTAGAAATCGAGCCATGGAAATCACCCCTGTACAGCTAAATGAAGATTGCAGATGTTGCTCAAACCTATCAGCTGAAACCTGGAAAAATAAACTGTCTCTCAGGAGCAAACAGGAAGCAAGAATTAATCCATCAACTTTAGGTTCAGTGAATATTTATCTTTGCAACAGAACTAAAATAAAGATTCTTTTTTCAGTTGTAAACAGGAACTGAGAATAAAGACTAGTAAGCAAAACATTTGGCTTCCTCCATCGGTCAGGATTCTATAGGTACCAATTGAAATACAGAAATCAGTTGTTTGAGATGAACATTTGGGCTTGAGGATTTCTGGCATTTATATCTTTCTGAAGATTCAATTACAGTGTGTATACACACACACACACACACACACACATACACACACACGCGCACACACATTTTTAGAGTACCATGGAACAACATAATGCTATATAACCTGTTTATTTAAATGTGAAGAGGGAGTTAGCCAGATGAATGGCATTAAATGAACCTAATCTGTGCTGTACTTTGCCCCATTAAGTCACACAGTAATCATACTGAGGTCAGGCTCTGGTATTGTCTCATGAACCTTCATGGGGCAGGACAAACACAAACCTCTAACACTTGCTTAATTCTTATTCTCAGTAAGGTGGAAGTGGGAAATATTCATCTCCTTTATATTCTTCAGAACACTAAGGTCAGGCCAATTTATGTCAGTTTGTGTGTACGTTTAAAGATGAAACCTACCTACTTTAAAATATTTCACATCTAAGCAAGGTGAGGAACATGACTGTTTAAAGCAGTTTCTCCTGTAGAAACTCTGTACCCAATTATTATAATTACCTCTGTGTCCTTAAAGGCTGAGCTTGAAGTGTTGACTCTTCTTGGACGGCCCTTTGAACAAACCCATATTTCAGAACTTGATTGATGCATTTTTATAGGCTTGTCTCAAACTATGGCCATTTACTAATATCGATTAATTTATCATTTAAGTAAAATAGTTTAAATATTAAGTCATTTGCTTTTAAAGATATGACCATTTTTTAAAATAATCATGTTATAGTTTGATCGTGGTTTCCCTTCACCCATCTCCTCCCAAATCTTCCCAGCCTTAACACTTTCACAGGCATCCAATTTCATGCATTCTTTCTCTCTCTTAAGAAAACAAACATGTAAATAAAAAAAAAATAAAGGTATAACAGTGAAAAAGTACAAAAAAGAGAACACACATGCACTCAGAAAGGTTAGTATACAGGAAAAATACCAATCAGAATTTTAAAAACCACCAAAAAAATTGAGATAAAACAAGCATAAAAACACTGTTAGGTACATTTTATGTTGGCCATCTATTTTGGGCATGAAGCCTACCCTGAAATGTGGCTAAAACAGCTAGTAAAACTCCTTTGGGTTGAGAGATTGTGTCACTTTTCCACTTTTAGCTCTAGGACCCTGTATGACTTGGATGTATGCAGATCCATTGCCTTTTGCCACCATCTCTGTGAGTGCATGCATGCCTGACTTCCGCTGTGTCTGAAACACAGCATTTTCATGGTGGTATCAATGCCCTCAGACTGCTACAATCTATCCACCTCCTCTGTAAAGCACCCTGGTCCAGTTCGTGAGTTGTATGATGAAGACAGGACATCGAATACCGAGTGTTCCAAGCAAGATGTCTTACTCCCTCTGATAGTTAGTGACTGTAGCTCTCCCTGTATTAGTTTGCATCTGTTGTAAGGGTAAATTTCTCTCATATTACTAAGCAAGGCTTAAGTATGAGCATAGTAGAACGTAGTGAAGATAACTTCCGGCTGTGCTTCTGTAGAAGAGCAATAGCATCTGTTTTCCCACCAGTCTCATAGCCTGTGTATGAGCAGTCTAGGAAAGGCTTCCATCTTATGGAATAGGACTTAATTCCAACCAGATAGTTGTTGGTCATGCTGCCATTGCAACAGCACATTACATAGACAGGTCACAGTTGTGGATTTAAGGGTTTCTTGTAGGGTTGATAGGTATGTTTCCTTCTGCTAGTTTGCAGAATAACTTCCTGTGCCACCAGTCAATAGGGATACAATCTCTGGTTAGGTGCCAGCTAAAAACATTATCTTTTTCCCAATTTTATTAGATATTATCTGTATTTACATTTCAACTGTTATCCCCTCCCCTCCCACTCCCCTCCCTACTCCCCCTTAACTTGTTTCCATAAAGGTGCTCCCTCTCTCAATCACCCTCTCCACCTCAGTGCTTTGGCTATTTGATTATGTTATTCTTCCCATGAAGGTACCAATCTTTAAGTACTTTCTCTAGCTTTATCATAGTTGTCCCTGTGTTCAGTCTGACCTTTAGCTGCAAGCATCCTCATCTATATCTATATGACTCTGGGAGAGCCTTTAAGGAGACATCCACATCTGGTTCCTGCCAGTAAACACTTCCTAGCTGCAGCAATAGTGCTTGGGTTTGGTGGTTGCATATAGGGTAGCTCTTCAGGTGAGGCAGTCTCTGTAGATCTTTTCTTCAATACCTACTCCTCTATTTGGCTTTGTATTTCCTCCTCTGTTTTGTTCTCTCTTCTAAGAAGGACAAGGGATCCACTTTCTGGTCTTCCATCATTTTCAGCTTCATAAGTTCTTTGGATGGTATCTTTGGTATTCCAAGCCTTTTTTTTTGGGGGGGGGGGGCTAGTATCTGCTTATAAGTGAATACATATCATGAGTGCTCTTTTGTGACTGGGTTACACCACTCGAGTTGTTGATAGCTTCAAGTTCTATCCATTTGCCTAGGGATTTCAGAAACTTGTTTTTAATAGCTGAGTAGTACTCCATTGTGTATATATACCACAATTTCTGTATCTGTTCCTCTATGAAGAATATCTGAGTTTTTGCAGTTTCTCACTATTATAAATAAGGCTGCTATGAACTTTGTTGAACATATGTCTGTCTTAGATGTTTGAGCTATTTCTGGGTATATGCCCAGGAACGGTATAGCTGTGTCCTTAGATAATACTATGTCCAATTTTCTGAGGAACTGCCAGACTGATTTTCAGAGTGATTGTACTAGTTTACAATCCTACCAACAGTGGAGGATTTTTCTACTTTCTCCACATTCTTGCCAGCATTTGCTGTCACCTAGTTTTTGATCTTAGCCATTCTGACTGGTATGAGGTGGAATCTTAGAGTTGTTTTGATTTGCATTTCCCTGATGACTAGGGATGTTGAGCATTTCTTTAGGTGCTTCACAGCCATTTGATATCCTCAATTGAGAAGTCTCTGTGTAGCTTTTACACCATTTTTAATAAGATTATTTGATTCTTTAGAGTCTAACTTCATGAGTTATTTGTATATATTGGATACTAACCCTCTATCAGATGTGAGATTGGTAAAGATCTTTGTTCAATCTGTTGGTTGCCATTTTGTCCTTTTGATAGTGTCATTGGTCTTACAGAAGCTTTGCAATTTCATGAGGTCCCATATGTCGATTCTTGATCTTAGAGTATAAGCCATTGGTGTTCTGTTCAGGAAAATTTCCCCTGTGCCTATTTGTTTGAAACTCTTCCCCACTTTCTCTTCTATTAGTTTCAGTGTACCTGGTTTATGTGGAGGTTGATCTACTTGGACTTGAGCTTTGTACATGGAGATTAAAAGGGATCAATTTGCATTCTTCTGCATGCTGACTTGCCAGGAGCTAACAGAATTAAGAAACTTCCTTAGCCTGAGTAATACCATTTTATACAGATTTCAGCCTAGGATGCTGTTTCTCACAGTAAAGCTCTTTTTCCAAAAATTAGGTGATCTCCCTTTGGTCAGGTAGTTAGTTGAGTAGAACAATCACCCCAACAACAGATTCTGCTTAGCAGAACATTCCCTCCTGCATCTAGGTTGTCCCCGTCCTCAAGTAATTCCTCACAAAGGGTATTGTGAGAAATCCTTTAACCAGAAAGTTCTGTTAGTTCCATACCTTATTTTCCCATGCCTTATTCATTTCTATGTATAAAAATAAAATAGCATGTGAAAAAAAATTGTCAGCTTTATCTGACCACTTGTCATGCTGACCTTCATGCCTCGTGTTCCCCCATTCTCTCCTAGGTGATTCCGGGTTCCCATTGACTGTCCTGCAGGTCGGGACACTGACAGTCAGTTGAAACAGCCCCATTTGTTGAAGAGGCCAATATTTTTCTATTGAATGTTTTTAGCATCTTGGTCAAAGATCAAGTGACCACAGGTGTGTGGATTTATTTCTGGGTCTTCGATTCTATTCCAACGGTCTACCTGCATATCTCTGGACCAATACCAGGCAGTATTTATTACAATACAGTAATACAGCTTGAGTTCAGGGCTAATGATTCCCCATAAGGTTTTTAATTGTTGAGAATGGTTTTTGCTATTCTGGGGTTTTTATTATTCTAAATGAATTTGCCACTTCCTCCTTCTAACTCTATGAAGAATTGGGTTGAAATGTTGATGGGGATTGTATTGAATTTGCAGATTGCCTTAGGCAAGATGTCCATTTTTTTTTTACAGTGTTGATCCTTCCAATCAATGAGCATTGAAGATCTTTCCATCTTCTGAGGTCTTCTTCAATTTTTTTCTTCAGAGACTTGAATTTCTTTTCATACAGATGCTTCAATTGCTAGGTTAGGGTTACACTAAGGTATTTTATATTATTTTTAGCTATTGTGAAGGGTATCAATTATCTAATTTTATTCTCTGACTGTTTGTCCTTTCAGTCAAGGAAGGCTACTGGTTTGTTTGAATTAATTTTATATCCAGTTACTTTGCTGAATGTGTTTATCAGCTGTAAAAGTTCCTGATGGAATTTTTGTGGTCACCTAAGTATACTATCACATCATCTGCAAATAGTGATATTCTGACATCTTCCTTTCCAATTTGTATCCCTTTGACTTCCTTTTGTTTTCTTACTGCTCTGGCCAGGACTTCCAGTACTATATTTGATAGGTAAGGAGATAGTGGGCAGCCTTGTCCAATCCCTGATTTTAGTGGGATTGCTTCAAAGAGGGAAACATCACCTTAGGAAAATTAAGACATTATTTTTTAAGTATGTCTTCAGCTATTTCTTTTAAATATTCTCACAATGTACTTTGATCATATTAACCTATTCTAACATCTATCTTACCAGTCTTTTCCACTCTTTCTTCCTTACCCACTCAAATCAGAATTTTCTCCCCGCCACCACATTTATACCAGTTTGTTCTTCCCAGCTACTCTTGAGAGCATACTTTGTCACTGATCATGGTTAATTTCATTATAGAAAACAGGTTCTCTTTCCTGTACACTATCAAATACAAACCACTCTTCAACTATTCATGATGTTTTGTGCTTCTCTTCCTCCCTCACTTGCTTGCTAGCTCTCTTCTCTCTCTCTCTCTCTCTCTCTCTCTCTCTCTCTCTCTCTCTCTCTCTCTCTCTCTCAAACACACACCCCCCCCCACACACACACACCCACATACACACACACACAGACATATTTTATCAGGGTTATTGGAGCTAACTAAAGTCATTTCTTTATTGACACAATTGTTTTCAGTTCATGTGTGTAACTATTGCACTATGTCCATAAAATAATCTTCTCAAGTAATTCTCTACCTGTGGTTCTTACATTCTTTATATCGCCTCTTCAAAAATGTTCCCTGAGACTTACAAGAAGGCATGTGATATATATGTCATATTTATTGGTGAGCAGTCTATGTCCTCCTAGTCACTTTACAATGACCAGCTGATAGTAAGACCTTAATGCACACTATCAAACCTTTGAAAAAAAAAAGCCAAACATTAACAAAAATATATTCGTATACTTTTATGCAAAAATCCTTAAAATTTGTACATTTATCTTTGTTTTTTAAAATAAAGTTGTTCAAAAAATAAAAAAAAAGCAGTAAGGGAAAAAGGTCATGTAACATATAAAGGCAGACCAATGAGAATCACACCAGAATTTATACAATATCTAAACACAAACCCAGCACTAAAATGAATTATAGGTGGAAAACCCAATACAAGAAATGAAACTACATCCTAGTAAAAACAAGAAAATACCTAAGCAAGAAAACTAAAAGAAGAAAACACACAGGCACATTTCTGCCTGTAAAAGCAAAAATAGCAGGAAACAGCAACCACTATTTCTTAATATCTGTTATCATAAATGGACTCAATTCCCAATAAAAAGATATAGGCTATCAGACTGGATACATAAACAGAATCTAGCATTTTGATGCATACAGGAAACTCATTTCAGAGACAAAGACAGACACTATCTCAGAGTTAAAGGTTGGGAAAAACCTTCCAAGCAAATGGCCCCAAGAAGCAAGTCAGAGTGGAATAAAGTACATTTTCAACCAAAAGTTATCAAAAAAGATAAGGAAGTTAATTAAACAGCTTTTTTATATTTATTTTAGTATATCAGTAAACAATCCAAAAATATTTTTACAATTGAAATGCTTTAAAAAACTCTCCCCATTGATGATTTCATTACATTTTTGCTTGACAAAAATGTATGAATAATATACGAATTTGACAATAATTTAATTTTTATTGTTTCCTAACAAAATGGCTCAAATAAAATTATTTAGCCCATGCCCACTCTATCTGATGCTATTGTACATGTATTGTCATTGATAATTATTTTTCCTATGATATAAATATGTAATATATGATATAAAGTGTTAATTCACCAATTAGAAATGCATTTTTCACCTTACATCTCCAAATCTTCCTGATTTACTCTAAATGTGATAATAGAATCCGAATAGTCCTATTTGCCAGTTGCTTCAATAAGATTCTTTTTAGGAGAGAAGATAATGGTTTTGTGCTCAGCCTTGGTATGATCCACATGGACCTGATCTGATTAAGGGCACCAAGGAAATGAAAGAAAGGCAAACACACAGACACCCAGATATCGTGGGTTCCAGTGGAATGGGCTCTCTGATAGAGAAAGGAAAGCTCAGTACATTGATTCTATAGAGTTTACAAGAAAGGCATAGCTTTTTACATATAGATGAACAAGGAGGCAGGATCACACTGCATAAAATGAACCAGAAAGCAGAATGTAAATAGATCTTTTATTTTCATGGCAAAATTATTGTTTCAGAAGCTTAGTCCTGAATAAGCTCACCATTTTACTTATGTCTGAACTCTGGCTGGGTGGTTCAAATCAAGTCTTCTGGCTCAAACTCCTCTCTATGCTGACTGATTCATTCTGGCTTCTCTAGGCTTCTCACAGAATTACTGTGCTTTACTTCATACTAAGTTTGGCAGTATGTTCCAATATTCTCACTCCTCTTATTCTCTGGCTTCAGCTGCCTCTAACAAACTGTATGTCACAAACTGCAGTCTGAACGTAACTCACAAACTCAGCTGAACAAAAGGCTATTCTTGTTATCTAGAGTATCTCAGTTACTCTAGTTTCTTCACCAGCGAGACCTGCCCACAAGACCTAGCATATGGTCCTCCTTCAACTCAGAGATGTTGGCCACAAGCCCATGAGGATGAGGGAACAGAGTCAATAAAGAGGATTGTAGACATCCTGTGAGTACAAATGGAGATGTGGACACTCCAGAATCAGCTTCAGGGAGACAGATTTATGGTTATATAGTTTCGGTGGAGAGGGTAAGAATATTGAGAATGGGCAAAGGAGATTGTCCGAAGGCTAAGGTACTGAGATAACTCATTAGCAATGGGGAGGCATTCTAGGAACCTCAGGAGCTTGCTGAATGAGTTTGTTATCAGGAGAAAGAGAAAGGCTAAATGCGACATTACCAGGATAGAGGGTTTTGACCTCCTCAGACAAGGTCAGGGTATTATTACTGTTGCAGGGGTCATGATGACTTTTTGTTTCATAAAAATCCTAGTGTGGAAAAGGTAAATATTGTCTTCTAGGAGTATTTAACTGCTCTTTATTAGAAGGATGCTTTTCAATTTTATATTTAATAGTTTTAATGTCACCTATTTACTTATTTATAATCATTTATACTACAGATTCTCCATTCACATTATTTTCGTTTTGCTTTGTTGTTTATTTGCCACCAATACCAATACAGAGTTGGATTAGTTATTTTTCTGTTTGTTTTGTCAAAATAACTCACAGAAGCAGCTTAACGAAAAGAGTTTTATTCTGATTCACACTTTGAGGGTATAGTCCAAGTTGATGGAAAGTCACAGAAAACAAAACAAAGCAAAACAAAAGTGCAAGGCAGCTGTTCACACTGTATCAACAGTCAGGAAACAGAGGTATATTCTAGTGTTAGGCTCATTTCTTACTTATCCCAGAAGTTCAGGCCATAGAATTGTGTCAGCCATGTTCAGATTGTGTCTCTGACCTTAGTGAAGCATTACAGGAAATAATCTCATAGATACCCCCAAATGTGTATTTACATTATTTTTCTAAATACAGCCATTTATTTTAATGTGCATTAACCTTCAAAACAGTTTAAAAACATATACACATCATTTTTAATCTTAAAATCTCACTGTTGGCTACTGAAAATCTTACTTTATTATATCGTTGGAAGTACTAATTTACCTTTAAAACACCCACAGTATTCACCAGTTCAAGACTAAAACCTCTTCTGTGGTTTAAGGTAATCTCATAACTGTGAGCCCCTATTTTATAATAATAATAGGAAGAATAAGAATAAGAATAAGAATAAGAATAAGAATAAGAATAAGAATAACACAATAATAATAAGGGATGGAGAGATTACTCAGTGGTTAAAACACCAAATGCCCTCCCAAAGGTCCTGAGTTTAGTTCCCAGCAACCGCATGGTGGCTCACAACAATATATGATGGAATCCAATGCCATCTCCTAGACAGTGATGGTGTACCCATATACATAAAATAAATAAATAAACATTTCTTTTTTCTCTTGCTCTCTATCTTGTGCTCTTGCTCTCTTGGTCTCCCCTCCTCTCTTGCCCTCCTTTTCGATTCCCTTCCCACCTCTCTCTCTTCTCTACTCTTCTCCTCTCTCTACCTCCACTACCCTCTTAACTCCCCCATGACCCGAATAAACTCTATTCTGTACTACTACTACAACTATGACTACAAATAATAATAATAATAATAATAATAATAATAATAATAATAATAGTAATAATAATAATAATGATAATGATGATAATAATAATAATGAGAAGTAATATATACTATTATGCAGTGGCACAAAGTAATTATTGTCATTCTAAAAGAGGAATCATATCACTGTAAGCATCAGCCTTATTTATAATAGCCAGAAGCTGGTAAGAACCCAGATATCCTTCACAAACATGGATACAGAAAATGTGGTACATTTACACAATGAAATACTACTCAGCTATTTAAAAAATGACTTCAAGAAATTCTTAGGCAAATGAAAGGAACTAGAAAATATCATCCTGAATGAGGTAACCCAAACACAAAAACACACATGGTATGCACTCACTGATAAGTAGATATTAGCCTGAAAGCTCAGACTACCCAAGATACAATTCACAGACCACATGAAGCTCAAGAAGAAGGAAGACCAAAATGCAGGTGCTTCAGTCCTTAGAAGGGGGAACAAAAATATTCATGAGAGGAAATAAGAAGACAAAGTTTGAAGCAGAGGCTAAAGCAAAGGCCATACAGAGACTTCCCCACCTGGCATCCAGTCCATATACAGCTACCAAACCCAGACAAAATTGCTGATGCCAAAAAGTCCATGCTGACAGGAGCCTGATATAGCTGTCTTCGGAGAGGCTCTGCCAGATCATGACAAATATAGAGGCAGATGCTCACAGCCAACTATGAACTGAGAACAGAGTCTCAAGGGGAGGAGTTAGCGAAAGAATTTATGGAGCTGAAGGGGTCTGCAACCCCAAAAGAACAATATCAACCAATCATAGCTTCCAGGCTCTAAACCACTATCCAAAGAATACACCGGGACGACTCAATGGCTCCAGCTGCACAAGTAGCAGGGATGGCCATTTTTGGCATCAGTGGGAAGAGAAAAACTTTGTTCTGCCAAGGCTCTATTCCCCATTGTAGGAGAATGTTAGAGATGGGAGGTGAGAGGGACTCGGGTATGGGAAGGGCACCCTCATAGAAGCAGAGAAGAGGGGGTGGATGGGGGTTTATGGAGGGGAAACCAGAAAATGGGATGGCATTTGAAATGTAAATGCATATATCCAATAAAAATGTATTCCTCACACTTATTGAAAATAAATAAGTAAAAGTGCTCTAGGGTAGCATAAAAAAGAATGCCGAGCAAACAATGGGAGGAAGTAAGCCAGGAAGCAGCATGTCTCCCTGGTCTCTGATTCAGTTCTGGGTTCTTGTAGTGAATACCTCCTTGACTTCCCATATATACCATGTTAAGCAAAGGAGAGATTGCCTCCTAAGTTTCTTATTGTCATCATCTTCATCAGAGCATAAAAAACAAAAATATGACTAAGCAAAAACATAATTAGGATATAAAATTTTGATGATAATATTCCAGAAAGTTCCTATATGTCCACTTTAAATTTCCATATGCTCTACTCTTCTCAATTCTATAACCAAAAGTTAGTAAATGTTTAAACTGTGAATACAGTATGTATTCTATGTCAGCATGAGTTCACTCAATGTAATGTTTCTAAGGTATACCTCTGTGATAGTTATTCCTATTATTATTATAACCACTGCTGCTGTGATAAGGAGTACCAGTCTGTAGTATTAACATATCATAGCTGATTTTAATTTTGTCACTGTCTATAAGTGAACGAAGGGTATGCTAATTCTGTCTACTCTAGCAAGTTATGGATAATGTGTTCCTGTTGCCATTTGCTAGGATTATAGAAAGCTCTCATGGGCCACAAATTTAAGAAGGTTACAGAGGTTCAACCTCTGCCATTTGTGTTTGCAGTGCAAACATAGACCTAGTAAGCTGGTCATGCACTAAGCTATGTTCCTCGCTTTTTATTCTTTTATTCTTGATTGAGTGTGTCATAAAAGTATTCAACTCTATTATAGTCTTATTTACCATTGTCTTACTTATCTTTTATGGAATCCACAGTTTTTTGTTTTCTACTAGAAGCTACTTTTTTTTTCATTTTTGGGTCTATGTATAACGTAAAATAATAAATGTTGATAGGAATAATATTTTGTATTTTTTTTTGTTTTTCTCTGAAATCTTTTTAAATTATTCCTTTTATTATTTTTACCTATTAACACAAATCAAGTAACATGTCTGTTTTCAGGCTTTTGCTTCTTTTCATTTGATAAATCCACCACTAAATATGTACATATATTTAAGGATTTTTCTAGATAGCATAATTTAAAGAAATCAGTTGTAGAGAGCCATTTGTGCCGCACCCAAACATGGCGTGGCTTCCCGCCAAGGACTCAGCAAACAGAGCTGTTGCCCAGCCAAGAGACTTAGAGCGCATGCGCCACATTCCTCACAGCCTGCTCTTGGGGCATGCTAATGAGTTACTGAAGGGCGCACCAATCAGGTAGCAACACGAGTCTCCTGGGCATGTATAAGCAGTGCATTCTTTTTCCACGTGGGATCCCCAGCTCAGAGTGTTGTACGATAAAGGTTGTTTGCAGAAGAATCCTGTTGTTGCACGCCTTTTCCTGCCGGCGGGACATGGGGCGTGCGACAAGTGGTGCCGAATATCTTGGGAAACACCGCTGGCGCCAGGGGGAACCTTCAGTCTGCTGACTTGGATTCAGAACTTCAAAAAGGTAAATAGGTAAGCTCCGAGAGACATGTCTCTCTTTGGATTTTATGGAGTGCCAAAAGAGCATGCCAAAAACTTAGGCATGTCTCTTCTTGGATTTTCTCAGGAAGTAGAAGGGTTAGTGCTTGCATTTGTGGTAACTATTGTAACATTACTGTTGTAGAAGTTATCTAGACCAAAAGTTATCACTCAGCACCAAGAGGGTGGGTCAGAAACGGAGCGGAATAAAATAGGGAGCGGGCAAGGAAAAAGTAAAAGAGGTAGGCTCCGAGAGGCATGTTCAAAACAAGTCAGAAACAGAGCGAATTTAAAGGCGGAAAGACCGCCGGGAGAAGAGAGGATTGTGCCCCGGGAAACGAAGTACAAGTTTCAGGGAGAGGATACTTTGTATCCGCTTAAAGAGCAAAAAGCTTTAGAGCTGGCAGAAGAAGAGTTAGAGGATGAATTATTTGAATCTGTGGAGGAAGATTTAGAGGAGGAGGCAGCAGAATGTGAGGTGGAGCGGTTTCAGCCCAGATGGAGGACTCCTATAGCACAACCGGAAACTCTTAAAGCAGCCGCCACCTCTGTTTCTCTGCCTCATTCAGAGAGGAAGTGTGAGTTCTCCTTTTGTACTCTGGAGACACGTCATGCCCTCAGGGAAATGTTTCCGGTGTTCGAGGAGAATAACCATGTCCGCAGTTATCACCCTCTAGAACATATACAAGTTAAAGAGTTGGCAGAGTCAGTCCAAACTTATGGAGTCACTGCTAATTATACAAAAAACCTGGATAGGCTGATGCCACCTGGATTACCGGTCGCTGGCCTATTTCCCAGCCAAAGGGTAATTTGTCTATTCCAGCCGAACCTAAGTGGTCACCCTTCTGTACAGGCCTTGGATTAGCTGTCAATCTTGGGGAGTGGGTTGGGCAGTTAAGGGCCTTTTAAATTTTCTCCTAATATAGGAACTATTTATAATAATACCTTTGAGAATTGATCTGGTTCAAAAACAGATAGATATATTGTGGCAGGTCGCCCAGCTGGGCTGCCCATGGAAGTTCTCAAGATTATGTGTGACCACTATTCAGTTTGAAAATTTTACTAAAGATGCAAATTATTCTAAACAATTATCTCAGTATCTTTTACATGTGGCTATTGATACCGGTTCAAGAGTCATTTTTATTCTCCTTTATTGGGAGAAAAAGCTTCTCATGTTATTACTCATTGTCTTGAAGCATCGAGTGAATGGGGCATACCTAACGTGTTAAAACCAGATAATGGTCCTGTCTATACCTCAGCAAAATTCAAGAAATTTTGCCATCACATGGGAGTTTCACTCCTGACAGGATTGCCTTATAATCCTCAGGGTCAAGGCATCATTTAATGTGCTCATCGCACCCTAAAGGTTTATTTAAACAAACAAAAAGGGGGAATTGAAGAGGTGCCCCCCACACCCAAAATGGCCATTTCTACTATGCTTCTTACCTTAAATTTTTAAAATTTGGATGCTCATGGCCATTCAGCTGTCGAGTGCCATGGACAATGGCCTGTGCCACCTAAAGAGTTAGTAAAATGGAAAGATGACCTCACTGATAATTGGAAAGGCCCGGATCCTATCTTAATATGATCCAGAAGAGCTATTTGTGTTTTTCCACAGGAAGAAAAAAGCCCAATTTGGATCCCAGAACGTCTAACACACCCAGTGCTACCAGAACAAGAAGCTGTTCCACTTGCTTCTGATGAGCCTGTCCTGCATGACGATTCAAGTGGAAACGAGATGGAAGATACTGTCAGTGTTTCTAACACTGATGCCCATTTGCCTTAATGCAAAACTATTTCCTCCTTTGTTTGACACCATTAAAATCTTTGATGTACCATACTTGTCCTTAGACACAGAGATAGCAGGGTTAGGGGATTATAGAACTCTTGCCTTATCAAGTAATTTTTGGCATGCTTTTGTGAGGAGGGACTGTGTTTCTGCTCTGGATGGTGTGCAAACTCCGTACTCAACAATAATGTGACAAAGTGGTCATAGCACAAGCTCTTTGCTGCACTCAAAATGGGCACCTCTCCCTCTGTTTGGCTTAGTATGCTTAGGAAAAGTGTTGGGTCTGTGTATGGATAGCCCCTGCACCCTGAGCCTTCAAGGCATTGCACCAGGAATGGGTATCCTACACATACGCAGCCTTTGCACCCTGCAGGGCTCGTTACCATTGCATGCAGGAAGGTGCCTTACCCAAAATTATAAGATATGCTTTAGGAAAAGTGTTGGGTCTGTGTCTGGATAGCCCTTGCACCCTGAGCCTTTGAGGAACTGCACCAGAAATGGGTATCCTACACGTAGGCAGCCTTTGCACTCTGCAGGGCTTGTTCCCATTGCACGCAGGAAGGTGCCTTACCCAAAATTATTGCTGATCATGGTCTTGAACCCTAAAGGTCCAACAGGAGCCCGATGGTTGATTGGCCATGTTTTTATTTAAGAAAGAAGGGGGAAATGTAGAGAGCCGTTTGTGCCGCACCCAAACATGGCGCCGGCTTCCTGCCGAGGACTCAGCAAACAGAGCTGTTGCCCAGCCAAAAGACTTAGAGCGCATGCGCCACATTTGTCATAGCCTGCTCTCGGGGCATGCTAATGAGTTACTGGAGGGTGCAGCAATCATGTATCAACACGAGTCTCCTGGGATATATATAAGCAGTGCATTCTTCTTCCACGTGGGATCCCCTGCTCAGAGTGTTGTACAATAAAGGTTGTTCGCAGAAGAATCCTGTTGTTGCACACCTTTTCCTGCTGGCAGGAAGTGGGACACGCGACAATCAGTATTTTAAATTTATTAGATGTTCAAAGTCAATGTGTGTGTGTATGTATGCACTTACACATACATATATATGTGTATATAATTACTGGGAATGCTGAGATTCTGACACATACACTCTGATATCTTATAAGATTTTTATTTGTTCTGTCATGTATTAAAACGACATATCTTTTGAAGCTTGTTTTTTGTTGTTGTTGTTATATATTGTAATGCAAAATTCTGTACCTGAAAGTCTAGTTCCCTATGTGTGAATTCTCAGTGTTATTATCAGTGAATTCCCAGCTTTGTTGTGCACATTGTGTGACTTAATTTAAAGCTACTGATTACATAATAATGACTATAGTCAATTACTAGAGGGCTTAGAGGTAATTGACTGGGTTGTCAGTTAGCTGACTGTGGAATAAGAGAGGATGAGAGAAGTAGAACATGGAAAAGAGGAGAAACCTCCATGATAGGAGTTGGACCTTGAGCATATGGTCAGGAGAAACAGCAAGTGTTTGCAGTATACTAATGGGCAAGTAGCAAGGCCAATATTTAGAAAAGAATAATTTTCAAAGCCAAATATTATAACCATAATCTGAGTCTCATTCATTTGTAAGCTAGATCAGTATAAGCTTGAATATGTTCTATTATAAGTAACTACAATTTAAATTCAAGACCAGTAGGCTTTAACTTAGTCATAGGCCATATGTTATTTATTAAAACTGTAGATTTACTCCATAATTACACGTGAGAAGAAGATGCAATGAAGAAGGACTTATTGATATAAATATTGGTACCAAAACAGTGTAAGAGCAAGAGGAAGAGGTAGAGGTAGTTTGCTGTTAGATTATCTTATGGCAATGTCAGAAAACGTCTATGAAGTCTGATCAATATGAGTCAATATATATGAGGACACCAGTAGACATGTTAATATGGATAGAGAATGCTCAAGAAGATGCATCAACCCCACAAACAACTACAGGAAACTGAAAAAGGCTGAGATCAGAAGAAATAGTCTTCCAAAGGGAAAAAAACACTGACTAGTTATTTAACCATAAATAATCAACCCTGAAAGATATACATACAAGAAACATTAGAGACAATGAGTAAGTTGTATATAAAATTTATTTGTCTTAAGAGGAAGGGTGGCTTAGTAGTTAAGGTCATATTTGGTTTTTGTAGATGACCTGAGATTGGATTCCAACATTCATGTCAGTTGGCATCTCACAATTATTTCACGGGACTCTCATAACCTCTTTTGATCCCTCCATGGCTGTCTTTTTACTCAGTCTTTGTACACGTCTTTGTACATGCACACATACACACCCATATATACATAATTCAAACAAATTGTCTGCATAGTCTAAACAGAAATAACTAAGCATTTTGTACTGAAGCTGTGATAAGTACATGACTCCTAAACTCTTCTGAAATACTTTATTTATTGCATTATTAACTGTAGTTAAAAAATTTTAATTCCCACCTTGAGGAAATGTGATGTCACTTAAGATATAATGATTTTTATGAATATTAATATAAGCACTTTAAATGCATGTTCCATACCATGTGGGTACCCACTTTCCATGAATGTCAGAAGAGAATCGAGTTTTAGATGATTGTGAGATGCCATGTAGGTGCTAGAAACTGAATCTGTGTCCTCTGCATGAGGAACAAGTGCTCTTAACCTCTGAGTCACTGCTTTAGCCCTGTGATCAACTCTGTCAACCTGGCAGAACCCAGTAACCCATGAGAAGAGGACAACAGGTTCTCCTCTTGAAGACAGTGGAATTTTACAGGCCATGCCTACTTGTTCAATACATAATGATGGCTCCTCAGTTTAGTGTAGATGTTACTCTTCCATTGGCAGTTTATACATACTTTTTTTTCTTGTAGCTTTTAGGATTCACTGTTCTAAAGGTACTGGTGCTATTCTGTCTTTGAATTCTTTTCTTGTACACTACATCCAACCACAGTTATTCCTCTTACCATTCTTCCTTCCAACTCCATCCACCAACCTTCCCTTTCTGATCCTCTCCTCAAATAAAAGGCTTTGCAAGTAGACTGGGGGCAGGTGAGGACAAGGGCAGGAGGGATAATGTTGAGGAGGTAGAACTGAGGAAGAAAGTGTTGGGAAAGACATCTGGAATTCATTGGCCCTTAGGAGTCTCTGTGGACACCTACTGCATTGAAAACTGGGATCTATGTGGGTGACCCCAGTTAGGATTCCTAATAATGGGGGATAAGGAGTCTGAATTGACCATCTTTTGTAGTCAGGCAAGGCATTTAGTAAAGAAAATTGGTTACATTTCATTGAGTTGCTAACAGAGGAGTCCAGTGAAGATCCTTAAATAATCCAGGGTGATGCCAAAACAGAAGTTCACTGTCTGAAAAGTGACTATCGGCACTGTACATTACTGAGCCCAACATCCACACAGCTCACATAACCTAGAGAGGAATAGCTGGACCCTGAATGGAACCTTCATACCCCCGTTCAGGTTTCCACAGAGACTCCCAAGGGCCAACGAATTCCAGATGTCTTTCCCAGCACTTTCTTTTTTAGCTCTACCTTCTCAACTTTATCCCTCCTGCCCTTTTCCTCACCTGCCCCCAGTCTATTTGCAAAATCTTCTTTGGCATAAGATGGTACTCTGAAGGCCACGGAAATAAGTACACAAACACAGACACAAAACCTTCAACCTGAATTTTAGTGAGCCTGTAAAAAGTACTGGGGTAATAGTGGCCCAGAACTTGTGGAACTTGCCACCCAATGTCTGATTTAACTTGAGGCCCACACTATGAAGGAGAACCCATGTCATATATTACCTAGATGGAGTTTCTACACTGCAGGAACTGGAGATAGGATGGTGTAGAGAGCTCCGGCAATGGTATTTTTAATTATATATCCTGTTTGGCTTGTCCTTAATTATTTCTACTGAATTTCTCATACATGTTTTTGTCTCTGAGAAGCTGTATCACCCTATTGCCACTCATGTTATAACTCCTCCGTTTCATTTTTCTGAATGAACTCCCTTTCATTTCTCTGACTAGTCCTTATGCTATATCTAGGTATAGCATGAGTTGACTTGTATCTTTAACTTAAAGTTTCTCACTCAGAGTGCCAACCTGTCAGAGTTGTTATAATTTCTTATTTTCCCCTCTTTGTAGATACAGTGGTCAACTGTGCTAATCTAGAAATATATACTGTATGAATTTTTAACATATTCTTCCAGTTAGCTGTATGTATTCTTTATTATACTTGTTTCCTTTAAAACTTTATAAGTTTATATTGCATTTGGGGATTACCTTTTTACAGGACTGTGGACTTAGCAAAAATACAATAACACTAGGAGCCTTATGAGATAATTTGTCTATCAAGCTAGAGAGTATCTCATTTTTTGATCTTCACTTTCCAGTATTAATTTGTAATTTTTTATTGTATTCATTTACATTTCAAACATTTTCCCCTTTCCCTGTTTGTCCCTTTCTCACTCACATACTACTACCCTTGCTTCCATGAGGAAGCTCCCTGTCCCAAAAACCCACTCCCATCTCACCATACTGGCATTCTGCTACACTGCGGAAACAAGCTTTCACAGGACCAAGGGCTTCTCCTATTGATGGCAGACAAGGCCATCCTCTGCTACATATGCATCTGGAGCCATGGTTCCCTCCATGTGTGTTTCTTAGTTTGTGGTTTACTCCCTGGGAGCTCCGAGGAGTCTGATTGGATGATATTGTTGTTCTTCCTAGAAGGTTGCAAACCCTTTCTGCTCCTTCAGTCCTTTCTCTGACTCTTTCATTGAGATCCTTGTGCTCAGTCTGATGGTTAGCTACAAACATCTTTGTATCAGTAAGGCTCTAGCATACCCTCTCAGGAGACATCCATATCAGACTCCTGTCAGCATGCACTTCTTGGCATCAGCAGTAGTAACTGGTTTTGGTACCTACATATGGGTGGGTCCCAAGGTGGGATCGTCTCTAGATAGCTTTTCCTTCAGTCTCTGCCCCATTCTTTGTCTCTATATTTTAAAGCAACATCTCCACTTCACTACAAAGTTATTGCTTTTCTGAAAGGAATATCTTTAGTCAGTAATTCATGGAAAGTTACTTAAAGGCTAAATAATCAACTATATTAAGTTTTTAACACTCAGTTATCCCCTGTGCTTCAGATTTCAGAATCACACAGTATCCAAGATGACCAAACCCCTTTAGGAGCTCTTTGAAGCCAAATGAGGAGTGCCTCCCTTTATCCCTTTCTCCTTGTATCAGGATTTTCTATAAGGTATCTGGCCTATAAAAATCACTAACTCACTTGTATATAAATTTGTATATAATATTTTATTAAAGTTAAAAGATCTTATGATCAGACAATTCAGAGAAGCAGCATAAAATAAATGCATATATCCTTGAAGGTTAATTCTAACAGAAATTGAGAGTCAGTTAATCAGATACCACTAAAAACCTGCTTGTGCTTGGTATCCTTCACAGATGAACATAGCTTGGATTTGCTTTTTGCATGTGTGCAGACATGCGTAACTCAGTGATGGTCTTTAATAGTCAGATTTGTTTATCTTAATCTGCTATGAACCTTTATGCTTTTGGGAGTCCACATAGGATAATAGTAAGAAATGGGAATGAGTGGGAATATCTCTTATAAACTGATAGGTATTTTATTTTATTTTCTCCAGTTCCTTATAGTTTGAGTAATCTGAGATGAGATGGCACTCACCCAACTATTTGAAATGAGGGCTATATTTCTAACGACTGGAGGACATAGAGTTGCAGCGTTCATTACATTGGAAGTGTCACATTTTCTAGTATGACAAGATGTATTATGGATAGGAGGTTTTACAGATGTGGAGAAATCTCTCTCCAAGTTGTTTATTTGATTTTCTTTCCTTCTGCCTCTTTGTAGCTTCTCAGCCAACCTTGGGATAATGGGATTACTTTATGCCTTCCACAGCAGGCTCTGGATGAGTGCACAGAGGCCAGTGGCAAAGAAAAATAGGATGGCTGTAAAAATGCAAACACTGAATGTTAAAAAAAAAAAAAAGGTGCACCCAATAACTTGCCCTTAAATTTAAAAGGAACTAAATAGGGACTTCTGGACAATTTATCTTGCTGTTTACTGATAACAAGTCACTTTGTTTTTATGTGCTCAGTCTAGTATTCCATAATTTATTTGAAAGAAGATGAGAAATAATGTAGATAAATGATGAAGTGTCAGGGTCTGACGCCCTTAAATGAAGCTATTATGGTCAAAGAGAAAACGTAAAACCTGCGGCTCATTATGAAAGTGTTCTACTTGTCAGTTAAGTGAAAAGGCCTGGAATGATTTTCAGTTTATTTATCATTGCAGTTATTAAAGCTGTCTTTTTGGTGCCATGAAAATGAATTGAAGACTTTATTTGAAGTAAATTTGTACTAAAGCTTTCAGATATATCTTATGTGAGCTCAGTGAGGCAGGGCAGAAGCTTAAATGCTGAAATATTACAAGGAGACAGTCCCCAGTGTCTTCAAAACACACTCAAATATGTGAGTGCCTGTATGGGAAGTGTCATCTTAACAAAGAAACAAACTTTTTGACTGATATGTATTAAGAGCTCTCATAGTATATAGTGATTACAGTTATTAAGATATACATTATTCCTATAAGAGAATAAATAATTATGTGTTAGAAACACTGATCTACAAGACCATGCTTCCCAACATTAATTTACAAGAAATACTAAACCATACCATTACTAATGATTAATGTGAAAAAATATTTATTGAAGAGGAATTCAACATACATATCAAACAAACTCCGAACACCAACTGCTGGAATAAAACAATTGATTCCTATATAAAGTGAAACGTCTACAAAATGTTAGGGTGAACCTGCTTACTTCTTTTATAACCAGCTAGAGGATTTCATCTTATTACAAATAATAAACCCATTGTTGTTCTTTTCTCTCACAGCCAGTTCTCACAGTCTTCTTCATACAAGAATGCACCGACATGCTTTCTAATACCTAATGATCAGTCTGCATAGTGTGCATGCAAGTAGCATTATTCTAATTTAGGAGGTTATATTGGGGTTTATATTGGATACAAAGATAGAAGCATATAGACACAGTTAAAAAAGAGAGGTTATTAATTTTAAAGGATGCAAAGAGGGCTGTATGGGAGGAAAGGAAAGAAGAAAATATTTTTGTGAATTTTTTAATACACAAAAAGGAAGCAAAACCCACCCCCTGTCACTGCTAAGTTGTGGACGTGATGTATTGTTTGCTCATGCTGAAGGCAACTGGTTGACTAGTACCTGGCTTGAAATGGACTGTTTTTTAAAATACTAATAAAATAACTCACATATCTTCCCTTATTTGATGAGCAAGAGGAAGGTCTGGGGACTTTCCTTTGGAGGCTCTTAATATTACAATTTATTTGCATATTAAGTTATGTTTAATGAAAATGTAGAAGGGAGTATAAGCAATCATTTCAAAGCACAAACATATACACACTCTCTACATTTGTTTTTAGGCTGACTGTTTTATCTCAAGCAGAGGAATCATCTCAGTCATGGCATCGACTCTCTATTGTGCATATTACAAATGTTTTGACACATCTTCAGGGTCAGTTTAGAAACAAAATGGATTCTGCATCCCCAACAGAAGTAATCTTTCAGTGTTTCCGTCAGATTTTATAGCCATTTTCAATGATATTGTCAGAGTGAATGGTAGACCACACTCTTTATTAGATGCCTTATTTTTAAACGTTTAAATGTGTGACAAAACTTTCATCTAAAATCAAATTCAAAGCTATATTTGGAATATTTGAAAAATGATTATAACTTTTATATGCTAATAGCTACAAAGCCCAATCATTTCAAAATGAATGTTTTATAAAATTATAACTCTGATGTGATGGGGAAGCTGTATCACAGCTTAGCAGCAGATAAGGGGGAGAGAATTTAGTGTACATCTTGGTACAGAACTAAAGGCCTTGTTTTTAAAATCTATTGCCTTCTTAATTAATTGATTGATTAATTTACTTTGTTAAGATGGGTTCTCACATTTGTATCACAGGTTGGTCTGCGACTCATATTATGTTTTAGACTGACTTTAAACTCATAGTGATGCCCCTGTTTCAGTATGCTGAACGCTGACAGTACACATAAGAATCATTATACCAGGTTCAGAATTTGTTAATACTATCAATGGAAATTGAAAAGCAAAGAAAAAGGCAATAAATATTAGAGTATAAAAAATTATATTGAAGATATAAGGCATAAAGTTTGATTATAGTCTTGATGTATGTGTATACTTACACTCACACACACACACACACACACACACACACATATATATGTATATATATATACATATATTTATATGTTTATTTAGATTTTATATAAGGTCACTTTGTGATTTAATGTACTTAAGTGTTTAGAAAACAACGTTAATTCACTTTGTCTCCTCAATCAAATATATTTGTCTAAAGCCAGGCATAAATTATACTCTATCAGTATAAATAATATAAATTATTATATGTTATATATAAATCCACAAGGGCCTTTAACTCCAGTAATCTCTGTGATTTAGAGAAGAGCCTTATCTATATAGTGAGTTTCAAAATGACCAAAACTGCAAAGTGAGACGCTGTTACAAGAGCAATCATATATATGTTTATGGAGAAAGACACAATGACTAATATATGTGTGTATATAGATACATGTACTATATACATATATATGTACATATATGTGTGTACTTGATAAACAGATGTTAATCATTAATTAAATTATATATATAATATAAAGGGTTCACACAGAATTTATGGAATTAATATTTTGTCTCCAAGAGAAAATTAATTGGAATGGCTTACAGGCTGTAGTGCAACTAATTCAACAATGGCCATCTATGAATATAAACTCTAAAAATCTAGTGGATTCTCAGTCACACAATGCTTCATTGCTTACCTGGTCTTTTGTATATTCTGGATTACCTTAGATATAGACTTCAATGCTAGTGAAAGAATAAATATGCTAACCAGGTGAAACCTTGTGAGTGGACAAACCCGTCATTCTTTCCTGTCGTTACATACACATCCAGCAGAAGGTATAGGCCAGGCTGAAGGTATGTCTTCCAAGATCAGTATCTAGGTCAAAGGCATGCTGTCTTTCTTCCTCAAGATTCACATCAGGTGTGTATGTTCATTCTTACCTTGAGGATTCAAAGTAGAAGTGGATTCACCCACTTCAAACCAAGAAAAAATTTTCATGCCCTCGATTTCTGGATTGTAGTTCATTATACATAGAGGCAAGTGGACAACCAAAAATGACTATAAAATAGTTATAATATTTATCTAACTCATGATATAAGGAGGGTAGCAGAGTAGAAAAATAAGAACTGCATAAAATAATGTGTGACATGTAGGGTCAGAAACTGCTAATTCTGAATAGGTGTAAAGAATCAACAAAACATTCTTTGGAATGGATTTCTGCCTTTGAACATTGGAGATGCAGAACATTTATTCAGTAGCACCGGATCAGAAGTGTTCTATGTTGATATTCCCTGACCTCAGTACTGAGCCTTAGTATCTACTGTGAAGCTGGCATATTAATCACTTACCCTTCTTTACCCTGAATATGCTTTGATATAAACTCTAGACACCAGAATGGCCATGGATTAAATTTCTCTTAAGTTTGCCACAGGAGTTAGAACTTGCCTGCTTTTAATTATCCTTTTCTGTCATAAATATTATTTACTCTACCTTCAGAGGGAATTGATCGATAGATGCTTATTACACATAAGAAATGAAATGGGGGATATATACATATATATATATATATATATATATATATATATATATATATATATATATATATATATACATATATATATACATATACAAATTAAGATAGACTGTTTTGTTTGTTTGTTTCTGAGGCTGTTGTTACTCCACTGTAATTTCAGCATTCAGAAGGCAAAGGCTTGTGGGTAAGAAGTATTAGAGCAGCCTAGAATCCAAAGCAAAATCCTCAAAGTAGTTATAGAAATAAATGAGAGGTTAAGATACTTGTGTTATATATTAAATAGCTAATGACTTAAAAAGCAATCAACTGCCACTTTCTGAGTCGTCTGTTTCATGTTACAAGAATAATTGGTGTGAGTATCTGAGAAAAAATAATATATTAACTTTTACTGCTAATCATTCAATTGGAAGGAAATAGAAATCCAAGTAATAAAATAATACCCAGCAATCAAGTAATGTCCTACCTGTCTCCAAAATCAAGATAATTCTTCTGATAAATGGCACTCTAGTCTATTCATTTAATCATGGCTCTTCTAAAGTCAAATCAGTTCTCTTCCCCTGTGTCAAAGTCTGGTCTAGTTAAACTGTGAGTGGCTTCTGTACTAACTCAGGCTTGACAGGTTCCTGGATGTCATACTTATTTGTATACTTGCAAATAGGGGCCAGTGAAAACCTAAATTGGTTTTGGAAGATGTTTTGATTAAAGTTTCTAAAAATGATTGAATAAAACTTGTCATTCATTTAGGCATTTGGGAGTTTGAGAGTGGAGGATTTTATGGTAGAGGGTATTCTGATACATACTGTGACACTCTGTCTTACATAGCCAGCTATCTAGTGAACAAGCAAGCAAACATCTTGTCTTAGCAATGCTAATTTTAAAACAGATATTTTAAAAGTGGTGTGTTAAGAGCAAGATGTCTCTTTAATTACCATGGATATAAAGTAGTTCTTTCTTCGGTGCCTTTGTTATTTCATGCTTATCGGTTTTGCACAGGATTCCATCTTTCCAGATTCTTCCACTGACACTCATGTTTGACAGTTTGCTATTGCTTTTCCAATTGCAAGAGATAACTTAAAAAACAAGGAGTTTTACTTTCAGCAATGCTTTGGAGTTTCTTTAACTGATTCCTTTATTCCTTTGCTGTGGGAACTATTTTATTAGCACATCATAGCATCTCTTGCTTGGGAAGTAAAAGAGAAAAAAGAAGGATCCCACAGTCTCCTTTTAGACCCTGACACACACATCTCAGAGACCTCTCTGCAATCCCTGACTTTTACATTTCCACCACCTCCTGTCAGTGCCAGTCACTACAATGCATGGAATATTGAGGGCACTCAGGCAAACTATAGCCAAATCCATCATTTTAAGTTCTAGTTTATTATAATATAAATCCTTTAAAGAAGTAATTAAGGATAAATTGCCTCAACCTGTAAAACAATAATCCAGGATTACTTGATGTACTTATAAAATGTAGTCTTGGGGTGTCTGGGCACTGAGAGAAAGATGCAAGAGGACTTAGCAAGAAAGTAGCCATTAGCAATCCATGGATGGGGGACTCAAGAAAAACTGTTCTCCTTATGCCTTGTTCTAGAACTCTAGAACCAGATATGTAAGCTTCTCTGACTGTGCTAGCTTGCTATGGTAACCACAAAGACTGATACAATGTTACATTTATTATATTATTCATGTGATGATACATATATTGTCTACAAAAACTAAAGATGACACTTGATATTATATATAACTATAGATTCATTTGGTCACGATTACTTCATTAGTGCATACACAAATAGATTGGAAGGAAATATATTAAAAGATATCAGGTAATAGGTGCTACCATATTTTTCTTGGAAAACATCTTAAACTTCCAGCTCATTTACTTTGCATTCACCAGGATGTTTCTTCTGTGTCCTTCAACCAATTACACATTTTTTTTGCTTCTCAAAATACATTTTCTTAACCCTCTGAACTGATGTAAGAATTGCTTTCTATTTATTTCAACTATGTATCAAGACAATACCCCTAGTATCAAGGGCTCTGACTTAATTGGAATGCTTTTCAAGTATCTTAAGCCCAGTTTGTAACGTTCCTAGATAGTTTTCAACAGAATATGTGGAACAATACTGGCAGTGTGTGTCACAGCCTTGCTTTGGTAAATTCTTTTTCAGTAATATCTACTTGCATTTCTATTCAAACTTCTACACAAATTAAGTGTGAGAGGTGTGCAACCACTCTCCAGACTCACACACATTTGAAGAACAAGCAAACAAGCACATACAAACATATTCTGTTTGCTGTTCATTAAATGTTTTATATTTTCGAAAAGGGTGGGTGTCACTGCTAAGAAAAATAGAAGTGAGTACTATCAGAGGTTTTTTTTATTATATTGATAACTTAAGAAACTATTAAAACATAAAATTAAATGCCTAATATTTCTGGCATGTTTGATGGTAACTAGGTGAGCTCTTCTCTTGTCCTCACTAATATATATTTGAATATAATGTATATGAATATATATTAATATAATATATGAAAATATATATATATATATATATTACATTCCATTCAGAAATCCTTGTACTTACTCACCCTTTTAAATAGTAAAATTGTGTATTTCTTACTTAATCAGTGATAGTTTGGGTTTTGAAATCACATGTGGCAGCTTAATAAATAATCAAAACTAAAAGCTTGGATGCCTAAGTCTCTTAAACAAACTTTCTTAGGGTCAAGGGTAAGCAAATCAGCCACCATCATAGTGAACACCTATAGGTAATGAAACATGAGGACACACTTATTCTTGTTACTTGTTTGAACCCTACCTTCCCTCCCAAAAACCTGCATGGTTATATGGAAAATGAAGGTTCTATTTTAAGAGGAGGTACGTCAATATCTTTGGTACATTCATCTTTTTGTCTGAACAGATAAATTAGTCTTTGACCTTAATGGAAAAATCTCTTTTTCAGTTGAATAGCTAAGGTAGTTGATAGATACAGTATGGCCCCATATGTTGGATGCACAAACTGAGCCCAGGGGAATTTAAATGGCTTCTTTAAGAACACCCAAGAGCCATGCAAGGAGTCCTGCTCCCAGACAATGATTTTTCACTTTTTCTACACAACCGAAGGAAACATGTACCTGCTCCCAAGGATATTTCTCTAAATAAAAGGTAATAAGTGGTCAGACATGTAGTGAATATATTAGGCTACTATTTTCCTCGGGTGTGTTGTTATTTGGGGCTTATGAATAGGAAATGCAGAGGAATCTCAAAAGGAATCTTAGTCTAACGTGCTTTCGAGGAATGAAAGCTTTTCTTCGTAAGGAGTTAGGATGACAGAAAACCTAAGATTATTGGAAACCTGGTTGCAGATTTTTCTCTGGCAAGATTAGACTGAGTTATTACCAGCATGTGGTTCAAAGGGATCATTCATTTTCCTCTTGTATGGTGAACTTCAGAGAAACTGTTGCCAAAGGCATCAGGGCAGATCATTCAGTCATGGTGTTGTCTGGAAGAAACATGGCCCGCTTTCAGCCTTTTCATCTAGTATTTTAGCACTCTCTACCCACACCTCACACTGGGTATTTCTGTTCAAATTCTAACATAGCCACAGGTGCAAAGAGAAACTAAAAGCATTTGAGCTTTCACTGTTGTGCTGGATAGAGGTGTTTTCCCAGAAATTGTTAAATGCCACTTGCATTCACATTATCAGGGATCTGAAAAAAGTCAAACATGATTCTATAAGATTTTCTGTTGTAAGTTCTGATGATAGTCACTTGATTTAGACCACAAAAACTGTAACTTTTCAAGCAATTAAGTTTACAAATAAATGATTTCCACTTTTCTGGCTTCCTTATCTTTCTATGAATAGGGTTCTTTTTCTTCTCCCTTAAAGGATGGTTCTTGTTTAATAATATTCTCACTGTTTAAAAACCTTTATTGCCCAGTTTTCTAAGTTATACCTTTATGGTCCTTTCATTTTGGTCCTATTAAAAAAATAGGGTCAAACAGTCTTCTGTTTGAAGATAGAAGGTTCTATCTTCTTCATGGGATCTTATAAGAAGATGTTTAGGACACTGATTATTTTCTTTTTAATTTGTTATTTTATTTATTTACATTTGAAATTTTATCCCCATTTCCAGTTTCTCTTCCACAACCCTCCCATCCCATTCTTTCTCCTGTTTGCCTCTATAAGGGTGCTCCTCAACCTATCCACCCACTCATGCCTTACCTCTCTAGCATTCCCCTACACTGGGACCTCAAGGCTACACAGAACCAAGGTCCTCTCCTTTCACTGGTTCCAGATAATGCCATCCTCTGCTGCATATGAAACTATTGTGAAAATGAGAATCTAATTTTGGGTTAGATATCAGCATCAAAGAACATAGTAGTGGATTCAATAGTTAAGATTTTTAGAGTTATAAGCAACTACAAACAAACTTTCAGTCCAAGAGAACACAACTCTACCAGCCTTCAATAGGGAGTTATTACAGAAGTATTCTTAATTGTCTTGCGGAATCAAAGGAGGTGCACAATCGTGAATAAAAACTGATGACCTTTAGTTGAAAGATTTTTGTATTTTGAAATTGTGAACTTAAACTGACTTAATTTCAATTCCCTGAAGAAAATCATCCTTAACTTGTAGATATTCAGATTCTGGGATGAAGAATATAATTTTCTTGTTTTGCGCAGTTGTCTTCCTAACCATGAGAAAGATTTCTGATTTACAGTTAAGTGTGTTAGGGGAAGGAGGTTCCCAGAGAATAAGTGTGACCGCAATGTAACAGCCCTTCCAGGCTGTAGACCCCAGATGAGCCACCCTGATCATCAAGATATATACCAAGAGCTTAAAGTCATGAAGGAAGAAACCTTATTTGGAAGAGTTTACAATACAGTTGACAGTACATTGATAAGACAGAAAGAATAATAAAAACAAATTCTTCAAAGCATACTTTAAGAAAATAAGATAGATATTCCAAAGACCATGGCATTTCATTGCTGCAAACGCAGTAACAGGTAACATGGAACCTGGAAGGTGACTTGTGTAGAAAGGCTGTTGGAAGGTTTGTTGTCGCAGAAGATGTATCTTATATTCAGAAAATCTGACTGTTTTAAAAGGTTGATATTCATTCATAAGTGATCTTATCTGGGAGATATATTAAGTATAATATGAAGTATACTTTCTTTATGGGAGATATGTTAAGTTTAATAAGAAGTATACTTTCTTTCTTTCTTTCTTCTTCTTTTTTTTTTTTTTTTTTTTTTTTTTTTTTTTTTTTTTGATAGCATTTTGAAAGCTGTGAGTAGAGGCTTTCAGGTCTAGTGATATTGTTCCATTGCTGCTCTTAGCAGTTTCAGAGATTGTATTGTGTGTGAATTTTAAAGTATGGTAAACCTGTCCATGTGTGTAAGATTTCTGAAGATTACGTGAAATAGTAGATTAAGGGAGCTTTCTGTACTTCACTATCCATTTTGTAAAGCTGTTTCTGGGCTTTATGCACAAACACTTTATGGACAAAATAACATGGAAATTAGACACTGTGAATAAATTGGGTAATTATGTTCTATTTGTCCTAATTTAAAAAAATATATATTTATTCATCCTAATTTTGAAATATACTTATTTTTATGTGTCCTATTTTTAAACATATATATATATATTATATGTATATCAAGTCCTCTCTTCAGTGTTTCCTCAATTTTATAAAAGATGGTATGGATGTCTTGTTTAGGGAAGAAATGTCACCTATCATTTGTCCTCAGGACTATGTACTCCCAAAAGTCTTATCAAATTTTGAGGCCTATTCCCAAATAAATAGTATTTGGAATTTTCTGTTTAATATGAAGGCATCAAAATCCTGTTATTATTATGTGTTGAAATAAGTTATGTATATGTCATTTTCTTTATAAATAAAATAATATAAGCAATACATAACATTTTCCCAGACAATGCCATTATTTATGTTCAGAAAAACGGCAATCAGTTTTCTCTATTGAGACAACAGGCTACTCCATGTCTGACATTTTGCTAAACTAGAACTTGCAAAGCCTTTAGTTATAGATATAACATATAACTTCATTAAATTATAACAAAAAGAGGCTAAACCATTGTTTATAAAATTTATTAAATAGCATATAAATAATGATTTTAAACATGTGCTGCAAGGTACTACACAGGATGCTGGAGAAAAGGCATCAACAGTTCTACCCAGACTTGAGCCTCAGGAGCTACAATATCAACCTGCCATAAAAGATGTGTCTATTGGGCAATATTGGCATGACAGCCATGAAGGTAACCAAGCACTATCTGATTTAATTTGAGCCCACTCTACTCAAGGGAACCAAGGAATGATTTTGAAATACTAGTCAAAAACCCATTGTGTATTGTTAATAGGTCCTAGTGAGGAACATAATACTATTGTTTGACATATTGTCAAACTGTCTTTTAAATATTTATGGTAATACTCACAGACAAATGCTACCCTTGGTTTTCATCAGAGATGTTTCTCTTTGCAGTTAATCATGGTGAATGCAGAGGCATTCAAGAGAAATTATGCTTAGTTAGGATTAGTGACAGCTAACTGTTTCTCCCTGAAAAAGACATTTATATGATCCCTTATAAGGCTTAAAAGACATTGAAGAGAAGGCTAAACAAGGGAAGAAAAATAGTAAAAGCTAGAAGATAAAGGGAAAGGCTGTAAGCTGTCACTTTCAGAGTATGAGTTTGTTATGGGAATCACAAACCCATATCAGCTCCGGATGTGTGCTCCAGATCTGAACAAGAGTGAAGAGTGACTTAGGCTCCACTCCTCATGGAGGCATTGTCTACTGATAGAATCAGGGAGAGGTGGGGTGGTTGCCTTTAGTTATGCACCCACTGTGACCATAGCAAGTTCCAGTGAAAAGTTTTAATTTATTAATTAATTAATGTACATTAATTAATGCAGAGAACCCTAGTTTAACTAGATTAATCAAAAAACAAGACACTAAGTGATGCATGTAAGAAAAGCACTGGTTGGTAAGGAGAAGATGATAGGAGGGTTAGGTACATAAAAGAGGGTAGGAGGTGACATTTAATTAGAAGGCATTATATAGATATATGGAATTGTCAGAAGTCTAACTAAAAAGTTGTAGAAGAATCTTTTAAATACTATTAATAAGGAACATATAAATATAAAATGTGTAGTAGTTAAGACTATATAGCTTATTTTAGAAAACAAACATAAGATTTCCAGAGAACTATTTCTTGATAGTTCATACTTCAGGGAATTTTGCTGTGAGTCCGAAATCCCAGTGGGTTCCCAAGCTTTGTGGAAAGGCACAGGACTGAAAGGGGAAGGTTTAATTGTAAGACATTATGTAGGCAGCTTCATAGTTATTACATAGATTTTGTTTTACCAGTGGAGCAGACAAATACATTGTCACATCACTGCTCTCTATTCTTCCGGAATGTCATCAAACCACTTAAAGAATTTTTAAAAATGATACAATATATAATTA
This sequence comes from Micromys minutus, assembly GCF_963924665.1. Classification (NCBI taxonomy): domain Eukaryota; kingdom Metazoa; phylum Chordata; class Mammalia; order Rodentia; family Muridae; genus Micromys; species Micromys minutus. The sequence continues at coordinate 22,223,382 of NC_137982.1, read as the reverse complement.
TATCTTCTTTTTATATATCTAGTCTCTAGTTCTTGTGAAAAATCACGGTAATTATTTAGTGTGGTAAAATAAATAAGGATTCTCTTAGTCCCAGATGAACTAATCTCTATGTCTGAACTTGAAGGCATGTGGTACTTATTCAGTCTTGCCATTAGCATAGTCTTTATAAACAAACATCGAGTCCTTTCATGCAATGAATTGTCAAAATCATTTTTATCATATGTCTCTCTTTTTTTAAGTAATTAGGCATATTTTCATCTTCCCTCAAAGCAGAGCAGGCTGTGAGCATATCTCCAAGAAGAAAAAGGGTTGCCATAAAACTGCCATCTTTACTTCTTCCAGATTATTCTTTCTGTGACAGGGTACTTGAAGGCTCTCCTGCCAGTTCAATATAGAGAGTTTTAGTAAGGAACAAATAAGTATCTTTCTGAGAATAGTAAAACCCAAAACCTTGAAGTCAACTCTGGTTGTTATTTTGTTGGGGAATCTAACACAGCAATGCCATTGAGCATTTATTTAAAGACAAAGAAGGGCATATTATTCCCAGAAGTATCTGCAGAAGTCATATAGGACAGTAACAGAGTAAGGCTGAGTTTGGTGGTGCAGACCTGTTGTCCCAGAACTTGGGAGACACGTAAATATAGCATTGGATCTAAAGCCAGTCTTCATGGAGAATTTTCTGATCAGCCAGGGCTACACAGAGATGCTGCCTCAATAAATAAATAAGAAAATAAATAAATAAGCAATAAAATATTAGAGAAAGGTTTAGGATATCATTATTATACTTAGAAGAGATATTTTTATGATTTTTTGTGGCTTGTTTTAGCTAAGAAACATTGTTTCCCAAACATTTTATTTTTTTTTAATGTATCAAAAGAGCTTCTGTATAAACTCACATTAAATTTAGTAATTAAAGATGGGTGTAATAGCTCCAGAGACTCTAAGATATCCTGTAAGAGTGCTATACAGCAAAACATACCCAGCTTCCTGTACGAGTACAAACCAATTATCTAAATTGTTTGCGTGTATTCTATAAACTTCCATGCCAACCTCACTTTTAAGTGTTATTAAACAATAAAGCTACATGGCTGTATACACATGTCTAATTATGTAGCCTGCATTAATTAACAATATTTGTTAAGTTACACATGGAAACTAATTGGGAGGTATTCAGCTGTGGTATTTTAATATTAATGACTAATACTTAAAGGCTGCATTTGCCTTAGTATTAATTTCTCATATCATGAATGATCTCATCATGTTTACTAGTAGTATGTGATCTGTAAGAGTTTCCTAAGATGTTCTCATATACAATTAATAATGTAATCAACAAAATACTATTCAATAGGGAGCTCAGGAATTTAAGGTTTCACATGAAACAAGGACGAAATCTGAGGCATTTTACTACTATTTTTTTCTGGTTTGATTCATTAATAATTTAGATTGCCTAACCAATCTTGGACGCTAGGATAAGGTATTTGTAAAGCACTCAGCTGACAGATACGGAGTGCTGGCTATTTTTTCTATTGGGAAGTCAAAGATCTGGCCTATTCATTTTGTAGCCTGGCAGTCATCACGACAATTCCTTGAATTCCCAGAGCTTTTTCATGGGGCCTCCTCAAAGAAGGCTATCATGTTGTAGCTACTGCAGTGACAGATGGGATATAACGTGTCATGTGATGGATAACTCTGGAGCCATAGTACTTAATCCTTCTAATACTAATAGCTACATTATCATAGAGATTTATGAGAATGTCAGTTTCAAGTTCCCAGTTCCATTCATGGGGTTTTAAAACTTCAGCTGCAAAAACATGCATCCATCCCATTAATTCTAATTATCATGGTTCATCTTCTCAGCAGTTTTGCACTCCGGAACCTTTCAGTGCAAATTAACGTACCAAAAAAGTGTATTAATTAATATTTGTAGCTTTTAATTTCTGCAAGAGTGTTGTCTGGAAGCAGCTGGCAGTACAGGGCCTCTGCTGTTGAATCTTCGCCAAACAAGTGCAGATGTAATTTTGTTATCTCTTGCTTAGTCATTTACGCAAATTAATTTGAACAATTAGCCTTTTACTGGTCCTTCATGAATCATGCAAAAGGGATCTGCCAAAAATTGCTAGTTGACAGAAAAGAATTGGTTAATGCTGTGCATTTTGTCAGAAGGTAATGTAGAGGGAAATTCAACAGTTTTTTTTTTTTTTTTTTTTTTTTTTTTTTTTTTTTTTAACACAGTGGACAATTGCCTAAAAATTCTGATAAGATTTACTTACATGTAATAAGTATTAAACTGCATCATAGAGAAGGTTCTGTCCTTAGTCATAACATTTAACATCCAACTTGAATTTATCTTAAAAATGGATTTGAAGGAAGAAAGTAATTCCATTAAGAAACAAGAATCAAAGCAAACTGTTCACTGTTTTTTAGGTCATAAGCTTTTTATTTAACTCAGTATTAGGTGTACATATTTAAGTGTAAATATACACTGCTAACCTCAGTTTATAGCCTGACAACTTTGTGATAGAGAAGTAATAAAGAATTATTAAAATATTTATATGTGTTTATTATATTTTAATAATGTGGTATAAGAGACTTTATGTCATAATTAAATTCTCTCAGAAAAAAAATAAAATTAGCAAGATTTATTTTTGCTGTTCCTAAATAGTTACTGGTGCTCATAAGAAAAAAGTATGTATGCTTCGTTCTTTTCTTTGGAACTGGTTCAAATGAGCTATAATTTTGTGTTATTGTAATTTCAAATTGCATTTTTCTTGCCTTTTAAAATTACTGATTCTAAAGATTATTTCACATAATTGTACTAATAGTTCATATGTGATTATACTATCGAGTTAAAATTATGTAAGTATGCCCTGAATATAATTAGTTTAGATATGTTTCAGAAACTTTTTAATGATTGTTTATGCCAAGGTATAGTGGCAGAACTCCTATGTATTTATGTATTTTAACTATATTCGTATATATTCACATTTATATCTACATTTGGTTAATACTTAGTATTTGATTATACATGAATTAGTTAGTGTCATGCCCCAGTTTTAAAAAAGGACATTTTTAAAGAGACAATATAGTTACTTGAGTGCCTCTCAACATAAAGAAACCTGAGAGGCAAGTCTGAAGGGACAGGACTAACAAGTCATCCATCACAGAATGTTGCTGTTGTTGAACTAACATATCTGTCACTGTATAGACAACAACCATTTCAGTGATACATCTGCAATCATCAAGCAAACATAAGACTGCAGAGGATAATTTTAAATCTGTTTTTGTTTTTTCTTTGTTTGTTCTTCAATGAAACAAATTTCCTTGAATAACGCTTCTGCCAGTTTAGCATTAATAAAAAATGTGAAATATTCAAAAAATTCTCATCTTTCTCTTTCAGTGTCACCTTGAAATACCTTTTATTGGTTCAGAATATATTCTAGAAATATAAACATGCTCTGAAATAAAATCTGCTTAACTTTATGTGTTCAACAAAGCAACACTATTCATTGACAATGTTTGAAAGCTACATCAATTAATAAGTAGATATTTTAAATTCACCATTATTATTATTTTCAGAAATAAATTCATTTCCATATTTAAAAAATTATTATGACATAGTAAAATATTACTTAAAATATTATGTTGCTGTTAAAAAATTTACTAATATCTCTAATTGTCCTTTTGAGATTGCGACACACTAAGCACAACCATTTTTAATTAAAAATTATAAAGAAATAAAGGCAGAATGTATTCATACATCCTTTATTTGTAAATTCTTATATTTTAGTTATATTTAAACCTTCTCTTTATAATATGTCTGATACACAAGTTTTTTTTTTTTTATTTTTATAATTTGGATGAAATGATTTTGTGGTTACCTTTTGAAATTAAGTTAAACCTATTAATTTAAAAATATTTGTTACACAAGTAGGAATTATGAATCACAGCACATTAGGGAATAGTTTTTCTCAACAGCACATCTGAATTTGTAAGCATGTTATTGCTAGGTGGAATCAACGTAAAATCACTAATAAATCCCATGTCTCCAGAGGTATCGATTTCTCATTACTTTGGCTAAAATTCTTCTCTGAAAATTGATGTTCCTTTATGTATGTGTTTATAGACACTATGACTGGCATATATTAACAGTGATTTAGGTTTCATTGTGACATGTTCAAACGTGTCTATTATGTAATTCGATTATTTTCTCTCAAATTTCCTTAATCACATTTAATTTGTATAATATAATTGCTAGTGTTTAAAAATGTAGAGAGAAGGGAAGCTGCTGATAGAAGGTATTGAATGGGAAAAGAATAATGATAATAAAATTAAACAGATTCAGGCAGTTTTTAATTTTATCTTATCTCATTTTTATCATCAGATATTACCACAGTTTACTTATTGTTCCAGAGTTCTGTAGCGTAAATAGGACAGTCAGTAAATTTCCTTGGTTCTAATTATATTAAAAATAATAATACTAGTATTAAGAGAACAAAAATAGGTTAGAAGAAAGCAAATCCACAAGTGTTTGTCATACTATCTATCAAAGTAGTTTGGCTGTTGCCTTCATTGTTCTCCAAGAGGCCGGACAAATTGTCAACATTATTTTCACAAACATTAAATAAATAATATAAATAATATTTTGTCAGAATTTTTAAAGAGTTACGTGACTTTATATACTAATCATTAAGAAATTAAGTAAACACTGAAGGAGAATTAAAAGGAAAAATCCTTTAGTGGTTTTATAGCTGTGTAATGATATATTTATATGTATGAAGTAATGACATTGTATAATCATAGTGCAAAGATGATTTTTATTTTTATATTTAAAATGCAAATAGGGCAAAATAAAAGCGTTCAAAATTGAGGAAATAAATATAATCTCTAATTTTCAAAAGATAAGCATTATTTTTTGTTATTTGGTATGTTGTATGTGTGTATGTGTCTGTGTGTAAATATACTTGGAGGTAAATTTAGCATTTGCATACAATTTAACAAAACAACTATTTTGCAACATAATGTAAGTACTTCCAGTATTAGTAAAAAATAGTACAAAAAACATACAGTTATATTATTAAGTCATTTGGAAGCATGATCCATGATTTATAAAGCTATTTTTATTCTCATTCTTATGTTGTTCTAAGTATTTGAAATTATTAACAGTATTGAAACTAGCATATTTATGGGCAAACATTTACTTATACCATCATCATTTCTTTGAATGACATTCCACAATAATATTTTTTCATGTTGCAAAGCCTATTTTAGCATATGTCTCAGTGAATGCCTTTTCTTCTATTGTTAATAGCTCATAACATATTCTTAAAATTAGCCATTAAGGAATTGAGATTGTGCTTAGTATAAATGATTTACTGAAAATTGTTTAAATATTTTGGTTTGTGGTCACCAAATACAAAACTAGTATTCTTAGTAATGTGTAAATCACGTGTTTACTTTATTTTGTTATATTTCTGTGTTAGTGATCAGAAAAAAAAAAAAAATTTCCTTCCACATACAGACTGAGCAGGATAAAGCCTGGTGTCCGTGTAATTGAAAGTATCAGTGGTAAACTTGGCTGGAGCTTGATTAATGGTGTATTAAAATCAGGGTCTTTCTGGTAAGTGCTCGATAAGGAGTTTGGGGCAATTTACTTGGTTACTAGGAAGCTTCTAAATTTTAATCATGGAAGTACTTCAGTGTCATTAGAAACTGAGAGGACAAGGAGTTGGCTGGCAGGTTCGCTGAATCCTGTGACTCACACCCTCCTTCTGGGGAGCAATTGAGAGCCAAGCATGGGCTGCAATTGTAAATCCTTTTGCTCCCCATGACTTTGATTGCTATTATTGTAATTTAATATTACACAGGATCTTCGGATAAAGTCGTCCATGGAAATTAGGAGAGATAATGCCAGGGTGGGAAGGTGGGGGTGAGATGGGTTGTGAAGCTTGAGACAAGTGAAAGAGAACTCGAGCTTCTTCTGCAAGGCAAATCCCCAGATGTAGATGATTCTTCAAGCTTCTGCAATCGAACAGAGGGGTGTAGGACAGAAAAGGAACATGTCTCACCTGGTTCCCTTTAAGACCTTACATATAAGATTTACTGGTTGAAGGTGAAATGCATGAGGAAAAGTCTTCTCATTCAACCAGCTGTGGCACTGAACATGGACTTTGACTGAAGTTAGGATGACCTAGCAGTCCTGCTTTACCCGAATGAGAATTCAAACTCTAGGACATCATAGCCAATAATCTTGGATTCCTAAAAGTGAACCGTGTCTGCTACAGTTTTAAATAAGGTAAAGCAATGTTCAAATCAAGGACAGTAAGTTGGGAAACTTAGATATTGAACTCTTTAATAACTGTAAATATAACCAAGAAGCAAAACATTATCGGTTGGGCAGTAGGTTTTGAGTGCAAATTTCCCCTGGCAGAATTGTCTGCACCATTGAGACGCTTAGATCCTGTAGTTCGGCTGGTTGTCTTACAAGGATCCCGACAGTTCTTCCCCATTGGATGCTACAGCAGGCTTGTGACATGCGAGAAAGAAGTCTGAATAATGCCATTGTAAAGACACGCCATGTGCTACGTTCTATCTAAAAGTTGCTTCAATCTTCTGGAGCTGTTTAAAGATGTATCTGTAATCAAAAACATTCCTTTTTATTGGAAATAAGTCAACGTACTTCATTTACAGTTCAGTTACCAGCAAAGTATTGTCTGTTTCAGTACATAAAATACCACATATAGCTCCACATAACTAAGCCCAATGCAGAATGGTAAACACTTAACATGGCATGAGTGTCTTTGTAACTCATCGCCTTGGTTCTCAGACATGATTTTTAATAACCACCATACTGTGCCACTACTTTAAAAAATTAGACATATCTCATTCAAGTTCTAATACATATCTAAATACATATTTAAATTCTAAATACATATTGTGTATCAGGTTACAAATTTCATTGGAATTTGTAAGCAAATTTGTAGAACCAAGTCTGGTAAAGAGTATGACAGTGGTATGGTATACCTTTACAAAAATATAGGGCAGAGTATATTAGAAGAAACTAAAACTAGTGGGTGAGGAACCACCAGGAGATGGAACTTGAGCAGCTAAGTAGAAAGGTACCAATACTGGTTAACCTGGATACAAGTGTATGCATATATCAAGAGATGAGATGCATTGTTTTAAAGCATGGACTGCATTTTCCACAATAGCCAGAAGCAGCCTGTCATACAATGGATGGTGTTCACATATTCCAGGCCCTTTTAACTTCTGATAGTTACAATAGTTATCCATAATAATGACTAGCTGTCCAGTCTGACAGTCTCCTCTACTCTACAACTCTGAAGTACCCATTAGCTGAATTAATTAGGAATAACATAGAAAAATTTATTGATCTCTGAGACAGGAGTACTAGTTTCTGATTTTCCAGCCAAATGGCTGCCAAAACTGTCCACCCTTGACATGCAGCTGCACAGAAAATGTTTTAATAACGATAATATGGCTATCTAGATCTTTAGTATATATTTTCTCTACTTGCTTTAACTCACAAGATGACACAGGACAATTGAGGTATGACAATCAACATATTTAGTGATCTTACTTTAGTGATGAATATATTTCTAGAAAAATAATTTGTAAAGAAAATAATCTCAGCCCACATTACATTTTGTATCTCATAATTTATTGATCAAATACTGATGTTGTAACATTTTGACATCCTGGTGTATTGCAAATTTGGTAAACACAGAAGAATTATATAAGATTGTAAATTTGAGAATATAAAATCTCCCAGCAATTATGTGAACTTCTCTGATTCCTAATACTGAAAGCACCAGTCAACCATGTTACAAATTTCCAGAAATTTTATCTTCTGCTCTGTTTAAGCATTTCTATTTTTGAAGACAAATGTATGAAACTCTTTGGACAATGTTTGTATTTTCTTCGAGAATGTTTGAGACTGTTTTGATGTGTACTAGAAAGACCACTCTGTGCTTTAAGGTACTCACGGTGTTCTACATCAAGTCCTGCCCTCTGTAGTCTATGTCTTTTTTTTTTTTTTTTTTTTTTTTTGTCTCCATGTAGACTCATGCGGAAGCAAAGGCAGAGGAAAGGTATTGCAAAATGCTGTAGTGTGGAAGCTGTGGACTACAAGGTGAAGGTGATAGTAGTCGGTTGTTATTGCCAAAACTATATTGGTTTCTTTAGTGCTCAAGTTTTAAACCTAAGAAACGTTGAGGGAATTTTTTTTTAATGTAAGACAATTGAAAATAACATAAAACTGGGGCAGAATGTTGCACTGTCCTCCAATGACTTTAGGACACTTGTGAGAAAATTCATGCAATCTTATATATGATTGAAATGAGATAAAATCAGAAATAGTAACTGATATTTTTTGAGCACTTGGAGTTTTTGTTCACGATGAAAAGAAAATTCAGCATAATTTTCTTTGCCTGTGTTCTACACACTAACAGAGTTTGGCTTTTTACAAACCTGCACTCTGCGTATGGTTTTCACTGGACAATGTTACAGCCATGGCCAGCACTTTTGTAGTTGATAAAGTTACACTTGGAACTTTTAAAGTGTTCAGATATAACTGGCCATAGCCTGCTGTAAACTCGCTCCAATTATTTCCATTAGGGGGTGAAATGTAGACCTCTCTAAAAACAAAATCAGGAATCTGTTCTGATTAGTATGAACCATTGTCACAAATTAAGAACTAAAATTGTGCTGGTGCTTCCTGTGAGAGCAAGCCATCTAAAAACCATCAAGTGAAACATAAGAAGGCTAAAAAAGTTTGGAGTAGGCTGAAATAATTATTTGGAAGGCTCTGTGCTAATCTGCCATAAGTGTAGGAATCAATTTGCCTGATAGGCAATGAGTAACTTGTGTTTGATATCTGAATGTTTCAATCAGCCTTTTTCTGAACATGGTTTCTCATTATGATAATGACTAAGGGATTTTATTAGGACGAGTAAAGTGATAATGGCACTTTGAACTGTGCTTGTCATCATGTGACACACAGGCTATTTCTTTTGTTTTCTATTCTGCTTTTAAGACAGATCTATGCATTTGAAAAAGGTTTGAGTCCCATGGTGAAAGTGATACTGTTAAATTATTGGAATTAAATGATGGAACAATGACATTTGGAAAACACTATTTTCACAGTGACCACTGCTTCACAGTTTTAATTGGCCAGTTAAAGCAGAGAATAATTAACACTATCAGTGCAAATGCTTATGTCAAATAGATAGTTCAATTAGAATATTTGCTAGTTTCTTCTAAAAATCTCTACTCCAGCAGTTAGAATGTTGTAAGCAATAACATTGCTAATTACCTTTCCAAAACAATATCCTTCACTAGCTCAAGTGCAACAGATTAGATGTTAAGCATTTAATGAGAATGGCATAGCATACTGGATTTTAATTTTAGATTATTGGATACATGCATGGTAGGCAACGATATAATTGAGAAATGACTATGTTGCTAATTGATACTAATTGAGGCAAACTATAGATTTTTGGTATCATCACTTTTATAGGGAGTAGGAACAATGTTTATTAAAATAATCAAATTAATTATGTAAATGAGTATAGTGTAGAGTGCTCCATTTTTACCATAATAAGGGAAGCTGCTGAGTAAAAAGAATAAAAAGTCTTGAATCTCTGGGTGCATTTATTGCTGTCATGTTCTGATTTACATGATGTTCTTGTTGCAGCATGATTAAAATAACCACTGGGCAGTTCTGAGTGAGTGTTATTCTCCAGTTTGTGTTCTCTTATATCAACTTATTAAACCCCCATGGTTTTGTTGTTTTTGCTATGTAAACAGATCATTGTAGAGTAGGGTTTCAAACTCCTGTGGCTTGAAATTTCTTGCAGTAGAGCAAGAAATGCATTTGGCTCTACCTGTTCTGCAACTGAAAATGCCGAACGACATGGAGGAAGCAAGTGCAGGAAATATTTTCCTCCCTTCCCCTTGTCTGTTATAAAATAGTGAGTTATAACCAATTGTTCCTATGGCATATCATGAGCAATATCCTGGTTTAAAGATCGTCAATATTATACTCGCATAACAGGGCAGCATCTAAAGCAGGTTGGGATATGCTATAGCCAAATAAGATTCCATGCAGTGCATAGCATCTTAGGTGTGGAAGAAGGAATTAGCAAGTTGTTGAGGAGAAAAGATCAGAGAAATATAAATACACTTTATTCTCAATAAATTATATTGTGTGATTTTTTTGTTTTAATTGGAGTACAATGTTTTTAAAACAATAAACAATTTGCAGAGGCAAAAATAATATAAGCACTAAAAAATAGATTTGCTTATGCCAATAAGGACTACAAACCTCTGACAGTTCTGACTTTCTCCCCGTGCTGTTAGACTATTTGGTACATACCAACTTATTAAATGAATGCTTTTAAAAATACTATATTTTTATCTCATTCTTTCTGTAAAGAGCCTTTCAAATATTTACGTTTCCAAATTTAGTCCAATTTGTAATAATATAATAAAATAGAGCATATAAGTATCTACAAATTACAGCTATGATAATTACATACTAAAAATCACTTTTTCCTAGAGTTATAGAAGTTACTTGAAGCTAAAGTTATAAGACCAAACTGAAGAAAACCAGAACCTAATATTAAAAAACAACAGACAAACAAATATTTGCTTAATTTTTCCACATATAAATGAATTGATTCATAGATTACATATAACTGTAAATTCAGAGAAGGGTATCTAAATTTATTTTATTAATAAAAATATATTTTGATTGTTTAAGATGGTTTTTCTTCATCATCCTTCTCTTTATTCTTTTAGGCTAAACAATATTTTTAAATACCTCAAATTTAAGTATTCATAACACCATTCAATGTCACACGGTAATGTCATGTCAGATATAGAAGTGTACAATTCTGGATCGTGATGGCTAATAGTTTTGATATGTTCCAGAAGTTTAGTTTGTAATAGCTTTACAAGATATTTCTTTGTCCTTGAGGCTTCTGTCTTTTCTGTTACCCTCACCTACATCAGATCCTAGAAACAGGCTTTCTTAGCTGTGTGAAAATACATAATACAGAGCCTCTGCATGTATAAAATGTCAGCAGAGGAAACTGTGATTGATAATTCCTAGAAGTAATCAGTGTCTGTAAAGGACAATTTAAACTGATGAGAATCTCAGTTATGTAAAGGGGTAACATGTTGCAGGTCCAACACCAAATTCCCATTTACCCTTAACTATATTTAGTTTCCTATAGAACGAGTTCTTACTCAGCTTTCTGTCTATGCTGACCTGATATCATTAACAGATAAAAACATTTAGAATGTATAATAAATTGATGAATTCTTATTTTTATACCAATCAATAATCTATAAATACTCTGAGATAGCGCCTAAGGTCTATAGCAGATATCTGACTATATTGCTATAGCCTACATACATGATCCACCTTCTATGTATTTGAAAATCATCTTGATTTATAGCTTTGTTTTGTCTCTGCAAAGACCATGAAACTGATACCTCATTTCCACATGGATAAACTAAATCTGTATTCCTGGGTTATGGTAACTTACATTTGACTCCACAATTAGCTAAGTCTTTTAGAAAGGAAAAGAAAAAGGAAGGAAGGAACAAAGGAAGGAAGGAAGGAAAGAAAGAAGGAAGGAAGGAAAGAAAGAAGGAAGGAAGGAAAGAAAGAAAGAAAAAAGGAATAAAGGAAGAAAGAATTGAATGAGAGAGGGAGAGATGGGGAAGAAAAGTAAAGAAAGAGGAAGAAAAATATTTTGGGTTAGATTCTTAGACAGACTTGCATTTTAATTCTATCATAGTCCTTAGCCCAGTGTAATCACTGTTTTGTGGTTTCATTATTTGATTTTGGAGGGGGATTTTGTCCATTTGAATTGACATTTTAATATTAGTTTCAATATTTACATACTCCCAGCTTCATGTGCAAAGAATAGATAGGATATGTAACCCAAGAATTCAGTTGGGTATCCAACCCTTCAAGAGAGTTTTCATTGTTCTGAACTTGCCCATCCTCTTAACTATCTTCAGTAGAAACACATGGGATTACATGAAGATCTAACATTCCAGATTGGGTATGAGCAGAAATGGGGGTGTCTACTCCTTTCTTTGACTCTGAGAAATAACAGAATATTATAGCTATTGATATTGGAAAGGCCTTCTTACTTTTAAGTCCCAGCTCCAACAGTTCCTCACACAGAGGTAATTCATAATGCTGAGCCTAATTCCTGATACATCAAAAATGAAAGGAAAATAAAGTAATATCTGTCATACAGCATATTTGTGTAAACTAGATGAGCAAATTCACATAACACACATTTACAGGAATGCCTAGTGATGTTACCTATCTCTGTTAACATACTACCTAATAGCATATAAAAGCAGACATAACTGAATCAATTTTATAGGAAGAATGAATATCTATTACAGCTAAAATAGCTCCCAGATATCTTGTTTGCACAATTACTTTAGGTTGCAGCTTAAACATAAAACATCTTATTTTATATTTCCTGAAACACCTAATGCTTTATTCCACAAATGCTAGTTAATGAATAGGTTCTAAGAAATGAAATTAGCAATAAACATATCAAAACAAAGTGTACTTTATCCTATAATGAACATATTTATCATAATTTAATGTGCTAGTTGTATAAAATTGTATTCTGCACCTATGAAAGTTATTTCTCTTCAGAAAATAATTTTAGATGTGTACTAAATTACACATAAACCGGCATATATCCATACACAGATATTTATATATTTATAGGCAACATATATTCACTCTTACATTTATATTTTTAGGAAGTAAACTCAAACTAGTTGGTGCTATTGTACTTTAGGACAGTTTGCATAATCACAGCATTATTCAAATATCTCTGAGATGTTCCCAAAATAAATTCCTTTAGGAAATAGATTAGAATCCAGAATTAAGACCTTTATGTTCAAAGTAATTAGCAGTACTTAGGAGTTTAGTAGCATGACCCTGAGTTCTCTGGTCTTCTCTCCAGACTATGTATAGATGTTTGTGTCAGGCACTATCTAACCAGTGTACAATAGATATCAAATTACAGGGAACACATAATAGAGGTCTTGGAGCAGTTTTGGCAGTTGGATGCACATCAGAAAGTTAATGAGAGCTGATGAAACAAAATGGATACTCAACTTGCCTCTACAGGAAGTTGGAAATTGTTTCAGGTCGTTTCAAAAGTTCCTTAAAATATGCTTTATTGTCTTAAACACTTGCATAATGGCAAGTATTCTAAGGAAAAAATGAAATGAAAACAAAAAGCATGTATTTGTTACATTATGGTTTGAAACTCAGTCGTCTTTAGCTGCTAATGTATTTCAATTTAAAATGATATATATGTAATTCAGAAGCAATTGTGACTTTTGTTTGTTTTTTAAGGAGAGGATTTTTGACATAACCTCCTGATGCCCAATGCCTTCTACTTTTATTTCAAGTAGAGTGATCAATTAGTTCAACTGAAGATTGTCAGCTCCATTGCTAGACTTAGCTAAAGAGTTTACTAATAGATCTGTTTAAATAGAGAGATGTGCTGTCTGATATTGTTTTCGTTTACTTTGACTGAATGTTTGGCTGCATTGTTTCAGTGTCAGAAAGTAGAGTGATGTGATGTTTCACACTTCTTTAAAGGACATCTTGTTTTGTACTTTTCTAGAGTAAAGCCTATTTCATTTTTAATTTTTAAAAATTTTTATTGGATATTCTCTGTATTTATATTTCAAATGTTATTCCCTTCCCCTCCCCCCTGACTCCCTTACACCCTTCCCCTCCACTTCTTTCCATGAAGTTGCTCCCTCTCCCAACCACCTGCTCCACCTCAGTGTCTTCACATTCCCCTACACCTAGAAAATAGAACCTTCACTGGACCAAAGGCATCTCCTCCCATTGATGCCAGACAATGCTATCCTCTGCTGCATATGCATCTGGAGCCATGGGTCTCTCCATGTGTGCTCAATAGTTGGTGTTGTAGTCCATGGGAGTTCAGGAGGCTTTGCTTGATTGATAATGCTGTTGTTCCCATGGGCTTGCAGACCCTTTCAACTCCTTCAGCCCTTTCTCTACCTCCTTCATTGGGGACTTGTCCATAGATTGCTGAGCAACTAGGGGAGCCTCAGGATCACTCTCACTCCTGAGCCCACCCAGGGGTAAGTCTGCATTTCCTCTCCACTGACTATCTAGGAAGAGACTGCCTGGAACTTTAGGGGCACAGGTAGTGCTCTTCTGGCTGGTAACAGACAATTCTGGCCCAAAGCTAGAGCTGGCTCATTACTATCAGAACTCAAAGCCTACCCACAGAGAGCTGAACACCCAGAAGCAATCACCCTCCTATGCCTGTGGACTTACAGACCCACAAGAGAGACAATCTCCAGACAGAGACAATAACCTTACCTAGCATCACAGACAATAAGATGGCAAGAGGCAAGTATAAGAACCAAAAGACGAAAGCCAAGACAACCTGGTAACATTAGAACTCAATTCTCCCACCACAGCAAATATTTCATTTTTTAAAGTTAGTTCTTTGAGAATAGCCCGCAATGTGCTTTGATAATCTTCCCATTTTTTTTTCTATTTCTCCCATATTTATGCCCAACTGTTTCTTGAACTCTGTTCTTTCCCCCCATTCATTCCTCCCTCCTTCCCTCCCTCCCTCCCACTCTCTCTCCTTCCCTCCCTCCCTCCCACTCTCTCTCCTTCCCTCCCTCCCTCCCTCCCTCTCTCCTTCCCTCCCTCCCTCCCTCCCTCTCTCCTTCCCTCCTTCCCTCCATCTGTCTCTTTCTCTCTATGCTATTGCATTTCTATTCTCTTGGATTTGTGGTCTTCCACTGGAGCATGGTCAATCTGGTAAGCTACACACTTAATGAACAGACCGTTTCCCAGGAGGTATCATTTGTCAATATCTCCTTTGTGTGTAGGGGGAGGGGGGATATGCATCTAGGTGAGTATCAGCTTCATCTTTTCTATGTTCTGTAACTCAAGTATAAGATACTTTTAGCATCAATTTCTGTAAAGTAACCGCTACTGTTTTTGGGTCTATGGTATTTCAGTGGCCAACTCCAAAAGAAATAACCTTTTCTTGGCACTGGGCTTTAATTTGCTTTTAACTTTTGTGTCAAGGATAAATACATGATCATCGTTTAGTTCTTTTTTTATTTGTTGTTTTTAGCGAATAGCATTGAGAACAATATGAAGAACAATTTTTTAAAAAAGGAGAGACTGGCGAGAAACTAAGTTTGAATATATTTCATCAATACCCATTATATTTTTGTTATTTGCAGGAGAATTAAACACAGAGAATAAAAAGGAGTCTTGGGACAGTTGAAGTGAACATCTTCAAATTGTAATTGATTTTTGTAAGATGTGTAAAGTAAACACTGTTTTGAAGATTCATAAGGATTAAAGAAATTTAACACTATAAATGATTCCATATCCTTACAGTTTTATTATGCATCTAATATGAGTTGAGAATCTTTCCTCTCACTCAATTCATCAGTAAAATAGGACGAGAAAACTGGCAAAGAAGGAGGAGGAGAAGAAAAATACAAACTCAAGCTATTTATGGGCATAAACTAAATATAAATTAAATTAGATATTATTTTAAAATCTAACATGACTGCTTCCTTGAAATTTAGGGGAAATTATTAAACAATAACAACTTTCTAAATTGATAAATGGTCTTATTCTAGCAAAGTCCATCATGTTACAATTTATTGTATATTTTGTATGATGTTTTATACAACATAGTTTTCTATTTTATAACACATATTGGAAAACCCCAATTAATTCTAAATTTTGAATGCAACAGAAAATTTGCATTCAGATTATTATATTCAGAAAATCTGCTATAGTATGTGTACATGTTTCCACAATTTGATTTAACTGCTAGGAAAAGATGAACTTGGAAATTATTGCCAATGTTGGTTGAAAAAAGACAAACATTGAATTCTTCTACTCATGTTCCTTGGGGAAACCTTCTATGTAATTAGCTATAATTTTCACTGTTAATTCAAGTGCCTTCCTTCATTCCCTACACATATACCTTCTAAATTATCACATTGGTTTCACTGAGTAGCCAAGAAATCATGTCATACTTCTTGTATAAGTCACTGTCAGAAGAAGTAAGTGGAACCCTAAAAGCAAATAAAATGTTCAGCCTACTTCCACTAAATCATGTTTGTTTTCTTTTGTCATTTAGTGTTGTTATTAATTGTATCTTGAATAGTTCAACTGCCTCCAGTCATCTCTTTATGATTCGTTCAACCTTCTGATCCATTTCTACAAAACATTGAGACTACTTTTTTATTATTATTATTTTTCGATCCTCATGGCTTCAGATTGTGTCCCAGTGAATCTTGAAATTTGGGCCTGCTGTAGTGTATCAGCCTAGCAGGGGTCACATCATTTAAAACACATAACAATAAAACTGATGTGCCCTCTCACAGCAGCCATCAAATGCTAATAACTACTCAGCTAGTGGTGGGATTACAGGTCTCCATGTTTGCTTTCTCTCTAGCTGACTGTAGTGGTAGGGATAGCCTGAAATAATGGAATAACAGGGATACTATGCTTTGCCTATCAGTTTGTTTTCAGGTTGTGAGAAGAAGTCATATGAAATGAAGAAAAATTGGGCTGTTTATTCTACGAGAAGAGCGAAAGTTTGTCTCTCAATTAGCAGTCATTGGGATTCTTGCTCAGTCTAACCTCAGTAAGTTTAGTAAAACCCCCCATCTCTTTGTTTATCAGAGTGTTAATAGCAGTTCTGTTGCTAGCTTTGAAGCCCTTACACACCTCTATCAACAGCTTTGTAGTTGTTGTTTCTAGTCAGATGTATATATGTATCATAATGTTTGTGCTAGTCAGATGTATATATGTATCATAATGTTTGTGTGTGTGTGTTTGTGTGTGTCTGTGTGTGATTAACTTAGTACTTTTTGACAACTTCAAATATCTGAGGTTAAAAAAAAATAAGACTACCATATCAGTCAGCATGTATGAAAAATGCTTACCTGGGATGGCTGAGACCATTTTCTATGGCTCCTTCACTCCCACTACCTTGTTCTTTCTTTTATTCTTGTTTGTTTGTTTAGGTTGCTAAATATTTTTTCTATAATATATTTTGATTACATTTTCCTCTCCCCCAAATTCTTACATATCCCTCCATCTCTCTACCTACCCAACTTTATGTTCATTATCTTTTTTTATTTTTTATTTGTTTTTATTAATTCCATTTATTTACATGTCTACTGATACCCCACTTTCCGGTTACCTCTCCACAAACCTCCCATCCCACAAGTGCCCTCCCACGACCTCCCTTTGCCTCTTTGACGGTGTTCCCCCACCCATGCACCCTCCCCTGCCTCACTGCTCCAGCATCCTCCTATGCTGGGGCACTAAACCTCCATAGGACCAAGGGCCTCTCCTCCTATTGTTGTCAGACAAGGGTATCCTCTGCTACCTATGTAAATGGAACCACGGATTCCTACCATTACACTCCTTGGTTGGTGTTCTAGTCCCTGTGAACAATGTATGGTCTGGCCAGCCAACATTGTTCTTCCTATGGGGTTGCCATTTCCCTCTGTTCCTCCAGTCCTTCTGCCAGCTCCCCTACCAGGATCCCCATGCTCAGTCCGATGGTTGGCTCCAAGCATCAACAACTGCTGGCAGAACACTGAATTTACTATATGTTGTTAAACCATTTTTTGAGCTTTTGGCCACCCTGGAATGTGGTTGATATACTCAGTGACAATACAATGGACATAGACTTCAGTAGCTTCTTTATTTAGAATGAGAGACTCTTCTACTTTCTTTTCTCAGTACTTGGACTCTATGAGGCCTCTGCCTATGCAGGTCTTGCTCACACAGTCTCAGTGAGCCAATATGTTCATCAATCTTGTAGCTGAAAGACAATGTTTTCTTAGTTCTATCAATCACTTTTAGATATAGCTGTGGCCCGATTGAAATAGGTGTTGCCTTGGTGGCAGAAGTGTGTTACTGTTGGATTGTCCTGTGCCTAAGTTCCCCATACTATGAAATCGAAGCTTGCCCCATACCTGGCTGCCTACAGAAGACAGCCTCCTTTTGCTGCATTTCAGATCAAGATGTAGAACTCTCAGCTCCTTCTTTTGCTCCGTACCTGACTGCATGCATCTATAATTCATGCCATGGTGATAATGGACTAAGTCTCTGAACCTGTAAGTCAGCCCTGATTAAATGTTTGTCTTTATAAGAGTTGTTTTGGTCATGGTGTCTGTTCATAGCAATAAAACCCTAACTATGACACATGCTGTCCTTCCTCAAACTGGACAATTTTAAGGTTTCTTTATTTTGCTCACTCTGATGAAGACATGTCCTACTTTTGTCATCAAACATAGAGAAGTAGAGCTAGTACCCAACTAGAAGCTTCTCTACTGAGTAGTAATCATGGTAAAGTACTCTGCATGTTACCAGAGGGGAAAGATAATTATCAACCTTATCCAGTTATAAATCATGCAACCTAAAACAGTGACCTTCCTGTAACATATATTGGTAACAATAGTTGTCTAAATGTAACAGTTGTAACCAACTGCTTTTGGGTTAGATTTAAGGTACACTCCATGAGATTAAACCCATGCCTGACATTGACAAAATAGATAATAAACTGAAATTAAACACATAATAGGCCTAAGAGAAAAATCTAATACTATTCTGCTAAAGAAATATAGAAATAAAGTAACTTCTGAATGACATCCTGTGATGCCCACAAATAAGAGTCCAACTCAAACTATATAAAAGAAGTGTCCTTATACAGTAGATTTAAATTAGAAGGTACCCATAACTGGACAATATGCAGAATATGAGACATGCAGCCATACTGGGATATCGTCAATAAACCCTCCTCTCAACATTCATTGATGTATGTATATCATTTCTGTATCTACAGAAAACACATATCAAACATTTTTGTTTGAAGGCTGTAATTTCAAGGAAGTTGGAGAGTATTTGGTCACATCATAAACCCTGAGATTGTGTTATTTCCTAAAAAAAAAAAAAAAAAAAAAAAAAAAAAAAAAAAAAAAACAAGAAACTTATTTCTAGTTGTCTAGAGTACACCTTTAATCCCTCTAGATGGAATACATACATGCCCTTACTACATACCTTTACCCAAAACAACAAAGGTAAAGCTAGTTGGTAGAAGGAAGCACCCGTGTTTGATAGTGATGTCTGAGTAAGTGGCAAAGTGACAAATCAGAGAAAGGTTTGACAGAATTGGACATGCCCAAGAACTTTAACTAGAAAAGAGAAGAAAGGGAAGGTACTTGAGGAGTAGTGCAGCAAGGATGAAGCAGATGTACTTGGATAGTTGTACAGAAACAGGCTTCAGAGGGAACAAACTAGTCACAAGTAAAGAGAATGAGCCAGAGAATGAGAAGGAGTCAGAAGCTCAGAACAGTTTGACAGAGTTATTTTTAGACTAATCCAATTAGATCAATCAATCAGGTTGGAGATGACTTGGAAGACTAAGTCTCAGATGCTGAAAACATTCTAGGCCTAGATAAAATTGTACAGAAGCTAGAAAGTTCTAAAGCTAGGTAACAGGGAAATAAAAGGTAATTTTACAACTGATGTTCAACAAGGTTGTAAGAAAAACACAAAGTGATTTAAGAAGAAGAAAACCCACCAGCATAGCAAAAAGCAGGGGGCATTGGACACAAACATAGCAGAGAATTGGTAACTTCTGAGCCCAGAGGAGAAATGCACCTGGAATAGTCAGATCTTAGAGTTGAGCTGGACAGCCAGAGAGGCTTGCTTAACTCCAAAGCAGTCCAGAGGCCTCTAAGATAGTGAATCATAGTAAGCCACCCGGAAGACAATTTTAATTATACAGACAGACTTCCTATGCTAAGAAGAATGGAAAACTCCATTTCAGATCCCCTAACAGCAAGGGTATAAATTAGGATAAAAACATTACTTGAAAAAAGCTATCTTAGTACCCATTACAACTTTAACCCCTGGCGTAAATGCCTCCCTGCTTTCAATTGCAAACTTTAGATATTTTCCCTCAGAAAAGGTTGAAAAAGAATAACTGTACAATAAGAAAAATTAGCTATGGTAGTGCATAGGCTGGAGAGAAAAAAGACAGGGAGAAGAAGAGAATAGGAAGTGTTCAATTGTGAACCTATAGTACTTAATGAAACTGAGGACCAAGAGCAACAGCCCATTGACAAAGGGTACAAAGCCTGGCTCTCTGGAGGGGAGCCTTGATCTTTGGTGTGGAGCCAGCCATGGAGTGCAAGAATTTAGTTGTGGATTCATAAAGATCTAACTGTACTTTGACAAACAGAGGGTGAATAAGATTAGCTGAAAGACACTGGATGGCAACAAAACAAAACAAAAGCAACAGAAAAAAGCCTGCTGAGTTAGATGAGCCCGTACACTAACAAGATGTGTTAACATCAGAATGGAAATGAGAAAATAAAACTTGTTGAGGAACACCTTTAGTCTATGGAGGACTATGAGTTCCATCAAAATGGATAAAGATCCAAGTAAGAGATGTCGGTAGAAGAAACCACTCATGTTTGAGATTGACTTAGTCTGCTAAGTGAGGAGCTTGAACCAGAACATCTGTGTTGAATCAACCAGCCTGAAATCAGCAAGAACTAGGAAGGGGCGAGCTTATTCATCAGAAAGCCTCAGAGGCTAAAATGTTGAAGGCCTGGGTAGGATTGTACAGAACCCAGAAGTTTCCAGTACTAGCCCTTGGGTAGTAGTTTGAGGCAGTAAGCTTTGGAGACTACAGTTAAATTAGATGAATAAAAGTTACTGTACAGTGTTTGTATAGCTACTTGGCTTACAGAATAGATTCACTAAATCTTATTTCTCTATCTCCTTGACCCTTGCATCACCACCTTGCAGTCTGTGGAAAAAGTGGCACTGCCATTTTGCTATTTCCTGGTTTTTCACTCCTTTCCAGAATGTTACCAATCAAAGAACACAAACTTCTATTTGGATTCAGGATACATTTTAGATACAGTATTCAGAGTACATCTTTGAAGCCTATTCTACTCTGGTTATTTTGTTCTTTTATTTTATTTGCTTCCTTTTATTTTCCCTTAAATAAGTTTGAAGTTAAGATTTTATGTTAATGCATGGGAAAAACAAGGGCTCATGGAATTTTGTTTTTAACCTTTTTATTGGTTCTTTGTGAATTTTACATCATCAACACCAATATAATTCATCTTCCTTATCCAAGTACCTACTCTATGCCTCTTACCTTTGCAGCCTCCCCATAAAATAAATGTCTTTGTGGAAGCTGTAGTATGGGATAATGTATCATAGTGTGCCACCCAGTTTCCTCTTTGTCCACATTTGCTTGTAAGTATTCATTGCAGTTGGTCATTGGTCTGGTTTAAGGCCTCTGGTTTCTGCTACACTATCAATAATATATCCTCACCAGGACTGCTCTTGGATACCTTGTTGCTGTCTTGTGTTAAGGAGTTCCTGCAACTTTCCTTCTGTATGACTAGACCTTTCCTGTGCTCCAGAGGTTCATTAATGATTACCAGATATTTGCAATTAAAAAAAATGAGGGTCTAAAAACTTTATTTCTTTGTTTGCTTTTTTATTTCTTTATATATATATATATATATATATATATATATATATATATATGTTTTTTGGGAGTGAGTGAATTGTAGCTGTTCACTGGATTCCAATGTGAACTTACTAATTTCCCATTTTCAATTAGCAAACTTTCTGCCTCAGTGTAAAACAATAATTGTAACAGAATTACCAGCAGCAACCTTCTGGAAAAGTGCAACAAAATATATGCCCTTAATCCAGTAGCTTTATATATAACTCATTTTCTCTGGCATCTACTGGCAAAACCGAACCTCAATAACATCTGAGATGCATCCTAAACAGCTTGCCTGAAGACGGCAGCACACTCGGCTTATATACTTTCTGAAATCTATCCATATTTTACTTTGTCTTGGAAAAAGATTAAGGAATAGAATTATATTAGAACTGGTGGAGGCATGATCCATGCCCCCTTGATTATATTGAAACATTAAAATGTCATCAGCATGTTAATTTTGTCATCTCAACTGCATGAGATTTATTCAGCACTTCCATCTATTACATTACTCTGAAAACACAATTTATTCTGATTGTGGAAATGTCATAGGCAGCGACTAAAAACATCTGGAATTCTTAGCTTAAAAAAGAATGCCTGGTTTCAATAATGTTATTTCTAAATTAATTTTATCTCTGAAGAAGGCAGCATTCAAAGATTCTCAAATTATTCAAATTGAAATATTCATTTGATCTGCCAATTTTAATATAAGAGGTCACAATACAAAAAATGGGGGTAGAGAGAAGAGAAAAACAGAATTACCACATAAAGGTTTTTGGATTTGTTTTAAATAATTGGGAAAATATAATTTTCTATAATGAAGACATTATTTCAGAAAACTGTGACCTAGAGTTGGTTTGTTTACTTCATCTTCATAAAAGTATCTTGATTAAACCCGTGGCATACCTAAGAGGTTAAAAAAAGAAAGTAGGAGAAATATAATTAATCCCAATCAGGCAAAAGACACAGAATGGTAACAATATAAGAAAGGAATATTATTTTAGCTTTTGATATCTGCCTATATAAAAAAATGAACAGATTATATGTACATGCTGCTTCTGTGGTAAAAGCAAGTCCTTTGCTATGGAGTTGTGTATGGACTTAGGACTTAAGTAAAGAGCAATAAATAGCTAGCTGATGGTAATTTGAGAACATTCTCAATATGCAAATGTACATGCAATCTATTATTTTATATCTGCATCCAGATAACTCACTCTTAAAGCTGAAATAATTATCATGGCTTGGGCTTGGCAAAACAAATCAGGACCAATATATATCAAGATGATCTGCTACATTTGACCTTACGTAGGCTGTTCTATATCTCTTTCCTAGAATATCAAATATTTTGAATTGTACATTGCATCTTTTCCTAAAGGCTTTCTGCTGGTGAATCGTGGGTGTGTATAAAATTCTAGAGTTCTTGATGCTAGATGTCCAGAAGGAACCTGGTCTTGATGTAGCTGTCTACTGCCTGTGAGACACTCTTTTAAGCCCATGCTCACATCTCATCTATGATTCTATTCAGGTCTGCACATCAAAGAAAAAAAAATTGGCAAAGTGTATGGATAATAAATGTCATTGTGCTTATTAGACATTTGTAGCTGAGGCTTTTAATACATTTTACTTAAAAAAAAGCCTTTTTTGTTTGGAAATATTTTTAGCTTAATAGGAACATTATAAAGATATTACTGAGAATTCCCTTACATTGTCATATTATTTCTCTTACCACTTTCCTGTTACTAAACAACAACATCAACAACAGAAACATGATATATATATATATATATATATATATATATAGATATATATATATGCACACACACACACAAACACACATACACACACACACACACACACACACACACACACACACACATATAAACAGTGGAGCCTTAAGCTGGTTGGCTGAGAAATCTTGAGTTTATAATGCCTTTGGATGGAGGCAGAAATTAGTGTAGGAGAGTTTGACAGTGTTCGATACTGTCAAGCTCTTTTAATACATGTTAAAATCTTACCTCAAATCTATGCCTATCCCTGGGTGCTTCTGAATTCTGTTAATTATCTAACTAAGGCAGAAGACTCAAATTCTTCTCACATACCCTTCGGATGTTCCCAGAATTTCCTGTTTTGTGTTATCCCACCTCTCTTATATAAGGTCTGTGAAACTGATAATATTCTTTCCATTTTCCATAGGTGAATGCTTATCTAAGGCAATCAGCTCTAAGACAATAGAAGCAGTTGTAAATTGATAGCTGAATGCCACCCAAAGCCACGCTTTTTTTTTTTTTTTTAAAGAACACCACTTTCTTCATATCATAACTAATTTGAATGTCGTAATTTCTGAGTTCTTTTTTTTTTTTCTCAAGCTCACAAACATCTTCCATCCCTTTTCAAGGTCAAAGAAAGCCTCAATCCCAAACCACCTTTCTGGGCTTTCAAAACACCTAGAAGCCTGAAGGAGAGCATTGCCCACTTTACAAATTAGCTAGAAGCAAAGGGACACTTTTATATTTTGTTACTTCTGGACTAAAAACCTAAACCTCTCCCAGCTTCTTCCTCTCTTTGTGCAAAAGCTCTCTATTACCATTTACATTTATCCTTTGTCTTCTAAGTGTAAGAGAGAAAGGGCAAAGCTTCAGAGTCTGCTCTTTTATGTTTTTTTTTTTCTTTTCATCTGAAGAACAAGCCATAAAATACACTTAGAAAAGCACTTAAGAGGCTGAAAGAACAAAAATGTTTGCAAGACTATTGCCTTTTCTCCTTTTTCCCCTCTTTGGTTTGTTTGTTTGGTTGTTTCTGTCTGTTGGTCTTTCTTTCTTTCTTTCTTTCTTTCTTTCTTTCTTTCTTTCTTTCTTTCTTTCTTCTTTCTTTTTTTCTTTCTTTCTAAGCACATAGTGGTTTCCTTTGCATTACAAAATCATGGTTTAAAATATACAGTAGGGGAGACACTTCTAACCAGCCAGGGGTGACCCCCACCTCCCCAGGTTTCCTACTGCTCTGTAATCTCCACACATGTAGTGAACTGCCTTTTGGCTCAGAGAAGATGCTAAAGAGGTATGGCTTGCATTAAAAAAAAAAAGTGTTCAAGTTTTAAACAGCTAACAATCCTGACTCCCTGCTTGAACCATCTTCCCAGTCAAATTTAACATGTTGCGTCAGAGCTCCAACTCAAGAGGTTGGAAAACATCTGGTTTACAACCCTTTCCCACCCCTACCCCACCCTTCAAATGCAAGGAAGTGTTTTACTTAAAATAGTAGTTTGAAAAAATGCATTTAAACATTTAAGTTTGTCCTGTGGATACAATATTAGCTTGAGGTTTACTTGGAGGCAGAACAGGACAGAGGGCAAGAGGTAAGCATAATTAAGCAATCTTTGCTAAATTGAGCTAATTTATCACTGTCTTAATCTAAGTCTTTAAAAGCTGCTCAAATGAGTCTTTTCTGGGCCTGAAACAACCCACTTCCCAGAAGATTGCTCACAGTTTGGGTGATTCGTCTGATAAGCTTACTGACTAGGTGATAGTATGTTCGTTACAAGGACTTTGAAGAGCTGTGGAATAGGTGATTGGAAAGTTGGCAGTCAGATGCTTTATTTACCATTACTTTTCACTTCATCCTCATTGAAGAAGAATGAGGAACCCTTGGGTGATTAGCTCATCTACAGCATACTCTACCTGTCTGTTTGTTGTGATTAAAACAAACTGAGAAATACAGGAATTTTGTCTGAGCATTGACTGCCTGTACATAACTTTTCATGTATTTCAGAATGATCAGCTTCTAACATACCAAGAAGAGCCAAAGAAATGAGAAAGTAAGAATTGTTGGGAAGTTATTACAGGCCATTCCAGGATGGTTTGTGTTCTTTGTATTGATTATTTCCATGGTACATGGACCCTGGGAAAAGTTAGTGCTCAGTGAATGAAGGCTCTCAAATGTCATCACCTAGCAAGCAGAGCAGTTTGAACTGAGATTGCTAAGACCACAGAAGCACAGATGTTGGCTGCCTTCCACCATCATTTCTTGCTGGGCTCCCTCTTTTTCTCCAGTTTATTATCATTGGCTTATTATCCCTTCTTCCTAATAATGTTTCTCTACATCACTCTACTTCTTTCAGCCTGTCTTCCAATATATGGAGTTTACCCTAGACGTTTGGCTCTTCATTTCCTAAAGCTCTATATTATTTAAATGTTGGCTAGATAATTTCCTTGTGCTAATTTGATAACCTGTTCATCTTAATTAATTTATCTTAATTAACAGATTAAGAAGTTACTCCAGTTGTTAACAAAGAGGTCAAAGTACCATAGTTTTGACATTGTTTCCTTCTCTTTCAGAATGGTGATTTTATACCTTTTCTGGAAGGAGAAAACTGCTATGCTTGCTAAACAAAAATAATATTCAAATTTGCCACAACCTCTTCATGAATCTCCTTTTCCTTATTTTAAAATCCCCCCATTTTTATCCATCTTGTTTTTATGACTCTTGTCCTGGATGCTAATATCTTTAGTTTCTACACCGAGGTCAATGGATAAGCCAGACTGCATTCGTCACTTACAATAACTTCTTCTCTTTTAGTCAGGGCTCTTGCTGCTTCCTCGGTCTTCATGAAAATTACCCCTGGGCAATCCATGCTGTTCTTTATAGTCATGGTCAAGCAAATTAGGTTCAACAGGACAGTGTTCATAATTCCCTTTCTGGCTCCTGATCACATAACTATATTTTATTGGTTGAAAAGTTGTATATATGTTTTTTACTAACAATAAAAGTTGGATGTGCACAATGATACTGGTCTCTGGATCTGAAATCTCTGCAGGCCCTGTCTCTACATTCACTCATTTCTTGGCCATAGCTCTGACATCTATCAAACTCACTTTAATCTTAGTCCTGCTTGGCTACCACTGACTTCTTGTAAGGTAAATATTTCAGAACTTTATAATTTACTTTAACCCACTGATTCTTTACTATCTGCACAGCATCCAGATTGCCTTGTTTCATGAAACAATTCAGAATCACATTAATTTTTTCATATTATTCTTCTGGTCCATTTCACCTATGTTTTATCATTTTACTTACATGGAAGCCTTCTGATCTTCTTCTGTCTTCCCCTTCCTCCCTTTTAAATCTTTTCTTCATTCTCCCTTTATCCCTGTTGTCTAGCCATTGATTCCTTATTGTACATATCATAAGTTCATCTTGAGAAAGTTTCAATGACTATAACATTATGGCACAGTCTAAGTGAATTAAACATTGAGAGACTTTTATTAGGGTGCTGGAAGGTGAAGTGTCATTCTGTTTCCTTTCAGCCCTGTACATGACCTCCATCTTGATGAGTGGTATGTATCTTTCTCTTAGGTTGTAATCAGAGAAAGAAAGCTCTAATACCTCTTCTTAAAAAGATGTGACTCCGAAGAGACCAGGTCTAAATCTTTATGATTTCATTTAATATTAATTACTTTCTTTATACCAATTCCTTCCAATATAGTCACACTGGGGCTTAAAGGGATTTGGACTTTAGCAGGACACAGACAGTTTGTTCATAATAGTCTTTACCAATACCTTCACAGAACACATCTTTGAGCTGGTCCAAGTAGAATTTGTTCTCATATCACTTTAAGTAATTTATTCCACTTTTAAGGATCTTGTATATGCACAGTTTTTTAAATATCATATCTTGGCTATAACGAAAAGAAAGATTTTTATCTTATATTTAGGTTTCTACTCCATCTGATACTTAGCATAGTACCTGTGATAGACAAGGATCACTTTGAAGAGCCATGAAGAAATGAAAGATTCAATTATAGTGCATCCACTTCTTTTGTGTTATGTGTTTAACTTGAATTGTATCGAAAGTGATTCCCTAAATGTGATATTCACTCATTCTTCACAAGGGATTTCCAATTCAATTATCCATAAGATCATTTACTCCAGTATTATTTTCATATGTCACCTTCAATAAGTATATGGATATTTTTAGTTGAAATTAAAATAAAACATGCTTATTACATTAAATTTCTTTATGTTAAAAGATTACTAGAACAAAACTATTGTGAAATTTGGAAGTTTATCATAAATTGGACAAAGATCCCTTTTCAGGAACCTGGATACCTCACTCTTAGTCTTTAAAGCTCTTAAGTTACTGTATTTCTTGGTTTTACATTGGCTTTGACCCGATTTAAGTATATGTGTCTGTGTATAAGTTTGAATGTATATATTTTGCTAATTTTATTTACAATTACAGATTAGACAATTTTGTGATTATTCTTACTAGTTCATCAAATTCATAGTTGTCAGAAAGGCACTTTTGCATGAAATTTAATTTCTGTAATAAAGATTGAAAACATATCTAGTCTCATAAATGTAGAAAACTCTCCCACATTTCTTTCCCTGTGTTTTGTCAGAACAGAATAATCTTTTGAATTATCTGTATAAAACATTTTGCATTGTTCTGGCAATGATCTGGCTCCATCCCTTGATAGGAAATTGGGCATGTGTGGCTAGGCATCCAGAGGAATATGTTTACCAATGAATTATCTTCCAAGGTTTTGACACCACCATCAGTTATGCCAGATGCAAATCATTTACTCTCTGTCAGTTCAAATACACAGTCTTGTTTGCATGGCTTAAATCTATGTTGGCACCAAAATACAGCAAGCAATATTGCTCAACTTTTGAGTTGAAAGCATAGACAAATGTATACAGTGCCAAAACAAGAAAATAACACAGCATAGAGTGAATTTTGCTAAGTGTTAGTTAATGTTAGCATAGTGTAAGATTATCAATGGAATAGTGACATTTCCTACTATAAAAAGGAATATTAATCCATTGCGGTAGAACTAATTTTTTGACATGAAGGTCTTAGGACCACTGTCATGTTCCATTCAGCCTGTAAGCCTGTTAGTTCTTAAGACTTAAAAAAAGTGTTCCTAGGAAATGCCTCAGAGAAATAACAAATTTAGTTATGCAATTTAGAAATTTAAAAATTACATCAATGCTGCAATATTTCTGAGTATTGTGTCATGTGTACAACCATGAACTAATAGGACTAATGGCCTCAGAAGGAATAACAGAATGAACAACAATATTTGCATTATGCTTAAGAATCCAAGTAATTCATGGTATGAAAACTTGGTTCATAAAGTCAAGTATTGGCTTCTGGTATGAAGGAAACTGACATCAAAAGAAATGCCCAATACTTTTAAATACTTAATATATACAGTTTATTATTGTGAAAATAAGGGCAGAAACTAGTAATGCCTCCTTAGCTACAGAAAAGGCAAATATTAAAAAGCACTAAACTGGAGGAATAAGGCATGGGGACTTGTGGGAAGACAAAATGCCTGCTGTACAATCACATGGACTAAAGATTAAATTTCCAACACCAATAGCCAGGGATGCACAGTACTGGCAAGTCATAGACAGAAACATCCCTTCAGATTGCTAGCCAGCCAGGCTAGCTAATCAATGAACTTCAGGCCAAATGAGAGGCCCTTATTCCAAAAAGTAAGTAAGTTAGTAAGAAACTAAGTTAGTTAGTGATTAAGCAAGCAAGTAAGTAAGTAAGTAAATAAATAAATAAATAAATAAATAAATAAATAAATAAATAAGGTGAAGATGGGACTAAGGATGTCACATGATGTATACATCTGACTTCCACAAACGTGCATATGCACGCACACATACCTATACATGTGAAAATTTACACACACACAAACACAAAATTACACACAAAATCCAAGATGTGAATATTAATTCTACAATGTAATTTCAGTTCCTCAACCTTCTGATCTCTGGATAATATAGAAACTGCTACTCCTAATTTCAAAAGATAATCTAGTAAATTAACATATGTGACATGTATATGTGCATGACCATTTGAGACAGCTGGAGGTCCTTGTCACAGAAAGAATAATATCATGAGAATCTTACTTAAATAAGTAAAGTGATCCTTTGGATGTAAAGTTCTACCACTAAGCAAAGAGCAAGCCACAAAGCTGGATTCTTTATGAATAAAACAAATACTCCTTTGTTAAAGGTTTCCATGCTTCCTTGTCTTTAACCATCCCTCCCAGTCACTGTAAGTTTGTTTAAGTACTCCTCTTTTATATTTGGTTTTCCACTGAAACAGAATGTTAAGGCAATACCTAGATCCAGCAACAAGAAAACACATGCTAGGAAACAATGTTACTTGAATGTTTCCACATGATTTGTTACAGAATGGTTAAATCTATAATTGACTGTGCAGTTACTTTAAAATCTATATATTTATGACTATAGAGAATTATTCATTCTTTTCAGTAAATATAGTACTTTTTACTAGTCTTTATATTTTAAAATAATAATTCTTCATCAGACATGATTTTACCTGTCAAGGGACATGTGTCATTTTCAAAGGTATTTATTATCATTCTGGTGGTGAGGTCTCACCAACATCTAGTTAATCTAGATTAAAGGGTATTTCAGATATTTTTGCAAAGCCCACACTAGGCTCTTACAAGGAACTTTCTGGTACCAAACATCAGTAATGGTTTTCTAAGAAGTTTACATCTCTTGGGTTTATAACTTCTGGAAGTGAATTTTCTTACATTAGCTATAGTAATGGGTTAAGGTAAAGATACCTTAATAATGTGTTTTGAGCATCTCATCGACATATATCATACAGAATTCTCATACTCATTATCAGTTTGTAAAGACAATAAGATTGCAGAATGAGATGTTAAAATATTCTAATTTGAATCATGGGATAAGTTTATGATGTATTATTTCTGATGGAAGTTTAATACACTTATAGCTAACTTTTCTGCAGACAATGGGAGAAAAGCTGTCTTTGGAAATCTAAAATAGGTTTAATTTGCTAGTACACAAGTCCATTTGAATTGTCCTCACAAACATTGTCGACATGGAAGCTTGCTGTATCTGATACAGTCAGTAAAACATCATTGAGTCCTGATGTCCACCGATGCCGTTATTTGGCTGCTGAGAGAACTGGGAGTAAAGGAACCCAAGCTGGTTTGCCAGCATTTTAAAAATCAGCGTGTGAATCCAGGGCTCTATTTTCAGTCCTTTTAGCCAATAATTTCATGGAATGCAATCAGTCATCAGAAATACCTTCAAATTTTATTGTGAAATGTTTTTCAAAAAACTGTTTTCCCAGTTTATAACTTTAACTTCCCTTTCAAAAGCTTTTACTAAGAGTCTTTATTTTTTGTTTTCCTCTAATTTTAGTAGACCATCAGTTGAACCAATAATGTGAAACCTTTCATTTGAAACTTGGCCCAAAAGCCTTTTTGGGAGCTCCACAGCCAAGCCAGAAACCTTCAGTCTAAGAGGTCTGGGTGAACTAGATTAAGCGGTAGAAGGCTGGGTGATCTTCTTAAAGGTCAGAGTGTGAAGTGGTCCAAGCTGAGGTTCCACCTTCTGCATTTCCCAGAAAACATTTCTGGAAAACCTGTGGAAAAGCTCTTCTCAGTTATTCTGCTTTGACACAGAGAGAATTTATTAAACTACAAAACAAGTGGAATATCGGACACACAACTTAGACTCAGTTTATAAAGGCCTGTGCTTTCAGGAACAAAACTCACAGTGACAGTGATGTATGGTTTTCTTTATGAGTCCTGAAAACTGATGGATATGTGATCTTATAAATGCTTAGACAAACTAATGCACATAATTATATTTTCCATTTGAAGTCTATTGCTAGGCATTCTAATACAATATCATTAGTTGAAATGGCCACAATGATACAGCTTGGGCAGTTTGTCATGGTAATTACAGGGTGATTATTTTTGACTGGAATAAAGATTTCAGTTTGAGTGTGGTGGCAAGCATCATCACAAATTACAAACTGTCTTAGAAAATAATAATAAAAACTTTAGGATTTTTTTAATGCATTTTTGGAGCATTATTCTGGAATAATTTCTCATTAAGGAAAAGGTTTGTAAGTTGGCTAAATAAATTACTTTTAAAGCGATTAAAATATAGCTTTGCCAAAAGGATCCCACTTATCTCATTAATGGTTCCTATGTATAAAAATGTCAACATGAGATAAAATTTGCATGTGGTAAATAAGGCTTATGTCATAATTAACAACCTCTAAAGATTTTTTTCCTACAGACACAAAAGTATGACATTTATCTTCACTATTTTCAGAGTGCTTGATTAGAGTAGACAGCGTCCTAACATCTGTATTGAAAACTATATTAATCAATTGATTAATCATGAAGCATTAATCAAAAGCCTTCCTAAGTGTTTTAGTATTTGAACAGCTCTTAGTATTTTCTATCTGATCCCTTTTAAGGTGTCCATTAAAAAGATTAAATTTGGGTGGTAAATATTGAGAGGTTGTGGAACTTGTGGCTTCTCACTGGAAGGTCACAGCCACCACTCATTAGTGCTACTTTTAATGGGATCACAAGCAAAACTTTTGAATATGTGACTAAATCAATTAATCAGCCCTGCAGTTGACTCATTCCAGTAAGCCATTCAGTATTTGCCGATTCGGCACGAGGACCATCTGGTTGATTTGTCCTTAGAGATTTGCCTTTAACTAAAGACTGTTTTTTACTTAGATTTTTAAATTGAATGCTGCTAAACTGACATAGCCATAGCTATTCAGTCTGTGTGTGTGTGTGTGTGTGTGTGTGTGTGTGTTTTGCAGAAGCTAGTTAAAAGTCAGCCTTTATTATGAAAAATGAATTTAAATGATCTAAGTTGCACCACACAATTACTATAAAACTTCCTATTACTGTTGTGGATGTTCCAAAATCAAGTGAATTACTTCACCCTTTAGTGAGATTCAACTGGACTTTGAATCTTACTTAGCAACTGTAAATTTTAGGGCCAGTGGCATACAACTGGTTACTTCACTTTCCAAAACTCCTTTATAGGTGGGATTAATCAAGGAAATTCCTTCAGCCAATGTAGAGAGTGTCAGTAGAAGAAAAATAAAAATATTCAGGGCAGTTCTGAGAAGCACATGGTAATAAACATTCATTGGGAATGGACATAATTATCTGTCCTTTCAGAAGGGAGTGCTTGACTCTCTTTGTGTTCTCTGTATTTCTATTCAAAGTACAGCCCTTTCTCTCTATCCACTTATTCTGGCCGTTTTGCAACACGGCGAATGATTGGCTATGCCAACTGGTTTGATCCTGCAGCTTTCTATTATTGATAGGGAGCAATTAAAATTTTTTCTTTCTATTGTGCAAATGATATGTCTTTCAGAAAAATCAAGCTTTATCATTTTGCCACATATAGTTTTGCCAGTCTTTTCAATAGGATCTAAACTATAGGCACTTTAAAATGTGGTGTGGCTCATATGTTTAGCCCTGCTGTCGTTTAAGAGAAAATTCTACAGACTAGAGAATTTCCAGAGTTAGTAAAAGTGCTTTATGATTAGCGTGGTCGCAAATTTTTTTTTTTCAGCAAAATGATTAGGTGGCAGTTTCAAAATCAGCATAGTTATTCTAAGGCTTCAGCAACAAAAATACAGTTAGGCGACTTTATTTAAACACATGCTGAAAGGCTTTCCTTTATATAGTTTTTTTTTTCTCTTTTCTTTTTTCTTTTTATTGCCAGTTACTCACAAGACAAAAGTACCTCAGCTCTAGTGACACCCACCTAGAAAAAGATATTTGCCATCATTTCAATGTCTTTTGTCTGGTTAGAGATGTCTGCAGGAAAAAAAAAAGAAATTCTAACTCCGTACGTATGACCACAGAGAGGTTCTGGTACAGTGATTTTTTTTCAGTCACATCCATTTTATAGAAATAACTTTAAGGTAGATTTTTTACATAGCATTTAGTACTACAGAAATATAATTTAGATCATTCATTTTTACCTCCCAAAGTTGATTACCCAAGCGAATTACTTTCTTACCCTTCCCAATTTTATGCCAGCAGCAGAATCGTGCTTTAAAGAGAGTTAAGAATAAATTCAATTGTGATAACATATTATACAAAATTGGTTTCTGTTAGCATGCATGATCTACATTATAATTCTGGGTATGTTTTTCAGTATGAAGTATTTGAATAATATTCATAGTTGATTAATACTCAGTGCCATTCAGGTACCCAACGAATGCTATAAACCTTTATTTCAGTTCTTTGTCGTCAAATAATTACATGAAAAGGAAACATGTCTGAAAACAATCAGAAATAGCTTTGGTTATGTCTTTGTGTTTATGTTATTTCATATTTGAGTTATATTTTCATTTTGCTATTGACGTGCAGCTTGGTTGCCTTCAGCAGCGAAGAAAATACAATCTGCATAATTCCCATTAGTTCTTCATTGGGCAAATGCATTCTGATATTCTATAGTAAGTTGTTTTGTGGCTAATCATTTTTGTACTTAGCAGCAGGTATTGCTATTGTATAGAAAATAGTGCACACTTGAAAATTGATGGATATAATCTGTTTCTGAAATAGAAAAACTTCAATATTTATCAATATATTAGTTTAGTCATTGGAAAACTTGCAAAGTAATTAGTTGATAATAAGATCATTGTTTTATTACCTGGATTACTATACAGAAAAAATTGCAGAATCCTATATGTTCACTTTTGGTCTTCCTTTTGTTCTATAATAGATTTTCAGGGCATAATACACACAGAGGGGGTATTCTTTACTGTATTGCTTTTTTTTTTTTCTTTTGGGAAAACTTGTCAGAAATGACTTAGTTTCCAACAGATAAAATGGTGTATGATGGAGTTACATTGTTTTATAGACTTTAGGTAATTTAAAATTTAAGCATTTTTATTTGGATGTTTATTTAAAATGTGACTTTTGTAGATGTTAAGTTTGAAATTCAAATTTTGCAAATGTGAACTGAATATATCAGTATGCAACTATTTTCTCGATACTGGGTAGGCTGAGGCAGGAGAATTCCTTGATTCTCGCAGTTTAAACTCAATTTGGCAAAAAAACCACGAATGGCTTCTTTATTCTCTTTCCAGGAGAATTTTGCTGAAACACATCTGTTCTCTCAATTTGAAAAAAGAAGACTGTTACCAAGTCAGCTGCCTAACAGATTTGTGGCCAGCCTGAAGGAGATGGAAGAGTTAAGAGAATTTTGTAAACATCTGTTTCCAGTGGCACGTTCATTATTTTTTCCCTTCTGCTACTAATAAAACTTCTACTTTATGTGACATTTAAAATATATATTCTAATATTCAAAATATTTTGAGACAAAGTCTGGTTGTCATGAGTCACAGGGTCAAGATTACATTTTGTGTGCCAAGCCAGTACATTAACTTCATAGTTCACATCCAGGTTTCACTTATCTCTGCTCTCTTTAACAACTGTGTAGACTAGAGCAAAAGTACTTAGCTGTCCCTCATACAATGTTAGTTACTGCACAGGCATAGTGAAGGGATTGGGTGATGTATTGAGAAAGAAAACTAAGAAAATACAGCAAAGTGCATCTGAGTCCAATGATAACATAATAATGTTATACACACAGACACACAGACATACAAACACACACACACACACACACACACACACACACACACCTTTTTTTTTTTTAGTAGTTCTACAGAGTGAGGCAAAGGCCTGCAATATACTATGAAAATACTTTGCCACTGAGCCTAATGGTATTTTTATTGAATTAAATTCTTGTGATAGAAGCTCCAGCAAGCAGTAGGAAGAAAATACTCAGCACTGACTTGCTCAAAAGATTTATAAAATACAATTCTAATTTGCCAGCAGTACTGATGTCTTTTCTAATAATAGAAACATTGATAGAAAAGTAGAAACATGAAGAAAAATTCATC
Source organism: Micromys minutus (assembly GCF_963924665.1). Taxonomy (NCBI): domain Eukaryota; kingdom Metazoa; phylum Chordata; class Mammalia; order Rodentia; family Muridae; genus Micromys; species Micromys minutus. The sequence continues at coordinate 22,187,964 of NC_137982.1, read as the reverse complement.
TTGACTGATGCAGAAAATATGCATATTTTTCTTATAACTTTCAGTGAGTGCATTCTGCTGGTCTGTTAGTTTCTAACTATGACAATTTTAGCAATATGGTCCTCCCTATAGTGAAGTTAACTTACTACAAATAGTAAAGTTAACTTGTTTATATTCAAAGGCACATAGACATGGTGAGTGGTCATTTGGGAAGTAATTCTGATTAAATGCAGTCCTGCCATTAGATCTGCAGCTCTAGTCAGACAATATGCAGCATAGCAATTCCTTTGTGCTGATATACAAAATCCATTTATGTTTCTCACTACAAAACTTTACAGAATGTGTCATTCACATACCTGAGTTCACTAATATAATTAGGCTAAATGCATGACACTCAGTTTCTAGTCTAGTGTTTTAATAATTATTTTCAGCATCAAATATAATGATAAAAAAGTTAGTTCATATGACAGATCCATTTTTTTCTCACGGTTTCTTTACTTGGACATTTAAACCTACCACATGTTCTCAAGACTCACAGTACGACAAAGGACTCACCATACTTTTTATGTAGTTACTTCTATTTTTGACATATGTGCAAGGGACATTTTAGTGTTTTATTGGAAATGGCCTAATGTTTTATTTTCAGCTCCAAATAAGAGGAAGTAATTATGAAAGGTATATGTGATTCACTATGAAAATACTTCAAATTTATTGTATCATAACAACTGAAGTGCTGATGATTTCCCTTCTCCTGTAACATGAATATCTACTAGCACTGTGCTAACCAGAAGAGATGAATCTTCTAGGTGGGGACTAGCTTAGTTTTGCTATATTTGACGACATAAATAAATGGTGTCTTTAGCAATATGTCCTTACCCTAAGGTTATAGAAATTAACAAACAACCTGTCATGTTTGGTGGCAGTCAAGGAAGTGTCTATGAAATCCTATTGGCCAATGACTACTTTTTTTTTTTTCTTATCTTCTATGCTTGTGTATTTTAATTTTTTGTTTGTTTGTTTGCGTTTTGAGACAGAGGAAGAACTTAAAGTTGTGTTCATGGAAAGGATCATGGAGAAATTGGAAAAGCAGAAAACATATCCTCACCATGTAGTGTAATAAAAATATTTAAATAAAACGTAATAAAATATTGAAATATTTTAGACAGTGGGAAAAACAATTGTTCAAGAGTGAAAGCCAAAAGTCAACAGAAACCTGACAAGCTCACCAAATGTAACAGCTTCTATGTAGTTTTCTACTAGCCAGAAGTAAGGTCTCAATACTCAACTCACTTAGATGTGCTTCATTGATTAGGGAAGGGTGAAAGATAAAATTCCCAATTAGTAATTAGGTTGTAGTAATTGATTAATTGGGTTTTATCTATGAAGATTTAGAAGTGTTAAAGAGAGAACATAGCTCTACAGCACAGACACTGACCTGTTCCTAACATGCTGCTCACTGAGACTGTAAACTCCCAGCATATCACAGGGAGTTTAACACCCTGCCTGTCATGTGTTTGCACTCAAGTAGGAGGAAAGGTAGCTCATAATTTTTGTACATTTTTTAGCCTAAAATTAGGAGCAATTGTTCTATAGATTTTTTTCCTCTTGCTTTAGCACACACACACACACTCTCTCTCTCTCTCACACACACACACACACACACACACGCGTGTGCGTGCACACACATTTTAGAATCTTTGTAATATGCAGAGACATGGTGTTCAAAGGACAAAACACATGATCCATTTCTTTCCAATCACCATGTGGCTCCTGGGGATGGGTTGCAGTCCCATGTCTCTTCTCCATTCTTGATCCAACCCAAACATATCTTTCCAGTGTTGACAAGAATAATTAAATTGTTTGATCTGTGTATTTCCATGCAGAAGATAGTTCTTTGATTCTAAAAATTTTACTCTTTACAAGTAATATCTGAACATTACAAACTGAAAGAAATTCTGCTAGTCAAATGCACACATACTGATCCCAAACATCAACCCACTTAGTCATTACATTCTATCACAAAGCCTTTAATAATGTGAAAATACACACCTGCGCACAACTGTCTAGAAACTCATTTTTGTTGCAGTGTCCAGTGTTTGAAAATAATTTTTCCTTCTTTCCTTCAAGATTTCACTTTTTAAAAAATGTACTAAAAATGCAATTGATGTAATGAGAGTCATCTACTTTATCTAAGTTTATGAAGCAGTAATCAAGTGATTCATATGAGGAGCCCTCGCCACTCTAGAGATTGCACCACAGCCTCTCCATCCCTGTGCCTCTCCTTGAACCTATATTAACCCTCTTAATACATTCTAACACTGGTTCAAGAATTCTCTTCCATTCTATGCTATGTGAAGAAGATATCATCTTGAAACATAAACAGATGTGTTACTTATCAGACTTTTTAATAGATACAAATTTTCTGCATGTTTTGTGTTAATACTGATTGAAAATTAAACTTTATTGGCTATACATTTGCATAATATTATCTTCTTACATATGCATGTACTTAAATAAAGACTGGTATAAATTACAAATCGCATAAAATTATTATAGTTCAGTTGAAACATGCAAAGATAATCAGAATCAAGTCTTAATTTATTTGAGACTCTTTTTTCTTTTTTTGCTAATGCATTGCTTTGTTTTGTTAAAAGCTTATGAAATAAAGTTTGCAAGGGAATGGTGTGATTTTTAACTCCAGTCATGCAGCTACCTGCACCAGTGTCAGCTGAATTGTTATCTATTCTCATGCTGGACTCATTCTACTAAATCCTCAAATGTTTGTTAATTATCACCAACTAAAATGTTAATTTGTTCCAAAAGAGCATGGTGAATATGGTGATTGCAATTAAGTTTATATTAGGAATTGGCACTAGAGGGAGCTAAGGAATTGTGTCATTTGAGTGTTTAGGGAAACTGAACATTCATTTAAAAATTTGTATTTTTCTCAGAACCTGCTGATTTTACAAATATGGCAGCCATGCCTCAGCAAATTATAAGCAATAATGAATTAGTTAATTTTCTTTAGTGAAAATTGCTATGGCAAGATTATTAAATCACTGTATTTCTACTTATTGAAAGTAGCTACTAGTCAGTAAATTAGGATTTCTAGGACTCTTTAGGGAAGGGGATTATTACTATTATTCGTGTTCATCATTGTTTTGACCCTAACAAAATTAAAAATGCTCTGAGTACCTGTTAAAATACATTTTTTGTTCCTAAATTTATACTTTTATTAGGAGGTGCCCTTATTGAATAGCATCTCCTTGTAAGTAGGAAAGTGATTTTATTCTCATGGAATATTGTAAGACTTTAGTAAGTTTGATTACTTTGAATGAATGATTCAATTCAGTAATATTCTTTCTTAGCTAGCTTACCATGATTTAAGTAAAGCTGCTATTTTCTATCTATATACTTATTTCTAAAATGAACAAAAGGTAAGAATTGCAACATATTTAAATTGCATTATTAAACTATTAAATACACTATATATTCTGTTTTTTAATGCATTTTCTGTACTAAGTATCAGGAAATGCCCCATCTGAAAAGGGCTTTCACTTAGTCAACATCTCAAAAAACAAGTAAAACCACATAATTTCCAGTACTTCATCTTGGGAAGGCAGGAACAAAAAGAATGTTTAAGAGCCCCTACTTTGTAAACAGCTTGAAACCATTACAATAACAAACTAGGGAGCAAGAATATAATTGCTATATTAAAATAAATGAGTTTTCACTTTGACTCTACTCTATTTTGAAAAGTATTAAAATTAATTATTTTTTGTGGTGAAATTCTCTCAGGTAACTTTTTTTGAACAAAGTAACAAAAATAAGTTTGTTTGTTTTTCTACTTTTCTCATATACATAAAACTTCTGTTGATATCAGGACACATTCAGATTGTGTGTGTGTGTGTGTGTGTGTGTGTGTGTGTGTGTGTGTGTGCATTCACATATATGCATTCATGCATGTGCGTGAATATACATATATGTGTAGGTCAGAAGTCAACATTTAGTGTCTTCATAGTTGCTCCCTGTTTATTTTTTGACTACATGCTCTCACTGATGTTGAAGCTTACTGATTTGACTAGGCTGGCTGATCTGTGGGATTCAGGATCTGTCTGTTCCTGATACCCAGTTCTGGTTTACAGACATGTAGTGTAGTAGTATACAGCGATTATGTGAGTATGAAATAAAAAATTTAGGTCTTCATGCTTTTGCCATAGGCATTTCACTGACTGAGTCATTGCCATATTAAAAGGCTTATTTTCAATATTATTATATATTGATAACAAAGGATTATGTAGGAATTAAATTTGTCAGTATACTATAAGTTATATCCTACAATAATTTGGGTAGCTTATTTCTTTTGTCAAAATTTAACATTGCATATCTTTTTTTATTTTTAAGATACCTATTAATTTTGCACATATAAATATAAACATATTTATGCATATATACGTTCATACGGAAGTGAAAGGCTGACATCAATGGTCTCTCCAGCTTTTAAAACTAACTTTTAAAAATTGTTTACATTCACACAATACATATATTGACCATACCTACCCACCACTGCCTTCTTCCAATGCTCCCTGGTGCTCTCCTCTAACCTCTTTCCCAAGTTTATGTTGTATTTTTTTATTAATAACTCTGTGTTTAAATAATGCTGTCCATGTGTAGCTAAGTGTACGGCCATAAACAACCTACAAGTGGCTACATCCAAAATGAGGGTGACTCTCCCTCTCTTTGTAGCCATCATCTTCAAATGATTATTCGGATAAACTGTCCATCTTGAAGCTTCTGCTCCTATCTATGATAGAACTTTTAATAGACAGCATCCTGTCCTTCTGAAAAAGAATTTTTCACCAAAGAACTCTCTGTAAGTTAGTATATAATATTTCAGTGATAAAAATGGGAAACGGTTACATACTAAATGAAGCTAGTAAGTGGGATATCTCTAAAGCCATTTTTAACAAGCATTATTATTCATCTAAGGATTTTAAAAGAATACAGTTTCATGTTCAGCTGATGTCCCCAGGTGAGACTTACGTTTTCTATGGATCCTGTTTTGAATATGTCAATAATTTTTTTATTTGATCTTGATATGTATTATCTGGTTTTAAATAAGAGTAGAAAGCATCTAGGGACAGAAAAAAGGGTCAGATTTAATCTGGAAATCTGAGATGCAAATTGCAGCTGGAGGGCTGTGTTGATGCCCAACATTGATCTCAGGAAAGAATTCTGCAGACATGAGGCCAAGCACATGCATTCACCTTGCCCCTATTAAACCTCCTTTCTTTCACAGCAGGCAAGAGAGAGCATTATGTTTAGCACTTGATCTTTTCAGCAGTTTTAAATATTTCCAATATCTTAATTGATTGTGAAAAGGTATTTAGGAGATTGGGGAATCAATAGTGTATCACAAATAGAATTGCTTTAGTGTCAGATTCATTGGGATTTGGATTTCAGCACTACCGCACACTACATTCATATCCTTGATAAATTTATGTAATATTTGAACATCCGTTTCTCTATCAGCTTAATAGAGGGGAAATCATAATAGACACATAAATTTGCTCCTTTGCTTGAATACGATCATTCCTTGTTTGTTTGCCTTTGGTTACTGAACACCTAGAATGTATACCATATATAAATATATTGATTTTCAGAATATTCCATACAACTTACTTTGCCATGAAATATTATCAAGTCTAATGTGTCACTGCCAACATAGGATATTTTAATTAAGTTAGATATGACTGAAATTCATGGGTTTTGATACAAAGAGTATAAAAGAAAGCTGAAGGAAGTTTTGGTAAAATAATGCCAAGCTTCAGAGCTATACGAGGTATTTGGAATTTTTTCTTTAAGAAGTGACAAACCCAAAGAATATTATGAACTGAGGCACAAAATGAAAAAAAGTTGGCTTTTTCTAGTTTTAAGTCAAGATTTATTTGAAGAAAGATCAATAGCACCATTTTTTGTGGGAAATGTTGGGAGATTTGAAGTTCATTATCTAATAAAATAGAAACAGAAAGGGCGAAATTAGACAATAACTTTAAATTCAAATTTCTGAAAATTAGTGACTGTTCAAACCCGAGGTATGAATTAAGATGCTTTGATCTAACTGAGTAGTAAAGTCTACTGAGCATTTTACGAAAAAAGAATATATTTCAGAAAAGAAATCTAATAGGCAATGATGCCAACTTTTCTGTACTTCTTTTGGTTCAGGCACAGATGGCTGCTCAGATAGATATAGGCCTTTCTTAGTATGGTAGACTATCTGTTCCTCATGTTTCTTTGCTAAAGTAAGAGAACTTCTAAGAAGTTTCACAGCCACTTTCTTATGTTTAGCCTACCATGATATTCTAAGTACGCTCAAAAACAAGACTAACATGGGAGAGACCTCAAAGATGGCTGAGCTCCTCCTCCTGGTATAATATAGTCATGCAGACTATGGTACAGCATCAGACAGCTCTATGCGTATCCTATCAATTATACCAGGGCTGAATCTAAATGTGTGGTGGAAGAGAATGGTATGTGTATATTGTATTAAGGCCATTGACAATATTTGATTTTGGTGGAGTGTTTTGCAATTACAATAAAAACAATATACTCTTGTTAAGTATTTATTCAATATCTCATCCTAGTGTGTATATTAACATGATATTTGTTACCATTTGCATTTGGATCTCTGTATTTTTCTCCTATATTTTACCTTAGAATTATGAACAGCATCAAGAATATTGGATGTTTTCAAGGAAAGTGATTTTAACATTTTTCCCTGAAGGACTTTTCTAGCTTTTTGTTTGTTTGTTTTAAACTTCTGTTTCCATAAAGCAAACCAGTGATCTGTCTCAGATCTTAATCCTTCCTGTCTTCATGTTTCTCTGTTCATATGTTTTTCTATAAAACAATGCCTGATAATCTTATCTCAATTACCTGACACAAACTGCTTAGTATTTACTTTAGTACATTTCCTTAAAGGCATTTTTTATTGTGCTTAGTACATAGATGCAGTGTAGGCAGGCATACATAGAGCAGTGCCTATTAGATCTCTATTCAGACAAATCCCATCTCCTTTTTCATAACAGATGGACTTGCAGGAATCAGTGAGTTACATTATAAAGGGCTCTTCTCTATAAATAATGGTTCAAAACAGATGTGCATGAAGTTTTGTTTCTAGGTTGGGAAACATAGAGAGTGATCTTCATTAAACTAGATGCTGTAAATGTGACATTTTCAAGAAACATAAAATCATATTCCCATGAAAAATTGAGAAAAGTGAGCTTTTAATATTAGGCCATAACCGGTTTCCATTCTTCATGCTGGCCCTTAGGGCTTCACTATTTTCCCTCACCCAATACCAGATCATGTTCCCCTCTACCTCTATACTTGTTCCCTCCCAGCCCCTAAACCCCGCCCCCCCCACACCATGTGGTTGCTTTCTTCTTCCTCCCAAGCAAGACAGAGGCATTATTACTTAGGCCCTTTAACTTGTTGACATTTTTGAGTTCTATGGATTGTATCTTGGATATTCTGTACATTTTTATCTGAAAAACATTCACTTATTAGTGAATACATACCATGCATGTCCTTTTGGGTCTGTGTTACCTCACTCAGGATGATATTTTCTAATTCCATTTATTCTGCAAAACTCAGAATGTCCTCATTCTTAATAGCTGAGTAGTACTCTATTGTGTAAATAAACCACACTTTCTGTATACATTCTTCTGTCATGGGACATCTGGGATGCTTCCAGCTTCCAGCTATCACAAATAAGGTTGCTATGAACATAGTGCTATGAACATGTGCCACTGTGGTATGGTGGGGCATTTTTTGGGCATATTCCCAATAGACCTTGGTGGTAAAATACTCTCAGAATTCAAAGGGAAGGACCCAAATGAAATGCCCTATAGTGAGGAGAGGGAACTTGTAGAGCCCACATCCTGCAGAAAGACAGGGCATCAAGTGAGGGATGGGGTTACCATCCCACAGTCAAATCTCTGAGCCATAATTGTCCCCATCTCAAAAAACTGCAGAAATGGAAAAGGAGAAAAATCTGAGGAAAATAAGGTCAAGTGACAGGTTCAAAGTGGGAGCCAGTTCAAAGGAGGCTCCAGGGCCTGAGACTATTACAGAAGCTATTAAGCTCTCACCAAAAGGGACCCATCATCGCTGCCCTATGAAAGACACAACAAGCCCCTGGAAGAGTCAGATGCACATATTTGCACCCAAACAAAGAAGCTGCTGAGCCTGTGGTTGAAATAGGGAAAAGCTGAAAGAAGTTGAGGAGGATGACAAACCTGTAGGAAAAGTCTCAATTAACTTGGATTCTCCCAAGATCTCTCAGAAACCAGCTGATATGAGGCCCCCAACACATATACAGAAGAGGATTGCCAGGCCTGAATTCAGTCAGAGATGATGCACCTAACCTTTAAGAGACTGGAGGTTCGAGGGAGTTTAGAGGTCTGGTAGGATTGATGGGGTAGAGACCAGGAGGGGAATAAAATCTGGAGTATAAAAAATTAAAAAAAAGAAATAGTAATAATAATAATAAAAAAACTTCAGCCTTAAAACCTTGATCTAAATAAAGCTTTCTTCTTTATCGAGTGAAAAAAAAAATGAACCATAGCATGAAAAAAAAAATGGAATGGAACAGAATCTTATTTCAGTATTACTTGCGGAATATTATAGAAGTCGGTGCCATTACTCAGCAAGGAGTCTTTATTCCACTACATTACATGTACCAAAATGTCATTCATGTGCTCTGTGGGTCACTCATGTTTTTTTCTTTTACTTGCTTCTTGAGGATTTATATTTATATTGAATTTTAGATTTTATTGCAAAAACTCAAAGGGACAAATATGCCAGATTAGATGACAATGTAATAAGGAACTCTAAGTGTTAAAGATGACTCAAAGGTGAAAAAGCATGACTATTCTCCAAATATCAAATGAAGGTATGGCAAAAACAGTGTTTGAAAACTTTTATAAGAGAGCTTGGAATAAATATAGACAACCTAGGAACTTGAAGGTATTTTACTGTATTTTCTCACTGATAAAACAAAAATTCCACATAATTTTGATTCCTCTGTTTTACGTGTTCTATATACCTGTAGAGTTATGGCATCCTGTGTCTGCTGTCAGAGGACTGTCACTTGGTGAAGAGGGACACAGGAGTTGACCACACTTTCCAGATATTGAGACCTAGGGAAGGAAGCTCTGGGATACCTCTCCAAGGGTGGGCAAGTACAGTCTGATGCAGGGTGGGCAGCTGGAGATGGCTCAGGAGTCACCAGGATGAGACAGTCAGGCTCATGGACACCTAGGGGCTGCAGGAAGCCATGGAAGAGCTGAGAAAAGTGGGGATGTATGAAGCCTAAGGTTGGGGTGGGGAATAGGAGAGCTCTGGCTGGTCCTGTGGAAGGCAGAGTCCTTGGCTCAGTGGCTACAGGATTGGGCTTGGATGCAGTCTTGACTGGGAGCACAGAGAGGCAGGCCTTCTGAGGAAGATTAGATGACAGTTCTATAGGCAAAGACCTTCTCCATGGCTCCCTAAGGTTGATGCCAATGAAAAGAGACACTTCATGGGTTTAAGGTTTTGATTGTCATGGCAGAAAGTGGATGTGTTAAACCATACTCCCCTTCTCGGGGTGGGCCTGTGTTTAAATACCTTTTGCAGGGAGGAATGTCTGGAAAGGAAAGCTTATTGGTTAAGCCCTTCAGGTCTTTAGGTACCTCATTAAAAAGGAGATCTGTACTGAGCCTGTGTGACCACAGGTCATGTCCTCTACCTGTGGAGTGGCTTGGGGTCTTGTCCTTATGTGACTGATGGCCATAAATAAATCTTATGGGGGTTTCGGCTAGTGACAGGGGCCTGGTGTAGGGGAAGAGCAGACGCATCCTACTGTTCCTTCAGGGTTTCCAGGGGCCAAGCTACCATTCACGGTACCCATATATATAAAACAAGCAAGCAAGCAAACAAAACAACACAAAAGAAACCCACTGTCGGGTACATGAGTGTTGTATAATGAGCACTTACTTATTGAAAAAATTCCAGAGATAAACTGCAGGGGAGGGGTGAATGAGAGTTCTGAGATACTCAGTACAAGCAGGGCTTTCTATGAATAAATGCTTTTCCTAACCTTTCAGCAAGATTTCATCCTCAAGTAAAATTTGTGAGAGTTTTCATTCAAAACAGCATACCACATCCATTTCTTCGGGAGAAAGTAGTCAGCAGAGTAAGCAATTTCCAAAATGCAACAGTCATTCTAGAACCTCTGCTCATTGAACATGGATCAGATGAAAACCTGAAACACGGGTTTAGAGTCTTATGTTTCTTTCTGTACGTATTCGTGAGGAAAATAAGCAGAACAAGACCAAGCATGGACCTACCTATTTACACAATCCTCTGAGTCCTTTGAAGTGTCAGAGACGTAATTCATACTGGGAGGAAATGTACTGAAGGTGTACCTTGAAATTATACAACCTGAAAATTGGGAGTTTTTGAATAAGCAGCTGCTAGCCTTTCTCTTAATTACTCTCTCACAATTATTGGTTCCAGAGGTCATATGGGTTCCTTCAGTCTAGGTGTTGTTGATATGAAGGATAGCAAGATGTCTTCCTAGGGCATGTGCACGCTGGTGCTAAAAGTTCTCCTTTCCTCAAGCCTCTTCCTGCCTGGCATCTGAGGGATATCTCTGGACGTGCCTATCACTGGGAGCTAGAAGTCTCATTGCAACGGTCTTATGAGAGCTTCTGTTGTGCTTATGTTGTGCTTCAATTAGACTTTTAAAAACATGTTATATTGAAAATTATCAAGCATACACAACAATAACAAAATTAGTATTCAAAACTAATTAAGCAAAGTTGTTATCTGTACATACATACAGTACAGTTTACCATACATAATTTTCTTGGTATGAAAAACAGCCCACCACCTAATCTTGTCTTTCTTTAATCTGAAGGTTGAACCAACATTATGTTATTGTTGATGTTTATTAGACATTATTTTTGAATCTATATATTTCAGGTACCATAATAATTTAAATTGTATAAATTGTGTTTATTCCCTAATAAATTAGCTAATATCATTTTCCTCAGAGACTAGCCACTATAAAAGATTCTAACCCACTGAGAAGCCTTCTTTCTAATCAGAAAGATTTTTTCTCAATCTAGCCAGATATCTTTATATACGTATTAAATTTTAATATAAATATTGAATTTTTCTCAGAGAATTTCAACCAAACATTTTTTAAACAAAAGTTTTCCATGTTCATCTCTTTCAACATTATTTGATCATCTTTATAAATATCCATGACTCTTTTACGAACTCAAAGAGAATATCTCTGATTATATCAGAACTTACATAAAGTTATTAAGTCTCAATTATGTTAAACATAATTATAGAAGGTTAATTATTTAATTGTCTTGACATTTTAAAAATGTTTTAAAGATTTCTTTTTATCTTATATGTATATGTGTTTTTCTTTGTGTGTGTGTGTGTGTGTGTATGTGTCTGTGTGTGTGTATGTTTGTGTGTGTAGTACATGTAGAGGCCAGAAGAAAACATTGTATCTCCTGGAACTGGAACTAATAAATGGCTGTTACCTGCCATATGAGTGTTAGAAATTGAGCCCAAGTCCTCTGCAGAGCAGCCACAGGTCTTAATTTTTGATCCTCCTCTTTGACCTTTATTATTTTCTTATTGTTTTGCTTTTTGAAGAACTTTGCATTTGTGAAGAGGGCCTTCTTATATATGCAAATGTTGGTGTGCATAAGGGTTGCAGGGGTGGGGAGTGAAGGACCTGAAGAACATTGTGGCCCCATGGGAAAAACAACATTGTAGAGCAATCAAATCCTCCATAACTCCCATGGACTAGATCACCAACCATCGAGCACATATTGAGAGGCCTATGGCTTCATTTGCATATGTAGCTGAAGATAGCAGTGTCTGGCATCAATGTGAGAAGAGACCTTTGGTAGAGTGAGGACACATTTTTCCATTGTAGGGCAATGCCAAAACACTGAGGTGGAGAGGGTGATTGGGAACTAGTGCACCTTCATGAAGACAAGTAGATGGGGAGAGGGAATGGGAGTAGGGTGGGTAAAGGGGATAACATTCTAAATGTAAATACAGAGAGTATCTAATAAGTAAAATAAAATAAAATAAAAATGCATGTTTTTATACCAGCAAATCTTTTAAGTTTTTCTCTTCTTCTTCTTCTTCTTCTTCTTCTTCTTCTTCTTCTTCTTCTTCTTCTTCTTCTTCTTCTTCTTCTTCTTCTTCTTCTTCTTCTTCTTCTTTTACTTTGGAAATCATAAAATAATTACAACTTTTTCCCCTTCCATTCCCTTCCTTCTATTTCCCCCTCCAAACCCTCCTAATATAGTTGATATTGCTTACAAACTCATGACCTTTTACACATTAGTTGTTATAACATGCACATATGTATATACAAATATATACTAAATATAACCTGCTCTGTATGTGCAATGCTACTTGCATGTGGTTTTTCAGGGTTGGCCATTTGGTGTTGCCTACCTTGCCATAAGCAACAGTTCTCAAACTGGACCTCCTCAGCAAGACAGAAAACCTACTGGTTACTGGAAACTCACTAAATATTCAATGTTAGTGAAGTCATGGATATTATAGCAGAACATACACTACTTTACCAAAGCATAAAAATTACCCACAATAATCTGAACATTTATTCTTTTACTCGGTTAGGTGTAGCCTTCCCTCCCCATCAAGAATGCATCTCTGTGCAACATAGAGAGACCACTACACACCACTTTCAAACAAATGTGTAGTTGTGGATTTCAGTCCCAATGCACACAGAAACAAAACACTACCACACCTAAGGTTCAGGTAAGATTGCCAGTGAGAGAGTTGGCAAAATATTCGAAGAGGCAGAAAATCAAGGAATTTGTTGTGAGAATGTGCCTCTTTGTAATGTCAGAAGTTACATACACGGAGTCTCACCAACATCATTGCCTAAACATGAGCTGAGCAGGGTCAACAACAACAGGCATGTCAAAGTGCACTAGAGAAGCCAGTGAAGCACAAACCTTATAACAAGATTTATAGGCAACTCAGGGATGCTGAGAAGGAGAGAAATAGTCTTCCTTAGGAAAGAAAACACTATCCAGGTCATAATGAAATATTTGATGCTCTCTTTGAAACTCCTTCAGTTTCTTAGAGTAGCTTTCAAACAAATCAAACTATTTTATAAAGCTCCTGCACTTATATGTTTCAAGTTTGGTAGTGTACCAAACCTGATGGGATTGTCAAATAAAATAAAACAAAACTTTCAGAATTTTTTTCTCAGAGTTACTTGAAATGGAGTATGCAAACATATTTAATGATTTTCTATAGATTTTACTTAATCTCATTCTAATGTTGATTTGTGGGCAAATATTTGTAATTTTCTAAAGAAAATATAATGGCACTGATCTTACAACTTTCCTATATCTAATCTATACAGAAGTCATTAAATTCACACATTATATTCTAATGGTATAGGTATTTTACCTTTACCTAGGCATATAAATTTATATGAACTAATAGTAGTTTTTTATACTTATATAAGTATATATTTATATTTATAAAGTAGTGCAGAAAATGCAATGCCATCTATAGGAGAGTTCCTCAACTAGTGGGTTCCAACCCATTTGGGGGTAGGATAATTCTTTTACAGGGACTCCTAAGATCACTGGAAAACATAAATATTTACATTATGATTCATAACTGTAGAAAGCTTACAGTATGAAGTCACAAGGAAAATAATGTTGTGGTTGCAGAACTGTAAGAAAGCATTGCAGCACTAGGGAGATTAAGAATCACTGATCAAGCCAGAAATATTTCTCACTATTCTTTTCAAGGCTATTATAAAATGAAGCAACCGGGATGTTTGTCTTACATCTTTCTATTGTTATATTCTACACTCTTCAGTAAAAATTGAATTGAATCTACTTGTTACTTAATTTTCTAGATCCATCTATAATGGATGTCCAATGTTTAAGTCATTAATTATACTCCTATTTACATGTATAAATTTTTATACTCTGAATAATAGTTCAATATTTAAGTGTCTATGTGCATTGCTACACTCCTGCACATAACTACATACACACATGCATATACAATCAAGTTTAATGATATTTTCAAATAAAAATCACAAAATTCTCAAATGTCAATAAATTGTAAGCTCTTATCACAATTAATGTTATATGCTACAAAAAAAAAAAAAAGATGACCACAGGTGCTTAGTGATTTACAACAGCCCATAATTGTTGAGGAGAGACTATATTATAAATGATTTCAATGTTATGAGTATTTTTATGCATAGCATTGGATTATAAATAATTTTTAAATCACATGTATTTAATTTTTATTAGGTAGATGTATGTCATTTACTGCACCATCAATGAAAATTCTGTGAATATATACAGTCAAAAGAGAAATAAATCTAGTGATTTTTTTTCTGTGAAGTACAAACTAGTGTGATATTAAAGAAAGATTACTACTGTTAACTAATTTTGCAAGTATATAGGCCAAAGAAATCCATAATGACAAACCTTTGAGGCATGAGTGATGTGGGAAACTTATGGATATTAATTCAGTCTTTGCATGTGGTGTTCAGTGAAATATTAAGCGTTAGAGTCTGTGTGGGAGTGTATCTAAATATAGTTGTTATTTTGCATTTTTATTTTGCCGTTTTTCAGACATATTCATGGCAGGAGAAAAAAAATAAAAATGTGCCTGCCACAAAGGAGTAATACTTAATTGTATGTTGTGGGGTAATTCCTTCACAGCCAAACCACAGCACAGGGAGAAACAAGACACCTGCTGGGTTATCTTCTGATTAGTTCTTCCCAAATTTCTTTTCTTCTGCTGCAATGATGTGGGAAGTCTACAACTATGTTTCTCCAGAGATGTCAACTTCCATGAAGAAGTCTTGCATGGACTGTAACTGATTAGTTTGACATAAATGTACCACTGATTAATTCTCTGATATTCTTATTCATAGTTTGTGGTACTGGCTAAATAAGAAAGTTCAGTTTTAAAGGCATAGAGAGAAATTGGAAATGTTTGAATCAAAGATTTAAATTTGATCCAGTTTGGCTAACACACTTCTTGAAGTTTTTAAACTATTTTTACATTTTAGGATTTTCATATATTCTTTCTTTGTCATTTCACATTATCTTTCATAAGTGTTTTATATATATACTTATTTTAATTGCCTTTAACTTTAAAATTTGTGATTGCAGTGCTGGTTAGATGGAGATCTTCATGCATTCTCTACCAAATATGCATACTAGACTCACAGAGGTTTCTCTTTTGTTGTTTGTTTTAGACTAACTAAACCCTTTGTTTTTAGATTTTACTAAATAGGCCTAGAAAGATGAAGGAATTTATTTACAATGATAAGCAGGAAGAAAAAAAAAGGGAAAGCTACCATTTGTAGCAAAAGTGAAATTTATCAGATAGGGATATGAAGGTATTGAGGGGCCAAACCTACTTCATCTTGGGACCAGCCTCCATCATTAAAATAAAAGAGAGAGAGAGAGAGAGAGAGAGAGAGAGAGAGAGAGAGAGAGAGAGAGAGAGAGAGAGAGAAAGAGAGAGAGAGAGAGCCTGAGAACTTGACCTGTAGCAGAACCCAAGCTGCACCCATGTACCAGTAAAGACCCCATGGCTTGTCCTTGTTCAGAGTTACTCCCTAGCTACTTCCTAGCAACAGTTAATTAAAAATTGACTAGTCTGATTGTGTCAGATGTACTTTCAGACTCTTCATGATTGCATATTGTCTTGCTTCAGAGCACCACCTGTCAGCCTACAGTAGTGATTCAATAAGATACTTGCCAGGCTAAACTCCTCTCACTTGTTCACCATTTCCTATGAAGCCTTGCGCTGCTAAGAGTTTGGAGATGCATCCTTTTATTCTGATATTAGAGAAGGTAGTGTGTCCCTAGCTTGCGCTTGTAAATAAAGATCCTAATGCAATTGAATCAGGATTGTCTCCTTGGTGATCTTTTAGGATTCATGAATACTTCCTGGTTCAGCAGTATCTCAGCCACAACTAATTCTGATTTTTGTCAATGGAAAAGAAAGATTTAAATGCTAAATAGCAATGTTAAGGAGGAGAAAAATGTAGACTTGGGAGTCTAGTGGTAGTTTGACTGGGATATAATCTCATTGTTTTCAGAATCCTTTGACAAAAATTCTCTCTATATTAGTCAATACATTTATACTTTGAGTAAACAGTCACACTTGCATTTTTGTTGCTTAATATACAAGAATATTCTTAAAGATTGTGTGATCAATTTGATATGACAGTTCTTATCACCTCTTTCAATAGATTATTGAAAACTTAATGAGTCACAAAGACAAAAGGACAGATATGTCATTTCACCTAGATTAGGTTTCTCACTGGCGTTTGTTAGCTTCTGCATTCAGTAGCTTACCAGGTTCCACTGTTAAGAGATCACATGGATGTTCCGCATTTCGTTGGCTTCTTGGTCATCACAGCACATCTATCTTCCTGGTGATCTAAGCTCCTATTAAACTAAGAAAAAGGCTAAAGAAAATGCCAAAGCCAATGTCACTTGGCAGTTCACACTAGCCACTACTTATACTTGAACAAAGTTCACAACATTCATACTAGAAGATTAGTAACTCCTGATAATTTTATCCAGATTTCATACTGTATGTATGAATGTAGAGTTCAACACAGGGAGAAGAAAGCAAATTTAGACTTCCATTTTTGTACGTAAGTGTCTCTCAGCAATTTTCAGGCAGAGTGCATACATAGCTAAGTGAGATATTCACCTTAAGAAAAAACAGGAAAGTCTATAGGCTGCTTGAGCTAGTCCACTAATGAATGGATATTAGACTTGAAATTCACCTAGAAGTACACCAAGGAGATTCAGCAGATGCACTTATGCAGCACAGTTATTACTTAATAATAATAGAAATGAGACACATTGTTTATGGTTCATGGAGTATGCCCAATCCAAAATTATACAGTTTTCCTTGACTCCTATTAATGTCAGATAGATTTGTCAATAAAAATACACACAAGACATCTGATCAGAGTCTCAGAAACTGATAATTTGGAATGCATCACTCAAATAAAAGGTGAGAAATATTTTAAGTAAAATTCAAACTTTGGAGATATAATTAAAATTCTCATCTGTTATTATTGAAAGTCTATGAATCAAGGTTTGATGTGATGGCCTCATATTTTTTTCATATACATATATACGAAGAAATGATTTTTACTTATATACACTAAACTCAACTGTTTGGTGATTTATCTCGTTTTAAAACTGTACCTATATGTAATGTGTTTATATTATTTTCCCAATCTCTTCTCACCTCCACTATAGTTTTCAAAAAGACATTTCGAATTTATGACATTTTTTAACAAGTCACCATTTCATGTATATTACTTAAGTATATATTGCATATATATGAATAAACATAAATATATTTTATTTCTAGTTAGTGTTGTTTATTTTTAGGGTTGACTATTTGGTATTGGAAAGTAAATGGAGAGTTCTTCCTAGGGGAGACATTTTCTCTTCTCAGTAATTTTCATAGCCAGTATCTCTACATATAAAAATGGGGTACTACATGATATCCCTTCTCCACATAGGCTTATCAACTGTGTCTGTCAATGTTCAGGCCTTACATTCATTAGTGTAATTTACCTGTCATATATGGATGATTCAGTCTTGCTCAGACAATATTGTCCTCTGGATCTGGTATTTTTTTAATCCCATTTTTTCAGTACTCTGTGAGCCTTAGAAATATTATACATCCATTAGGGCTGAGCACTCCATCATCAGCATTTTTACCAGGTGTGGCTTTCTGTGTCTCCTGCATCTCACAAAACCTCTTTGATGAGAGACAAGACCTACACTTATTTGTTAGTATAAAAATAAGTTTTAATAATTCAGTTAGAGATTTTACTTATTTAGAGACACAGCAGTATTTGTACTCAAAGTTTCATGGACTCATCAACCATGGGTACTTGGCTAAGTTTACAGTACTAGACATGAGTTCTTTCTTATTTAGAACTTAACTGCAATTAGACACCTCCTTGTTATCTCCGAGATATAACAGCACTCAGCAGATATGCTGTGCTGGTCATTGTCCCCAGGCATCACAGTTGGTAGGACAATAAATTGTTCTCCTCCTTGGCAATTTGTATAGTATTTAGATGTACTTTGAAGGCAAATTTGGGGTAAAATCTAGCGTAATTAAACCAAATTCTGAATCCAAAATGTTCACTATCATAAACAATCATAGTTATCTTCTGAAATTCTGGAATAACATCACAGCAATCAATACTTTTATTGAGTTACATAGACTCTCTTCATCAACATCATTTGGTACTAGGTTTTTTGTTAGTCTGTGGTTCTTGGAAGGAGCAATATCACTCAAACTGAGAAGACTTCATTCATTTCATTTAAATTTCTCTCTCTCTGTCTCTCTCTCTCTCTCTCTCTCTCTCTCTCTCTCTCTCTCCCTCTGTCACACACACACACACACACACACACACACACACACACACACACACACACAGATTCCATTTGAAAAATGAAATTTTAAAGTTGTAATTTGAAAAATTACATACAACCAAAATTTGGTTTATGCAAGACACTCCACAGAAATTATTTTTGTAACAGAATGTTTGCTTGCACACACACTCACATGCAGGCAAAACACACACGTACACTTCTAATTATTCTTTTTTGTTTATTTTATGCATGGATATTTTTACCTGTATACCTTTAGAGCATATATGTCCCTTTCGTACACTGAGTACACTTATTTAAACCATTAGATACCCCAGAACTGCTGTTACAGATGGTTGCCAGTAACCATGCAAATTTTGTAATTTGAACCTAGGTCCTCTGAAGGAACAGTCAATATTCTAACTGCTGAGCTATTTCTCCTACTCTGTCACATACCAACTTCCAGTTGAGCTCACCTGCTCAATTAAACGTTTAATGAATAGCATTGTGTTTACCACAAGATCAGGTAAATATGGTTGCTGTGGAGTCCCTTATTAACTCATTAGTGTGTCCTGTTGTGGGCGTCCCATAATCTCTATTCTTCATCACCATCCAATTTTGTTTAAACTTTAAATTTTGTGAAGCTTTTATTTCCTTTCATTGTTTGGTTTTTAGACTGCACAGTGATTGTTGGAGAGGTGATACATATATTGCTAAAATTATGAAACAGATATTTAAGAGGGAGGTCTGAGGAAAAATAACAGTGATATCTGGTTAAGGATGTGATTTTCTTTGTATTAAAACTAGCATTAACAAACAGGATGTGGGTGAAGAATGGAGTGGTTGGAAATTGCACACTAGCCAAGTTGAATGATTGAAAGTGAAAGGTGGAAGACAAAGCCTGAGGGCACTTTGAGGTCATAAAGTGGTGACTGTGCACCTTTTGAGAAACAATTCCACCTTCGAAGTAGCATAGAAGGGAATCTTTAAAGACACTGGCTTATAGTGAAAATTTATTCACAGCAGGGTAGATCATTAGAAAGGTGAAGCAAACCACTAGATCCAGACTGGCAAATAGGTTTCATCTTGATTCCTAGTCTATTTGATTTGTAGTAGCTGTATAAAGAGAGGTGGTCAAAAAGATTTAGATTCTTATCTAAATGCTACAATTTATCATCCAGTGATTGATTAGTGATGTCTACCTGGGCATGGAAATGTGAGTTACAGGCATAACCCTTGCAATCTTTCTTTCAGCACTGTATTAAATATCCTTTTATGGTTAGTTGAGTACAAGGGTCTATTTCCGACTGATAGAAATTTTAGCTCATCAGTTAAGCAACTTGATCAGTGCATAAGAAACTTTTGAGTCCTGTCAGTAAGTGATTTGAGTGTGACAAAGAGATCCAATGATTCAATAGAGTTTCCAGAAGTGTCTATAGATGTTATTTATGAATATAAATTTATTATATAAAAAAGGAGAGATATTAACACACAACATTTCTCTTCAACCTGGCTATATATATATAGCCAGTTTGAAGGCCTAACAGAGGAGGTCAAGTAGTGGCTCTAACAAAAGGAAACTAACTACAGGACATGGCTAGTTTGAAAGAGATCTCTATTTTATTTTATTTTCAAATTTTTTATGTTTGTTTAAAATAATTTTTGTACAATATATTCTGATTATGTTCTACTCTCCGCTGAATACTCTTAGATCCCTCTCATTTTTTTTCATCACCATCCATATTTCTGTCTTTTTACAATGAAAATTGGCTAAAGAAAAAGGAGTAGGAGGAAGAGGAGGAGGAGGAAGAGGAGGAAGAGGAAAAGGAGGAGGAGGAAGAAGAAGACAAAGAGAAGGAGGAGAAGAAGAAGTAGGAGGTGGAGGAGAAGGGGGAGAAGGAGGAGGAGAAAAAGGAGAAGAAGAAGAAGAAGAAGAAGAAGAAGAAGAAGAAGAAGAAGAAGAAGAAGAAGAAGAAGAAGAAGAAGAAGAAGAAGAAGGAGAAGAAGAAGAAGAAGAAGAAGAAGAAGAAGAAGAAGAAGAAGAAGAAGAAGAAGAAGAAGAAGAAGAAGAAGAAGAAGAAGAAAGGAGAAGAAGGAGAAGAAGAAGTAGAAGAAGAAGGAGAAGAAGAAGGAGAAGAAGAAGGAGAAGAAGAAGGAGAAGAAGAAGGAGAAGAAGGAGAAGAAGAAGAAGAAGAAGAAGAAGAAGAAGAAGAAGAAGAAGAAGAAGAAGAAGAAGAAGAAGAAGAAGAAGAAGAAGAACAAGAACAAGAACAAGAAGAAGAAGAAGAACAAGAACAAGAAGAAGAACAAGAACAAGAACAAGAACAAGAAGAAGAACAAGAACAAGAACAAGAACAAGAACAAGAACAAGAACAAGAACAAGAAATAAGATGAAATTAAAAATCAAGATTAAACAAGTCAGATTTTAATAGACCAAACAGAATAAAGTCAGAGAAAAATTATAAGAGATACTATAGGCATAGAGACATGCGACATATTACACATGAAGGAATCCTATATAAACACAAACCAGAAGTCATAATATATATGCCAAAATGACCTGTTACGTTAACAGAACAGATGCCCTGTCAAAATATTATATATGAAGCAACAAGCTTTCAGTGATGCCATTGAGTTTGCTTAGTGATAGCCATCTACTACTGATTATGGGCTTTCTCTCTCTCTCTTTCTATACACACACACACACACACACACACACACACACACACACAAACACACATGCACACAGACACACACACACACATAATTTTATTTATTTACATTTAAAATGCTATTTCCCTCTCCAGTTTCCCTCCACAAACACCTCATACAACCTTCCTCCCCTTTGCCTCTATGAGGGTGCTCCTCTACCTACCCAACTCCACTCCTGCCTCATCATTCTAGCATCCTTCTATACTGGATCCTTAAGCCTCCAAAGGACCAAGTGCTTCTCCTCCCGTTGATACCGTCCTCTGCTACAAATGTAGCTTGATACATGGATCACCCTATGTGTACTCTAGTTGATTGCTTAATTCCTGGTAGTGGTTTGCTTTTTTAGTCAAACTCCATCAGAAGAAAATTAATTTTTCATTTGAGTGGTTATTAATTGGAGATAGTCTTTGTGTTAGGTTGGGAGGCTTGAGTGACATAGATTTGTGCAAACCCCATGCATGCTGACACAGTTTCTGTGAATTAAAATGTACACCATTCTCTTGTGTTTCAAGGGCCTTGTTACCTTAGGTTTCCCATTCCCTCGGGCTATTACAGTATTTCCGCCTTCTCTTCTTCAGACTTTTCTGAGTTCTAAGTGGAAGAAATTGATGGAAACATCTAATTTACTACTAAGAATTTCAAGATCTTTTACTCTTTTTACATTATCTGGCTGTTGGTCTCTGTATTTCTTCTCATGTAATACAGGAGGAAACTTTGATAATGGGTGAGAAAGAAACTCTCTATGTGTAAAGTTGAATGTCTTCAGATATCATTGTGTTGCTTGGTTCTTTCTACAGAAATGTAGGATTTGGTTTTACCCTGTGTCTCTGGCTAATGTAATCTCATACATGATGGGTTATCCCACTCCTACAGTGGACTTTAAATTCTTTCAGTTATTAGTTGGTCACTCTTACAAGCTCTATGCCATTATTACACTAGCAAAACTTGATGGGAGTCATTACTGCATATCGAAGGGGTAGGAGCTGATGCAATGTTGCCTTTATCGATTGGAAGAATGCAGAATACCTCCCGGCACCATAACTCTATTAACAGGGGTGAAAGCTCTAGACGCCAGTTTGATTTCCCTGTATTCAATGAGTTTTGTAGGTGTTCTAAACCCACATTAGCCCTTGAACTGGCTAGAGTAATGTTTTAAAAATGGAATTAGGATATAGATAAGATATCAGTCAAGGAAGTCAACGTGCCTATTTGAAGAAATAGTTGCCGAGGTCAGCATATGAACATTAAGGAAAAGATTGCTACCTCCAATTGATATTAGTATACATGAAACAATATACCTGTTGCTTTAATGTTTATCTATTGAACTATGGGGTATTCTTCTTCACATTATAATTAATTTTGATGGCTATATATAGCCATAAAACTGGCTATATATAGCCAGGTTGAAGAGAAATGTTGTGTGTTAATATCTCTCCTTTTTTATATAATAAACTTATATTCATAAATAACATCTATAGACATTTCTTCCAACTCTATTGAATCATTGGATCTCTTTGTCACACTCAAGTCACTTACTGACAGGACTCAAAAGTTTCTTATGCACTGATCAAGTTGCTTAACTGATGAGCTAAAATTTCTATCAGTCAGATTTAGACCCTTGTACTCAACTAATGATAATTAATTAATTAAGGGATAATAAATGCCCTCTTTGAGGGCAAATAAGTCAGAAAGCACTATAAAATATGTAATTACAATAATAAAGGTTCTGGGGAAATATTTCATTATGTGTTAGACCATGAATTCCTCATATGTGCTTGTGTTTGCTTCATTGTAATTTTAGAAATAGAATCTCATAAAGCCTAGCCTGCCTTTGAACACTCTATCTGCCTCAGTCTTCTGCTCTTTAGGTTTATTATTGTATACAGTCACCTCTTGCTTTAGACCATGGAATTTGGTTAACAAATGTACATCCCTGAACAAAGGACATGGAATAACATTTAAGAATATTTAGTAGAATCAGATGCAGAAACATATTTCTCACATGGTCTCAGTGGGCTCTACGGACATTCTAAAGTTATGAAGTTTGTTTAGGATAGTCCTAATTATAATTAAAAGGTATTTTTCAAAATAGCTCATTGGGGATGATCAGTTATTCTCACACAGAGAGACAATGTGCAGTCTTTCTCTGTGAATAAGATAGGAAAGTGTACCAATTCCATAAGCTAATGTTCTCTTTAAAAGCAACTCATTGCCCAAAATTACATGGTCATACTAGAATCAATTTGTCAAAAACAAACTCTGGTACACTCACTGTGGAGGCCCATGAAGGTGAGTATACTAATATGTGGGCCCCATCTGTGGGTGGATACCTGTGTTTCAACCTATATAGGGTTTTTCCATTTATTGTACTATTTCCTAAATCCGCCTAAATGGACAATTTTCTGTTTCACAACAATGCCAATTTCTTTTTTTTAATTGAACAACTTTATTTTAAAAATAAAACATACATGTACAGATTTTAAGCATTTTTGCATAAAAGTATACGAATACATTTTTGTCAGTACTTGATTGTTTTTAAATGTTTGATAGTGTGCATTAAGATCTTAATAGTTACAATGAGCATAAAGTACATGTAAAACAAGATGTAACCTGGAATTAGTCAAAGTTTTCTTGGTGTGTAAAGATTAAGCATAATGGTTTTCCATTTTCTTTTACTTTGTCTTATTTTGGTATTTGTTTTTTCTTGAATTTCACAGTCTGTGAGTTGTTTCTGGGGTGTTCAGAGCTTTCTAAGGTTAGTATCCAATTATCAGTGTCTGCATATTATGTCTGTTCTTTTGTGACTGGGTTATCTCACTCAGGATGATATTCTCTAGATGCATCCAATTTCTTAAGAATTTCATAAAGTCATTGTTTCTGATAGCTGAGTAGTACTCCATTGTGTAAATGTACCACAATTTCTGTGTCCATATAGGAATCAGAGATCTACTCATTCATACTCAAAGCATCTCATAAAAACACTAAACTGAAAGCTATAATAAAAACTCAGAGTATCTGGTACAGACCCATGTAGGGACTACTCTTGCTGCCTTAGTCTCATTGAGTGCATAAAAACTTTGCTCATTGGTGCAGAGGGCCTTGTTCTTCTACTGGTTCTTCCATCTTCTCTGGCTCTTACATTCTTTCTGGATTCTATTCTATAGGGTTTTCTGAGCTCTGAGGGCAGGAATCTTGTTGACTGAGATACTAATTAAAAATGTGTTTTCCAACCATATTTTAAAAAAGGAGTACAAAGTTAACAAAGAATTCTCAACTGAGAAATACCAAATGGCTCAGAGGCACCTGAAGAAATGTTCAAAGTTCTTATAATCAGGGAAATGCAAAACAAAACAACCCTGAGATCCCACCTCACACCAGTCAGAATGGCTAAGACCAAAAACTCAGATGACAGCAGATGCTGACAAGAATATGGAGAAAGAGGAACACTTCTCCACTGTTGGTGGGGTTGTAAACTGGTACAACCAGTCTGGAAATCACTGGCTTTTCCTCAAAAAAATGGACATAGTACTACCAAAGACTCAGCTATTCCACTCTTACACATATACCCCAAAGGTGCTCTAACATCTAACAAGAGTACATGTTTACCTTATTCATAGCAGCCTTAATTATAATATAGCCAGAAGCTGTAAAGAACACAGATATCCTTCAACAGAGAATTGATACAGAAATTGTCATACACTTACATAATAGAGTACCTACTGAGCTATTAGAAACAATGACTTTATAAAATTCCTAGGCAAATGGGTGTATCTAGGACTATCATCTTGAGTGAGGTAACCCAGTCACAAAAGAACAAACATGGTATGCACTCACTGATAAGGGCATATTAGCCCCAGAAAGCTCTGAATACCCAAAGAAACAATTCACAGACCTTATGAATCTCAAAAAGAAGGAAGGCCAATATTTCTCAGTCCTTGATTGAAGAAAATAGCATTCAGAGGCTGCCTCACCTGTGGATTCACCCCATATGCAGCCACCAAACCCAAGCACTATTGCTGATGTCAAGAAATACTTAGTGGCAGGAACAAGATAAAGATGCCTCCTCAGGGGCTCTGCCAGAGTCATAAAGATATATCTGAGCTTGCTTATAGCTAACCATCTAACTGAACAGGGGATCCCAATGAAGGTGCTAAAGAATGGACTGAAGGGGCTGAAAGGGGTTGCAACCTCATGGGAAGAACAAATTATCAACCAACCAAACCCTCCACAACTTACATGGACTAAAACACCAACCATTGAGTTCACATTGAGAGTCCCATGGCTCTAGTTGTATATGTAGCAGAAGATAGATGTGTCTGGCATCAATGTGAGAAGAGGCCTTTGGTCCAGGAAGGGCAAGTTTTCCCAATGTAAGAAAATTCCAAGGCACTAGTGTGGTATGGGTGATTAGTAGCAAGTGCATCTTTCTGAAGACAAGAGTAGGGGAAGAGTGGAGGTGTGCAGGGTGGGCAAAGGGGATAACAATTCAAATGTAAATACAGAGAGTATCTAATTTAAAAAAAATGTGTTTTTTCAAGATTGTCACTCTCTGTGTAATATTTTCTGTGGGTATCTATGTTTGTGCCTAATTGCTGTAGAATAGTTTCTCTGATGATGGCTAAATAAAGCCCTGATCTATGAATATAGCAGAATATCATTTACGACTCATTTTGTAGTACTAGCTATTTTTGTTGTTGTTTGTTTCTTTATTACACTAGTAGTATTTGGTTTCACCCTGGCTGTCTGAACTATCTTGATTCTTATTCTTTGTTAATGAACTGGTAGGTTTTAGACTATCTTGTGAAATGAGTCATAAGTTATATCATAAATTGGGTAAATATTTTCATGAACTTTGTTCCACCAATGCCCTAGCAGGCAGGACAGCATTGTCAATCAAAGGGTTTTTGGCTGGGTTGGTGTTTATGTTTCTCTTTTGGTAGCATGAAGAGTGCCTTTCTGTACCAAAACTATTAGAATTGATACTCTGTCATCACTTGGGTGACCAAGAAGAAGACTAGATAGACCTGACTCAGGGTGAAACCAAGTAAGTTCATCTCATGGAGTGGTAGTTGAGTCAGATGAGACATTGTTTGGATACTTTCACAAGTTTTGTGCCACCATTGTTCTAGCATATTTTACAGGTAGGTCATAGGTACCAATGTATTCCCTCAGTCCTTTCCTTTATACCTAACTTCTCTGGGTCTCTGCATTGTAGCTCAATTAACATTTACTTAATTGCTAGTATGTATATATAAACAAATACATACCATATCAATATTTCTGGGTCTAGATTACCTTATCAAAGAAGTGTTTTTCTAGTTCCATCTATTTTTTTGAAACTTTCATGATGTAATTTTTAACAGCTATTTTCATTTAGATAAATTATGTAAATGAACCATGTTTTCTTTATCCAACATGCAGTTGAGGGAAATCTAGTTATTTTTCAATTTCTGGCTATTATAAGTAGAACAATAAATGTAGTTAAGAAAGTGTTCTTGTGGTAAGAGGAATCATCTTTGGGTATATCAAAAAGTAGGTATATTCTGATCACGAGGCTAACTGTGTTTTTAAGTTTCAGATCACATTCTGCCATTTTATTTACTTAAATATATTTTATTAATAGAAGAAGAATTTTAAAACCATATTTTACTTTTCCATTTTGCACTCATATTTAATTGACAAATAAAATTTCTAAATAATTATAAAATATAAGATGATGGTTTCATATATGTATAGCAAATATATATCATATTACAAATCTTATTAGTAACATTAACCTAATCATAATTAAATATTGCAAATAGTTATCATTTGGTTACTTAAAACTTGTCTTATTAGTAGCTTTAAAATATACAATGTTACTTAATATATGTAGTCATCATTGTGAAAAATAGTTCTTAAGAGTTGACATTTTGTTTTAAATGAATCTATGTGATCTTGTAAAGAAATAACTGATACCATGCCACAATATGACTGATAATTACCACTTTGACATTTTGATATTTTGACATTTTACATATGATTCAGAAAAGACTAGATGGCTTATTGTCTCTGCCTTTAGTTACTTAAGGTATGTAATTATCATTACAAATTATAGCCTGCTATTTTAAGAGGCTAAATAGTATTCATATATCTAATATCTATATCCATTAATCTGTTTAGACATTATCTCAAAAAGCAGTCAATCTGTGACATCCTGGGAGAGGATTATAATTGACTTGTTTACTTGACAGTTTGAGTAAGTTTCAGGGAACAAGGTTTTTCATTACTATTTTGACTGATGACAAATAATCTATATGAGTTCCTGAAAGAATATTGTAAATTTCTTAATAAAACACAAGAAAGAAAGAAAACTAGAAAAATACCAATTTCCTATGGATTACTCCAACTGTCTCTAAATATTTCATAGTTACTCCTCTTATGGCTGGTTAATATTTTACAAGAGAAGTGTAAATTCTTTTATAGTTTCGAAGTATTTTCTGTATTTATTTTGTTGTTTGATTAATAATGATGTACATGTATAATTTTCATTGGATACTGTTGCCGTAAATATTAAAAAAGGATCTACTACCCTTGCTATTGCTGGCATTGCAGACCGACATGACATTTGAGGGTATTTCATCTGTTAGCCAGACCCAGCACATTCTCTGAGTTTTCAGTTTCCATCCCAGTCTGCTGCTGGCTCCTCTCTGATCCCAGCAGCACCACCCTCCTGTGACTCTCTTCCACAAACTCTGCTCATATTCCCTGCATTCACCCACTGTGCTTATTGTCACAGTTCCCACTACCAACCTGTCAAAATCAAAAGTCTAGAAATTTGTAATTTATCAATTAAATTTCTATCAGTAAATTTCAACTCCACAAAATGCCCACACAATAAGCTCAGAGCCAATTGATAGTGGTAGAAACTGCCCAACTGGATAAGACAAATTATCCTACAATAATCCATCCCTTATAAGATATTCATAGCTACCTGTGGCTATTTAATGCCACATGGAGATGAATCATCTCTTTCCTCCTCCATCTTGGCTTCTCCCTCCTCCCCCATCTCCTCTGCCTTTCCAAAACTTTGTCCCCACCTCATTTTTTCACTGCCCAGTCACAGGCCTTGTCTTATCTTGTGCCTGCCCTCACCTGCATATAAACCAGAGGATATCATCTTATTAGTTAATTGAATAGGAACTTAAGCAAAACAGCTTGGAAATGGATGAAGGTCTGTAGGAGTACGTCTTTAAATTTATATTGAAGGATATTAGATTTACAGTACAGGATTTTGAGTCACACAGAAAAAGTAAGCAAAAACTATAGCAAACAAACAAAGAAATTTCACAGTGTGCCGTGGAGTTTACAAGATAGAGAAAGATGACTAGTGATTTGTCCATCATATTTGTCCATAGCTATGAAAGTTGAAGCCTGCTCCTTCATCTTTGTATTCAGCATAACTGAATTATAATTGATATAAATTTTGATTTTTAAAGAAAATATAACAAAGATTTATAATATGACTAATATGCCTTGGGGTACAAAATATAATATAAGCTATCAATTTAACTTCCAAAAATTATTACATATTTATTCAATTTTCCTAACATAAATAAAAATGCTTTTATGTACTTCTAAAACATTTCCAGAGCATCTTCAAGTGTTCTCACAGTTTATCCATTCCATCTTGATTATTTAAGTATCTGTTTTTAATCATATATGTGTATGAGTCTTTTATGGCTATGTATTCCTGAGTGTAGATAGCCACAGAGTCCAGAAGTACTGGCATTATTGACAATTTTCAGCCAATTTCTATGGGTGCTAGGACACAAGGTCATGACACATCCTGTAGTGCAGTATGTGCTCTTAATTGATGAGCTAGATATCCAACCCTTCTTCATAAGCTTATCTAACTTTCTTTCAAAATGTCTTACTAAATGAAACTCCCATTCCCATACAGTGCTAGACCATATAGGAAATCATACTCATGTTCCTGTTCTGAGCTTTCTGACATCTAATTTTCTTTCTCATATATATGTATACATATATGTATATGTATATATAATGTAATATAATATGATTTCTATATAGAGTTACAGAATGAAAAATCTCTTTAATATTTAATTATGGAGAAAAAAAGACTGTTTTCTACGCCTCATCCAATCTCATTGCATAGTGCTTCCCTACTAGAATTGTTTTCTAGCACATTATGAACCACTTTTAAATTATTGACTACTTTGTTTTGTGTCGTTTTTATGTGCAATGTTTTAAGCTATAAAAATAAAAGTGAGGAATTTAAGTAAAATTTAAATATATACCATGTGTAAACCTTCTTGCCCTAGTTGGTTCTATATATAGGGTTTAACATAGAGAAAGTAAGCAAAAATCTTTTAGCCCTTTGTTATTAACATGAATCCATTTTAGAACAGTCTTTGCAATATAATCTAAAGGAATAAACTTCAATAAGGAATCAATACGCATATTAGTATATGTTTCCCTTTAAGTGTGCTGATTCAGACTTAGGATACATAGAAATACTTGATGAGTCCATTTCAACTTACACAGAACCAAATTACCCTGTTTATTGATTAACCCAAGCAACCAAAACAATCTATGGAGCACCTCTTCCTTTGGAGAACATCTTGCTGTTATAATTATTATGATGCTGGGTGCTATTCTGAATGCTATTCCTGATAGTAATAATTAAATTTTAATGCTTAAAATAAATCCTTCATACCATATTGCTAATTGTTTTACAAGGCATATAATAAAATATTTTATTTTTTAACTCTAGAATATGAACTGCTATGCATGTCAGAAACAAAGGCTCCTAGAACATACCATCAGAAGCCTTGGGATCTCCCCCTTTATCACCATAAATTGAGCAACTGGCCTCTAATGTAAATATTTCTGAGATCTCACTTCGTTTAATAGCTTCTGTTAGTATGTCCATTGTTGACGGGAGTGCGATTTCACTCCAAGAGTACTATCAAGCTTTTCCAACTGCAGATGACATCGCCAGGATTTTAAAAGGTAAAATGCAGTGGCTTTGTTTGGCTCTAGACAGGCTGCTTTTTGCTCTTAAAAGTTTTCTAGGAAGTGAATTAATGTAATAGTTTTACAGTCTGTATATTGTAAAATAGACTCAGATTAAGCTAGCAGACTTGTTATTTGACAGTTTATAAAATATTTTAGTATCTTTTTGGCAGTAGCAGTTTGAATGTTGGCAAATGTACACATTGCTTGCAGTTTCAAAACCTTGTAATGAGTATTTTTCCACTGTAATAGCACAGAACTGAAATTTGGATAAACCACTTAGACTTGTGAACTCTGACATGCCTGGTAACAATGTCTTTGTGAAAGAATTTTGTCAAGTATGGGAGCTCCTACTAATAGCACATCCATCTTTCTGCACACCATAAATCTTAAGAAAATTTCTATTACTCTGCAATTTGTCTGGCTTATGCTATTTATTAGCCATTTTATTCTGCTGCTTTAAGAAGTAATGTGATGTTCATTTTATTGCTGGTTCAATAAATTGTTAATTATAATGCAGTGATTGCAGCTGACGTGATTTAAAAGCCACATTAGCACTATAGCATTAAGTTTTAACTATTTTACCCTTCAATTCCCTGTTTATACAACAGTAAAAGGAAAATAGCCTTAGACTAATATAAAAAATGAAGGTACTTATATCTATTGATCACATGACACATTAGAAATTCATTTTTAATAAAGGTTACACTTTTATCTTGAAAAGAGTTTGGTGAACAAAACACAATGGAACATTTAAGAGAAAATATATTAGGATAAGAAAATAAGATAAAAGTGAATGTAGCTATAATATGTATATCAATATTCTATTTCATATGTACTATTCAGTAAAATGTATGGTGATTTTCTACATATATTTTCTTACAGAAATATAATAATGTTGCTAATATATAAGTGCAGTGGCTTTTGAAGAACATTTTTTTTTTTTTGCTTTGATTCCCAAATGGTCAATATTGGAGCAACAGAAAGCACTTCTTTTCAGACTCAAATGAACCAAAATCTTTCTCTCCTGCTGAGAATGTGTGAATATTAATCTCACGTTGAATACCCTCCAAGAGCTTTTCAGTCACACTCTTTGAAACACAGAAATTGTGACATTCTCAGACCACACACATTAGTAGTTCTTTATGTACTGCTCAGGATAATTTAAAATGCAAATACTGTCATCACTTGTAAGAATTTAGAGGAAGCTTCTTTGAACACAACCCTCCTAACATTCTGCACATTTGAGGATGATAGTAGAGGTGGGGTCAAGACCTCCTTGTGGACATCACTGTACTACAGACTGCTGCAGCATCATCCCTTTCACACCCATAAGTGAGTGTAAGATGGACATTCTTATTCATTATTGAAAGAAACACATTTTCTAGGACCTTTATACATCATCCAAGACACAAGGAAAATAAGAGGGATTTTTATTATTCGAATTCATTTGTTTTTTTTATACAACTTTATTTTACAAAACAAAGATAAATGTACAGATTTTAAACATTTTTTGCTTAAAATTATACATTTTTGTCAGTACTATTTTTTTCAGATATTAAAATAATTTTTACATAAAGCTATGTGAATATATTTTTTAGTCAGTACTTGATTTTTTCAAAGGCTTGACAGTACGCATGGAAAACCCAATAGTTACAATGAGCGTAAAGTACATGCAAAACAAAACGCAACATGGAAATAGTCAAAGTCTTCTTGTTTTGTAAATATTTTTTTTGTTTTGTTTTCTTTATTTCTTAGACTTCATACAGTCTGTGAGTTGTTTCTGGGGGAGTGCAAGCCTCTGGGGTTAGCATCCCAATATCAGTGACTGCATATTATGTCTGTTCTTTTGTGACTGGGTTATCTCACTCAGGATGATATTCTCTAGATGCAGCCATTTTCTTAAGAATTTGGTTAAGTCATTGTTTCTGGTGGCTGAGTAGTATTCCATTGTGTATATGTACCACAATTTTTGTATTCATTCATCTTCTGAAGGACATCTGTGTTCCTTTCAGCTTCTGGCTATTATAAATTGAGCCGCTATGAACATTGTGGTGCATATATCTTTGTTGTGTATTAAAGTGTCTCTGGGGTATATGCCCAGAAGTGGAATAGCTGGGTCTTCAGGTAGTACTATATCCAATTTTCTGATGTATCGAAAGACAGATTTCCAGAGTGGTTGTATTAGCTTGCAACCCCACCAAAAGTGGAGAAGTGTTCCTCTTTCTCCGCAGCCTCTACAGCATCTGCTGACATCTGAGTTTTGGATCTTGGCCAATCTGACTGGTGTGAGGTGGAATCTCAGGGTAGTTTTGATATGCATTTCCATGATGGTTAGGATGTTGAGCACTTCCTTAGATGTTTCTCAGCCATTCAATATTCCTCAATAGAGAACGTTTTGTTTAGCTCTCTACCCCATTTTTTAATAGGGTTATTTGATTCTCTGGTGTCTAGCTTTTTGAGTTCCTTGTATACCTTGGATATTAGGCCTCTATCTGATATAATGTTGGTAAAGATCTTTTCCCATTCTGTTAGTTGCTGTTTTGTTTTCTTGACGATGTCCTTAGCCTTACAGAAACTTTGCAATCTCATTAAGTCCCATTTGTTAATCTTTGACCTTAGAGCTTGAGCCATTGGTGTTTTGTTCAGAAAATTTTCTCCTGTGCCTATGTGTTCTAAGGTTTTGCCTACTTTCTCATCTAATAGTTTCAGTGTATCTGGTTTAATGTGGAGATCTTTGATCCACTTACACTTGAGCTTTGTACAAGGAGATAAGAAAGGGTCTATTTTCATTCTGTTGCATGCTGAGTGCCAGTTTGACCAGCACCATTTGTTGAATAGGCTGTCCTTTTTCCATTGAATGTTTACTGCTCCTTTGTCAAAAATCAGGTGACCATATACATGAGGGCTCATTTCTGGATCTTCTATTCTATTTCATTGATCCACATGCCTATTTCTGTACCAGTACCATGCAGTTTTCAGCACAATTGCCTTGTAATATAGCTTGAGGTCAGGGATAGTTATTCCTGCAGATTTTTTTTGTTTTGTTTTGAGGATGGATTTCGCTATTTTAGGTCTTTTGTTATTCCATATGAAATTGCACATTGATCTTTCCAATTCCTTGAAAAACTGGGTTAGAATTTTAATGGGGATTGCATTGAATCTGTAGATTGCTTTTGGTAGGATGGCCATTTTTAAGATGTTGAGTTTTCCAATCCAAGAGCATGGAGATCTTTCCATTTTCTGAGATCTCTCTCAATTTCTTTCTTTAGAGGTTTGAAGTTCTTGTCATACAGGTTCTTCACTTGCTTAGTTAGAGTCACACCAAGGTATTTCATAATATTTGTGACGATTGTGAAGGGTACCTTTTCCCTAATTTCTTTCTCCACATGTTTGTCCTTTGAGTATAGGAAGGCTACTGATTTGTTAGAGTTAATTTTGTATCCAGTCACTCTCCAAACTATTCCAAAAGATAGAATCAAATGGAATACTACCTAACTCATTTTTGAGGCTACAATAACCCTTGTACCTAAACCACACAAAGACCCTACAAGGAAAGAAAACTTCAGACCAATCTCACTTATGAACATTGATGCAAAAATACTCAACAAAATCCTTGAAAACCGAATCCAAGAACACATCAAAACGATCATTCATCATAACCAAGTAGGCTTCATCCCTGGGATGCAGGGATGGTTTAATATAAGGAAATTCATCAACGTAATCCACCATATAAACAATCTCAAAGATCAAAATCACATGGTCATCTCACTAGATGCTGAGAAAGCATTTGACAAAATCCAACACCCCTTCATGTTAAAAGTCCTGGAAATAACAGGAATCCAAGGTCCATACCTAAAGATAATAAAAGCAATATACAGCAAACCAACAGCCAACATCAAAATGGCAAGAAACTTGAAGCAATCCCACTAAAATCAGGGACACGACAAGGCTGCCTACTCTCCCCCTACCTTTTCAACATAGTACTGGAAGTCCTGGCTGGAGCAATTAGACAGCAATAGGAGATCAAGGGGATAGAAATCGGAAAGGAAGAGATAAAAACATCACTCTTTGCCGATGACATGATAGTGTACTTGAGTGACACCAAAAATTCCACCAGAGAACTCCTACAGCTGATAAACAAGTTTGAATTCTTTTGTAACTCCTGTTTCATCATAAAAGATAAGAAAAAAATTAACTGTTCAATTTTTCAGTTGCAATATTTGAAAATAATTTTTTCAACCAAATACAGATTGAAAAAAATTCTGTGGTACAGGGATTCTTTTTCTTTTCTTTTTCTATATTAACTATTTTATTTGTTTACATTTCAAATGTTATTTGCCTTTCTTTTCTCTCCTTCACCTTTCCATCCCATCTTTCCCTCCTTTGCCTCTTTGAGGGTGCTCTGGCACCCACCCACCTACTCCTGCCTCATTCCTCTAACATTCTCCTTCTCTCAGACATCAAGCCTCAAAGGAACCAAATGCCTCCTCTCCCCCTGATGACAAATGAGGCAGTCCTCTGTTACATGTGTAACAGGAGCCATGAACCAGCCTATGTATACTTTATCATTTGTGGATTGGTCCCTGTGGGTTCTGAGTGGCATGGTTAGTTCATATTGTTCTTCCTATGCAATTTCAGTTCCCTTCGTCTCTTTCAGTCCTTCACCTAAGTACTCCATAGAGGTTCCCTGGCTAAGTCCAATGGTTGGTTGTGAGTATCTGGATCTGTATTAGTCAGGTTCTGGCAGAGACTCTCAGAGGACATGTTGTACCAGGATCATTTTCTATGTAACAAGAGTCACTTGTGAGTAATGTCCATATGAACTGAAGTTGAGAAAGGACTTAGAAATTAGCACTGAACAAATAACTTATCAATATAGTCTGCCATTCTGCATCATTGAAATACTCTTGTTGTGTTCTGTGCTATTAAAAGTCTATCATAACATTGATATAATTTATATTTATTTCAATAAAGGAATAATTAGTTCATTAACTACTTTATAGGATCATGAAATATTAACACCAATGAACACATGGGGAATTTGAGCAGTGTTGTTTCAAAATCTTCAGTTTTCTGACATTTCAAGTCAGGCAGAGATTTGTTATCAACTTTCTCAGTGGGTCATGGAGTCTGAATTTACTGAAGTCTCTTTAGGAAAGAAACTATTGTTCTTGCTCCAATGTTCTGATGTGGATGCTCAGGGCTAGGTCAGGAATTTTTGGCTACACAGGTCCCTCCCAGTCCCTGCTAAGCATTTTCATGCTGTAGGCTCAGCATTCACTGCTCTTCCAGCCCTTAATGTCATTCCTGCCACAGCTGGGTCACCCTCTCTCTTGTATCTCAGGTAAGGGTTTTACCTCCTCATGGAGAATTTGGTAGTTTTCTATTTTTCAGTTGAGTTTACCTTAATCAGAAATTTTCTTACTCAGTGCTTGCCCATCACTCCCCTATTACAACAAAGTTCAGCCAAGCATGAACTTTGCCTCAGTTTTCCTAATTGTTCCTCTGCTATCCAACAGGCTTCTGGAGGTCAGCATATTATTAAATAAGTGAATGAATGAATGGCTGAGACTGTATGCAGGATTGACATTGTGAACTGCACAGCAAGGTCTTGTCTCAAAAACCCAAGACACAAGAAAGAAATCTTGATGTTATACTCAAGCAGCATTTATTCTTGACTTTCAGACTG
Organism: Micromys minutus; assembly: GCF_963924665.1. Classification (NCBI taxonomy): domain Eukaryota; kingdom Metazoa; phylum Chordata; class Mammalia; order Rodentia; family Muridae; genus Micromys; species Micromys minutus. Next base: position 22,152,039 of record NC_137982.1, on the reverse strand, counting down.
ATAAGTCATGAAAATTGAGAAAGCAAAACAGTTGTAGCAATGTGGTTGCAATGGCTACACTTATACACTGGATTCAGCCATGTAGAGGAGATGAATAAAATGCATCTGAATGTGAATTCCTGAGAATGTCTGCTGAGGCATCATCTAATAGTCCACAGTCTCAGAATCCATCGGAAAGAAATAAAGAAGAAGCTGGAACACACAAACACTGTCTATATCTATTCTACTTCCTGCACATCATGAGGTGAGCAACTGTGCTCCACCAGAGATTCCCTACTGTGAAGCTTTGCCTTACCACATTCCACTGGGATGCAGTCAAATGCCATGCACTAGAGCATCTCTTAAGTGGTTTTTTTTCATGCATTTTCCACAGTAGTAGAAAAGTGTATAATATAGTCATTTTCAAAATCATAGATGTTATTCATTCTCATGATCAAACTTATTCTCTAAAAGGAGATGGTATTGTCATTTTCTTCTGTGTTACTCATATAAATCTGTACATCAGCTTAACTAAATATTAATGGAATAAAATGTGACACCCTATTCTTTCAAACAATATATATTTGGACCATCTTGAAAATATTTAAATGATTTTTCAAATAATTCTTCATAGTTTTAAGCTTTCCTTGCATTCTTCTTGGTTCACAGAGAACAAAAGAGTACAGTGGTTAGAAAGTGTTTCTTTTATGACTTTAGTTTAAGCTTGAGGCAAAGAAATTCTGAACCAGCTCCAATGCAACCTGGCCTGTCTAATATTTGCAATAAAACCAATTTAATACCAAGTATTGTATTTAAAGGAAAAACTTAGGATGTGTCCTTTTCTGGATTTTTTATTTCTTCTTCTCTTCACATTTTATGGGATGAGACATGGAGTGTGTGCCAAGAACCCAGCTACTGCATTGCGTATTGGTGACGTGTCTTCTGAAGACAGTGCCTTTCATTTTTGAAAATCAGTTTTAAATTGTTAGTAGAGGGAGACATTTCTGCATTTTGGTTGTCCCTTTTTAAAAGTATGTTAAATGTGTGTACTTCTTTAACATGCTCTCTTATTAATAAACTAGGTCACTTGGTTCATTTTACGTTAAGTCATTTGTGTGAAAAACATCTGAAAATATACTGAGGTATACAAACTGCTTCAATAAACTAAATAGGCATAACAACATTCTAATAAAGGCTTTCTTCCTAAGTTTTTTGATATTTCCCATCTCTGTAACTAACGAAAAACTCAAAAACACTACGATTTGAGACATACATTGTACAAGGTATAATATCTGTAGACTTTTTTGTCTGATTCTTCCTCCTGGACCCATTCTCCCAGAATAAGACTCGGATTCAAAGTATATTAACAAATACCTTGAACATCTAGGTAGGTTCATTTCTGACTAGATATTACTTAACATGACCCATTTACTTTGATCTACACTCTGCTATGTGGCTGGTCACTTGTGCTCAGTTTCCATGTGTCTATTCTGTCACATCTTCCTGGGCAAATCTCCCATGTTTGCCATTATCCCAAAATTTTTTGTGTGACACATTGTCCCACTTTTCTTTTCCTGCCTAAGCCATAGGCAATCAGACCTATTTTTGACATGTTCCACATGCATAGAAACATTAGATATTCTCTTTATAGCCAGCCATTGTTGAGTTTGTTAAGTTAGAAGTCAGGAAAAAATGTATTATCACTAAAACCACTGGAATGTTAAGAGTCCATATCCCAGGTGAGCCTCTTTGCCAAGGAAGAAAACCAGACACAAATGAAAGTTTGAAGAGAGCTAAGAAAGAATGAAATTAATAAATACAAGTATAATACAAAGCTAAGATGTTAGCAAACTAAAAAAATCCATGTATTCTGTAAATACTTATTAAGGTGTTTATATTGTTAGTAATCAGAAAGGAATTCTCTAGAAAGAGACCAGGAAGTTCTGGATTCTGATCCTATTACTTAGTTGATCATCAATGCATTGATAAATGCTAAAGCTTTCTATCATCATTTTAATTCGTATTTTAAGTAAGTCAAAGGTTGCCTAGAAGAAAATATATATGCTGCTTCATGGAATTATAAAATATAACAGATATTCAGATGCTCAGCACACATTCTTGCTGCAGTTTTGAGAAATTTGGGAAGAAATGAAAGGCTGGTGTCAGTAGCAAATATTATATGTAACTACATGTTATGTGACAGGCATTGTATTATGAATCAGAGAATTGATAGTAATGAAAATTATATGGTTCTTATTTCATAGAGCTCTCAGTTTAGTGGTAGAGGAGGAAAAACTAAATGATCAATAGGAAGTGCTGTTTAATTGAAGGATCTCAGAAAAGTAGAGATAACCAAGACAAAGGCTACATGCTCCTAACACTGATATTCTCTGTTGCCCCATCATTTTGAATAGGATTAGAGCTACAGATGTGTGTATATATCTATCTATCCCTGAAGGTAATGCATAGAATTTTAGGACCACATAAATAATTTCATTCAACTTATTATAAGAAAGGATGCAAAACTAAAAGATACCTTTTAATATAAAATAATTATTTATGATCTAACCTTGTTATTTTCATAATAATATCTAACAAGGATAAATTTATGTTTATTTTTAAACTCTATACTCACAAATATTTATAATTGAAGTTGTCATATTCCTTAGCTTTCCATGTCTTTGTATTAAAATGTCAAAAATATTACCCAGTATTTTATAACCAAATACTGTCAACAAGAAGACAAAAAAAATACTGTCAATAAAGACAAATGACATTATTTGTTTATTCAGCAGAATGCAGGATGTCTGAAGTTGTTACATATTTCTGTAATCCTAAAGTATTGGGAGCTGATACAAAAGCAGTACGAATTTCAAGATAAACCAGGACCTAAACTGTGAGAACTTTCTACAAAAATACAAAAAAAAAAATCAAAAAACACATGAAGAGGAATTGAGTTAAATTGGTCATAGAAGATTCAAACACACATTTGTATTGTCCCATGTAGTATTACAATGTTTTGTTTGTTGCTGTTGTGGACACTTTTCTTCAACTTATTTCATACATGATTCATTTACTACCTATCAAGATCACTCAATTTCACAATATTTGAAAATAGCCTTTTGTCAAAGAAAGATGCTCAGTCAGGTTGTGTTATCCACCCTCTATTCTTTTGTCTCTCCTTGAATTAAAGACATATGAATGACAGCTTCCAACTTCTCCACTGGGGCATCTGTGGTAATTCCTCCCAAAATTCACTTTAGGAATCAATTGAAGGTAGATCTAACTCTTGCATTGTGACCACATTTTTTAAAGACTATTTATTCCTCATGCATTCAAGAATACCAAACTATATTTATCATATAACAGTGCCTCACATGGGTGGATTTGAAGTTTATATTCTTTTAGCATTTAATTTTCAAATACTCATTTTAACCACATGGTAATGATTCTTTACCATGCTGTTTCCCAGCTTAAATGGTTTCACAGGTAGTCCTTGCAGGGGCTTAAATGACAAACAATTGGCTACCTTAGTTTCCAAAGAGGCTTTGTAATTGCCCAGGAACTACAATTCCCAGATTCCAGGATGTTACCTGATTCCTGTATAGGTGGAGATTACAGGTTTATTTTTAAACATTATAAAACTTTTCCTAAAAAACAAACCAAATAAAATGAGAAATGCATTGAACAGGACATACCTTGAATAGGAATTGTGGTTCTGCAATTGCTCTTGTGCTGTTCAAGAGCACCTAAATTTGGTTCCTAGCTCTGAAATCAAGATGCTCACAACCTTACTCATATAGGAAAGCCTTCTTGTATTAAGATACATTTATAGAACCAACCACATATAAAAGAAAAATACTTAAAATAAAAAAAAAGTTTTATTCTGTGGAACACTTAAGTTAACTACAGAGTGAAAAAAAAGACATTTCAGGGAGATAAAAATATTTCTGTAATTTGTTATAAATATAAAATATTATATGAATGTTTGAAATTTATATAATTGTATGCATAAAATGTCATCATCTCATATCTATATTGCTTGCTAATTGCACATATATCAGAAGCTTTAATTCATATTTTTAGCAGTTCTCATTCTTTTGATATATAACAGTCTGTTCTATACCTGCAAAACTACCATATATATAAATAAATAACAATGCTTTGGCTTTTTCTCTTCTCTCTAGAATTGTTAGAGTGTGTATTGATGGTCCTGTCGACAGGTTAATAATTATGGGTAATATTATGTATTTTATCCTCAAATGCATTTTAAAAAAATTAGTGGGATAGGATGGATGCTAGGTACATCTTCTTAGAGAAAGGAGAGGAGGAATGAAGTGAAGAGCTATAAAAGTGTAGATTGGGAGGGTGACAACAACCAGATTATAAAAAAAATTAAAGATAAAAATACAGTACATAACACGTTGTATTTTTGTTCAAAGAGTAGACAAATGAATATAAGACAAATGCAAAAGTAAATCCTCATTTGTCATTCACAACTCATTGATGAGTATGCATTTGACTACATTCATGAAGGAATATAATATACACGAAAGATCAAAGAGATAATGGTATTGGTAGGGTCAGTTTTGACAGTTGCTAATAATCTATAAGCATACATAATGAAAACTATTATGAAAGATGAATATGCATATTTTAGAGGCTTGTTTTGAAGATGAGGTAAAAGTTGAAAAGTTTGTTCAATAAAATGTGTACATTTATCTTTGTTTTTTTGTTTTTTAAAATAAAGTTGTTCAAAAAAAGGTTGAAAAGTTTCAAATAAGAGTTTGTTTCAGTGTGCCTATTGCTGGGACCTAAAACAGCATGGTAAAGAATCATTACCATGTGGTTAAAATGAGTATTTGAAAATTAAATGCTAAAAGAATATAAACTTCAAATCCACCCATGTGAGGCACTGTTATATGATAAATATAGTTTGGTATTCTTGAATGCATGAGGAATAAATAGTCTTTAAAAAATGTGGTCACAATGCAAGAGTTAGATCTACCTTCAATTGATTCCTAAAGTGAATTTTGGGAGGAATTACCACAGATGCCCCATTGGAGAAGTTGGAAGCTGTCATTCATATGTCTTTAATTCAAGGAGAGACAAAAGAATAGAGGGTGGATAACACAACCTGACTCAGCATCTTTCTTTGACAAAACGCTATTTTCAAATATTGTGAAATTGAGTGATCTTGATAGGTAGTAAATGAATCATGTATGAAATAAGTTGAGGAAAAGTGTCCACAACAGCAACAAACAAAACATTGTAATACTACATGGGACAATACAAATGTGTGTTTGAATCTTCTATGACCAATTTAACTCAATTCCTCTTCATGTGTTTTTTGATTTTCTTTGTATTTTTGTAGAAAGTTCTCACAGTTTAGGTCCTGGTTTATCTTGAAATTCGTACTGCTTTTGTATCAGCTCCCAATACTTTAGGATTACAGAAATATGTAACAACTTCAGACATCCTGCATTCTGCTGAATGAACAAATAATGTCATTTGTCTTTATTGACAGTATTTTTGTTTGTCTTCTTGTTGACAGTATTTGGTTATAAAATACTGGGTAATATTTTTGACATTTTAATACAAAGACATGAAAAGCTAAGGAATATGACAACTTCAATTATAAATATTTGTGAGTATAGAGTTTAAAAATAAACATAAATTTATCCTTGTTAGATATTATTATGAAAATAACAAGGTTAGATCATAAATAATTATTTTATATTAAAAGGTATCTTTTAGTTTTGCATCCTTTCTTATAATAAGTTGAATGAAATTATTTATGTGGTCCTAAAATTCTATGCATTACCTCCAGGGATACATAGATATATACACAGATATGTAGCTCTAATCCTATTCAAAATGATGGGGCAACAGAGAATATCAGTGTTAGGAGCATGTAGCCTTTGTCTTGGTTATCTCTACTTTTCTGAGATCCTTCAATTAAACAGCACTTCCTATTGATCATTTAGTTTTTCCTCCTCCACCACTAAACTGAGAGCTCTATGAAATAAGAACCATATAATTTTCATTACTATCAATTCTCTGATTCATAATACAATGCCTGTCACATAACATGTAGTTACATATAATATTTGCTACTGACACCAGCCTTTCATTTCTTCCCAAGTTTCTCAAAACTGCAGCAAGAATGTGTGCTGAGCATCTGAATGTCTGTTATATTTTATAATTCCATGAAGCAGCATATATATTTTCTTCTAGGCAACCTTTGACTTACTTAAAATACGAATTAAAATGATGATAGAAAGCTTTAGAATTTATCAATGCATTGATGATCAACTAAGTAATAGGATCAGAATCCAGACCTTCATGATCTCTTTCTAGAGAATTCCTTTCTGATTACTAACAATATAAACACCATAATAAGTATTTATAGAATACATGGATTTTTTTAGTTTGCCAACATCTTGGCTTTGTATTATACTTGTATTTATTAATTTCATTCTTTCTTAGCTCTCTTCAAACTTTCATTTGTGTCTGGTTTTATTCCTTGGCAAAGAGGCTCACCTGGGATATGGACTCTTAACATTCCAGTGGTTTTAGTGATAATACATTTTTTCCTGACTTCTAACTTAACAAACTCAACAATAGCTGGCTATAAAGCGAATATCTAATGTCTCTATGCATGTGGCACATGTCAAAAATAGGTCTGATTGCCTATGGCGTAGGCAGGAAAAGAAAAGTGGGACAATGTGTCACACAAAAAATTTTGGGATAATGGCAAACATGGGAGATTTGCCCAGGAAGATGTGACAGAATAGACACATGGAAACTGAGCACAAGTGACCAGCCACATAGCAGAGTGTAGATCAAAGTAAATGGGTCATGTTAAGTTATGATCTAGTCAGAAATGAACTTACCTAGATGTTCAAGGTATTTGTTAATATACTTTGAATCCCAGTCTTATTCTGGGAGAATGGGTCCAGGAGGAAGAATCAGACAAAAAAGTCTACAGATATTATACCTTGTACAATGTATGTCTCAAATCGTATTGTTTTTGAGTTTTTCGTTAGTTACAGAGATGGGAAATATCAAAAAACTTAGGAAGAAAGCCTTTATTAGAATGTTGTTATGCCTATTTAGTTTATTGAAGCAGTTTGTATACCTCAGTATATTTTCAGATGTTTTTCACACAAATGACTTAACGTAAAATGAACCAAGTGACCTAGTTTATTAATAAGAGAGCATGTTAAAGAAGTACACACATTTAACATACTTTTAAAAGGGGACAACCAAAATGCAGAAATGTCTCCGTCTACTAACAATTTAAAACTGATTTTCAAAAATGAAAGGCACTGTCTTCAGAAGACAATATGCAATGCAGTAGCTGGGTTCGTGGCACACACTCCATGTCTCATCCCATAAAATGTAAAGAGAAGAAGAAATAAAAAATCCAGAAAAGGACACATCCTAAGTTTTTCCTTTAAATAGAATACTTGGTATTAAATTGGTTTTATTGCAAATATTAGACAGGCCAGGTTGCATTGGAGCTGGTTCAGAATTTCTTTGCCTCAAGCTTAAACTAAAGTCATAAAAGAAACACTTTCTAACCACTGTACTCTTTTGTTCTCTGTGAACCAAGAAGAATGCAAGGAAAGCTTAAAACTATGAAGAATTATTTGAAAAATCATTTAAATATTTTCAAGATGGTCCAAATATATATTGTTTGAAAGAATAGGGTGTCACATTTTATTCCTTTAATATTTAGTTAAGCTGATGTACAGATTTATATGAGTAAAACAGAAGAAAATGACAATACCATCTCCTTTTAGAGAATAAGTTTGATCATGAGAATGAATAACATCTATGATTTTGAAAATGACTATATTATACACTTTTCTACTGTTGTGGAAAATGCATGAAGAAAAAGCCACTTAAGAGATGCTCTAGTGCATGGCATTTGACTGCATCCCAGTGGAATGTGGTAAGGCAAAGCTTCACAGTAGGGAATCTCTGGTGGAGTAGAGTTGCTCACCTCATGATGTGCAGGAAGTAGAATAGATATAGACAGTGTTTGTGTGTTCCAGCTTCTTCTTTATTTCTTTCCGTTGGATTCTGAGACTGTGGACTATTAGATGATGCCTCAGCAGACATTCTCAGGAATTCACATTCAGATGCATTTTATTCATCTCCTCTACATGGCTGAATCCAGTGTATAAGTGTAGCCATTGCAACCACATTGCTACAACTGTTTTGCTTTCTCAATTTCCATGACTTATCAGTCTGAAAGTCAAAAATAAGTGCTGCTTGAGTATAACATCAAGATTTCTTTCTTGTGTCTTGGGTTTTTGAGACAAGACCTTGCTGTGCAGTCCACAATGTCAATCCTTCATACAGTCTCAGCCATTCATTCATTCACTTATTTAATAATATGCTGACCTCCAGAAGCCTGTTGGATAGCAGAGGAACAATTAGGAAAACTGAGGCAAATTTCATGCCTGGCTGAACCTCATTGTAATAGGGGAGTGATGGGCAAGCACTGAGTAAGAAAATTTCTGATTAAGGTAAACTCAACTGAAAAATAGAAAACTACCAAATTCTCCATGAGGAGGTAAAATCCTTACCTGAGATACAAGAGAGAGGGTGACCCAGCTGTGGCAGGAATGACATTAAGGGCTGGAAGAGCAGTGAATGCTGAGCCTACAGCATGAAAATGCTTAGCAGGGACTGGGAGGGACCTGTGTAGCCAAAAATTCCTGACCTAGCCCTGAGCATCCACATCAGAACATTGGAGCAAGAACAATAGTTTCTTTCCTAAAGAGACTTCAGTAAATTCAGACTCCATGACCCACTGAGAAAGTTGATAACAAAGCTCTGCCTGACATGAAATGTCAGAAAACTGAAGATTTTGAAACAACACTGCTCAAATTCCCCATGTGTTCATTGGTGTTAATATTTCATGATCCTATAAAGTAGTTAATGAACTAATTATTCCTTTATTGAAATAAATATAAATTATATCAATGTTATGATAGACTTTTAATAGCACAGAACACAACAAGAGTATTTCAATGATGCAGAATGGCAGACTATATTGATAAGTTATTTGTTCAGTGCTAATTTCTAAGTCCTTTCTCAACTTCAATTCATATGGACATTACTCACAAGTGACTCTTGTTACATAGAAAATGATCCTGGTACAACATGTCCTCTGAGAGTCTCTGCCAGAACCTGATTAAGACAGATCCAGATACTCACAACCAACCATTGGACTTAGCCAGGGAACCTCTATGGAGTACTTAGGTGAAGGACTGAAAGAGACGAAGGTAACTGAAATTTCATAGGAAGAACAATATGAACTAACCATGCCACTCAGAACCCACAGGGACAAAACCACAAATGATAAAGTATACATAGGCTGGTTCATGGCTCCTGTTACACATGTAACAGAGGACTGCCTCATTTGTCATCAGTGGGAGAGGAGGCATTTGGTTCCTTTGAGGCTTGATGTCTGAGAGAAGGAGAATGTTAGAGGAATGAGGCAGGTGTAGGTGGGTGGGTGCCAGAGCACCCTCAAAGAGGCAAAGGAGAGAAAGATGGGATGGAAAGGTGAAGGAGAGAACAGAAAGGCAAATAACATTTGAAATGTAAACAAATAAAATAGTTAATATAGAAAAAGAAAAGAAAAAGAATCCCTGTACCACAGAATTTTTTTCAATCTGTATTTGGTTGAAAAAATTATTTTCAAATATTGCAACTGAAATATTGAACAATTAATTTTTTTCTTATCTTTCATGATGAAACAGGAGTTACAAAAGAATTCAAACTTGTTTATCAGCTGTAGGAGTTCTCTGGTGGAATTTTTGGGGTCACTCAAGTACACTATCATGTCATCGGCAAAGAGTGAAGTTTTTATCTCTTCCTTTTCGATTTGTATCCCCTTGATCTCCTATTGCTGTCTAATTGCTCCAGCCAGGACTTCCAGTACTATGTTGAAAAGGTAGAGGAAGAGTAGGCAGCCTTGTCGAGTCACTGATTTTAGTGGGATTGCTTCAAGTTTCTTGACATTAAGTTTGATGTTGGCTGTTGGTTTGCTGTATATTGCTTTTATTATGTTTAGGTATGGACCTTGGATTCCTGTTCTTTCCAGGACTTTTAACATGAAGGGGTGTTGGATTTTGTCAAATGCTTTCTCAGCATCTAGTGAGATGACCATGTGATTTTGATCTTTGAGATTGTTTATATGGTGGATTACGTTGAGGAATTTCCTTATACTAAACCATCCCTGCATCCCAGGGATGAAGCCTACTTGGTTATGATGAATGATCGTTTTGATGTGTTCTTGGATTCGGTTTGCAAGGATTTTGTTGAGTATTTTTGCATCAATGTTCATAAGTGAGATTGGTCTGAAGTTCTCTTTCCTTGTAGGGTCTTTGTGTGGTTTAGGTACGAGGGTTATTGTAGCCTCAAAAATGAGTTAGGTAGTATTCCATTTGATTCTATCTTTTGGAATAGTTTGGAGAGTGGCTGGATACAAAATTAACTCTAACAAATCAGTAGCCTTCCTATACTCAAAGGACAAACATGTGGAGAAAGAAATTAGGGAAAAGGTACCCTTCACAATCGTCACAAAAACTATGAAATACCTTGGTGTGACTCTAACTAAGCAAGTGAAGGACTTGTATGACAAGAACTTCAAACTTCTAAAGAAAGAAATTGAGAGGGATCTCAGAAAATAGAAAGATCTCCCGTGCTCATGAATTGGAAAGATCAACATCTTAAAAATGGCCATCCTACCAAAAGCAATCTACAGATTCAATGCAATCCCCATTAAAATTCTAACCCAGTTTTTCAAAAAATTGGAAAGATCAATGTGCAATTTCATATGGAATAACAAAAGACCTAGAATAGCGAAATCCATCCTCAAAACAAAACAAAAAAAAAAAAATCTGCAGGAATAACTATCCCTGACCTCAAGCTATATTACAAGGCAATTGTGCTGAAAACTGCATGGTACTGGTACAGAAATAGGCATGTGGATCAATGGAATAGAATAGAAGATCCAGAAATGAGCCCTCATGTATATGGTCACTGATTTTTGACAAAGGAGCAGTAAACATTCAATGGAAAAAGGACAGCCTATTCAACAAATGGTGCTGGTCCAACTGGCACTCAGCATGCAACAGAATGAAAATAGACCCTTTCTTATCTCCTTGTACAAAGTTCAAGTGTAAGTGGATCAAAGATCTCCACATTAAACCAGATACACTGAAACTATTAGATGAGAAAGTAGGCAAAACCTTAGAACACATAGGCACAAAAGAAAATTTTCTGAACAAAACAACAATGGCTCAAGCTCTAAGGTCAAAGATTAACAAATGGGACTTAATGAGATTGCAAAGTTTCTGTAAGGCTAAGGACATCGTCAAGAAAACAAAACGGCAACCTACAGAATGGGAAAAGATCTTTACCAACACCATATCAGATAGAGGCCTAATATCCAAGGTATACAAGGAACTCAAAAAGCTAGACACCAGAGAATCAAATAACCCTATTAAAAAATGGGGTAGAGAGCTAAACAAAACGTTCTCTATTGAGGAATATTGAATGGCTGAGAAACATCTAAGGAAGTGCTCAACATCCTAACCATCATGGAAATGCATATCAAAACTACCCTGAGATTCCACCTCACACCAGTCAGATTGGCCAAGATCCAAAACTCAGATGACAGCAGATGCTGTAGAGGCTGCGGAGAAAGAGGAACACTTCTCCACTTTTGGTGGGGTTGCAAGCTAATACAACCACTCTGGAAATCTGTCTTTCGATACCTCAGAAAATTGGATATAGTACTACCTGAAGACCCAGCTATTCCACTTCTGGGCATATACCCCAGAGACACTTTAATACACAACAAAGATATATGCACCACAATGTTCATAGCGGCTCTATTTATAATAGCCAGAAGCTGGAAAGAACCCAGATGTCCTTCAGAAGATGAATGGATACAAAAATTGTGGTACATATACACAATGGAATACTACTCAGCCCCCAGAAACAATGACTTAACCAAATTCTTAAGAAAATGGCTGCATCTAGGGAATATCATCCTGAGTGAGATAACCCAGTCACAAAAGAACAGACATAATATGCAGTCACTGATATTGGGATGCTAACCCCAGAGGCTTGCACTCCCCCAGAAACAACTCACAGACTGTATGAAGTCTAAGAAATAAAGAAAACAAATCAAAAAAAAATATTTACAAAACAAGAAGACTTTGACTGTTTCCATGTTGCGTTTTGTTTTGCATGTACTTTACGTCATTGTAACTATTGGGTTTTCAATGCGTACTATCAAGCCTTTGAAAAAATCAAGTACTGACTAAAAAATATATTCACATAGTTTTATGTAAAAATTATTTTAATATCTGAAAAAACAGTACTGACAAAAATGTATAATTTTAAGCAAAAAATGTTTAAAATCTGTACATTTATCTTTGTTTTGTAAAATAAAGTTGTTGAAAAAAAACAAATGAATTCGAATAATAAAAATCCCTCTTATTTTCCTTGTGTCTTGGATGATGTATAAAGGTCCTAGAAAATGTGTTTCTTTCAATAATGAATAAGAATGTCCATCTTACACTCACTTATGGGTGTGAAAGGGATGATGCTGCAGCAGTCTGTAGTACAGTGTTTCCAGGGTGTGGTGTGGGTTCAGAAGGTTCCTGAGTTCATAATGCTTAAGAAAGCAGCTGTCTGAACTGCAGTGGTACTCACTAACTAGAATTAGACATTGACCACACACTCATGATCATTTTATATAATGGTCCCCAGATGATAGTGCTGCTTGGCAATGTGTAGGAGGTGCAGTCTTACCTGCACACCTCCTACACTTTGTAATGCATTAGAGCAAGAGATGAAAACTTTGCTCCGTGCTTCACTATCTCTGCCTCTTCATGGTTTTTCAACTTGTGATACAGTTCTTGCTGCCATGACTGCTGCGTGCTGTCATGCTTCCACGCCATGGTGGCCTCTTATCCCCCTGAAACTATAGCACAAATAATCCATTTCTTCTAAACGTTGTCTTGGTCATGGTGTGTTATCACAGCTTTAGACAAGAGAGAAACACGCTAACCTTAGAAAACTTTACTCCGAGTACATAAAGCTTAGTGTTAAATAAATGTTGTCATGAAAGATGTGCATAGATTCTGGCTTGCTTTTCTTTAGAGCATCCTCTGCAGTGTGTGCACCATAAATTCAGTCATTTTCACTGCTCTAATATAGCTTCTCTCTTCTTAACTTATTCTGAGTGTTGGATTCTCTCCTCATGCCATGGTGCACTACCCTGTACTATGTTTCAAAAGTTGGAACAAAGCCAGTGGCCATGACAGTGGTGACATTATCTTACTACATTTCCTTTTCCTTGAGAACCAGAATCATCAATAGCCCCTAACAACATTTCTACAAATAATTATTCTATACATTTTGATGAAATTTTTATTTGTGTTAGGAGTAAAAGTCCTTCTTCCCGAGAGTAGAAATAAAATAGTCGATAGAATCTTGTGTATAACCCAGTGGTTAAACCTTTGCTTAGCATGTACAGGGACCTGGGTTGAGTACAAATAAGACACAAAGGCAAACTAAAAAGTAATTATTTTAGTTGTGATGACGTTATTTTTGACTACTGAGAATAAAGATATGATTTTAATTTGTTTTGAATTAATTCTTTTCATTGTTTTAAAGCTTCATATGAATTTAGGAGAACATAAAAATAGAGATATTGTTAATTATACTGGATCTTCAGTTTATGAATGACAAAAGTGAGAGGAAACACAAGCTAGGAGGAGACTTAATTTGACCTGATTATTACTTAGATTATGTGACCTGAAAATTAATTCATCTTGGGAGAGTGTTTGAGTAAGCTTTACTTGTAAACCAAATAATTCTGGCCTAGCTTTCAAAACGACATTTTTTTTTACTAGTACACAATGCAGGTTAGGACTATTTTAAGTAAGATCAATTTAGTAAATGTTATATTTTTACACAATAATTGCTGATAGCATCAGATTCAATTAAATCTACAGAGTTGATTAGACTTGATGCAAAGTAAAAATTTATTTCATTTTAGGCTATATAATAATATAGCCAGCTATTAATAAATAAGATTTTTATTTCTAAAACCAATGATTATAGAGTTATGAAGACAACTGAAAGTTACCACTGTTTAATAAAAGTTGAGACTACTTTGAATAAATGCTCTGAATGAAAATTGAAATGCTGGTATATTGTTGAAGTCATGATTCATAAAGTAAACAAATTCTTATGGTTAACTATATATATCAACATGCATACCATCTGTACACTTATCAGTGTATCTATCTATCTATGTATTTATCTATTACATTTATTTAAAACTGTGTCTGTCCCTGGAGCTTGCTGATTGAAGAATATAAAAGAATTTTAAAACAGATTTTTAGCTTGAAAACAAAAAACAAAGTGCAGTTTTTCTCATGTGTTCTTTCTGTTATCAACAATGAGTTTGGAACATACATTTAGACTGCACATACACACACAAACATATTCAGAATAAATCATAATAAATCATATAAGTTTGGTCTGCAGAGCTTGGAATAGTGTTCACATTTAATGCCTTTCCAAGGAAAAAGTATAAGAGACTTGTTTACTGGTTTAAGAACCCTAGGTGCCTGAAGTGTTCAAAACCAAAGAAAGAGGCAGTCAGAAGACAAAAATAGACTAGGCTTCACTAGAAATGAAAAATATCTTATTCAATAGAAACATATTCAATATATCTTCTGTGTAAGGCACAAGAAACAGAAATAGGTTATTGAAATACATATGAATATAAATTGTATTTTAGTTAGAAAGCTACCATAGATTGTTTATGTGGTGAAGACTCAGCTACTTTTCGATTTTCTGTAGCCCGTTTAGTTATTTACTTCCTCCACTGGTCGGCAAAGGTGCTTTCTCAGGCACTGGCCAGATGACTGGACCCATTATCTGACTCTCAACTTGAAAACTGGGCATAGCTTTTACAACCTTATTTAATGAATTTAAGATATTTGTATCTTTATTTGGAGGCAAGATTTAATTGCTCTTTCTTTCTGAAATTTGATTGTGAGGGGAAAAAGGTACACATTAAAAACAGGATTTAGAATTCTAGTGTTAAGTGTAATAAATAACATTTAAAAAGTATTTATTTTCTAATAAACCACCTGAAATATTATTGGGAACTCTTATTGTCTGAATATATATGTTATAGGGCATTGCAGGTTAATAACTAGAGGAGGTATAACACTCAATTTGTTGGTTTTTAATTTACCAAAAAAAAAAAAAAAAAAAAAAAAGCATAGAAACCTTGGGGGAAATAATTATATATTTGACTACTTTATGATATATACAGTGTTATTTTCTGCATTTATATTCCTAATTTCTGTTTATATATCTTCTTTAAAACTAGACTGTTTTGTAATCTTTTAAGTTTTATTAATTGTACAATGTACAGTTTCATTGTCTATGACACCTCCTAGGGTCAGTGGGCTTTGATCACATTTACTCCTGTCATATTTTCATATCTCTTCTCTCTCCTCTTCCACATCTTTAACATTCCCCTGTTTAATTTAACATTTGTTCCCCACCTTTGAACTCCACATATGAGAAAGCATTCTTTGTTAGTGTTTGTGAGACTTGAAAATTAATCAACTGTTCTGGTCAATGAATGCTTGAATGCCTACTGTGTACCAGGTCTTAGTTAACATTTTCCTCACCACAGCAAGATTGTTAAGAAAGCAGGCTACTGGAAAGCATAAACAAATAACAGGTCACTGCCACCTACTTAAAGAAGGATCTAAACCGAATGGGGAATTTGAAAATTAGGTATCAGGGCAGACTCCACATAAGGCTGAGCAAAGCTGGAGGAGCAGTGCCAAGATTGAAGGTAAATGCGGTTTTATTTTAGAAGAAATGCCAAACAAAAAAAAGGTGGTTTGAGCATGAAATTTATCTCTTTAAAATATGATCTTGAAATCAAAGTTCACATGCTCAAAATTGTTTATCTAAAACAGAATGGTCAGGTTTGAAACATTGTCATATAAATAACATTATGCAAACAGAATAAGTTATGTTTAGCAATACATAAACAAAATTATAAAAAAGAGAAAATATTTTTAAGAGTGAATAAGCAGATGGTTGGTGTGAGGGTTTGGAAGAAGAAAAAGAAATAAAAAATTTTGATATTATATTTTAATTTTAAAAATAAAAATGAGAACATTTGAAATGTAAATATATAAACTATCCAATAAAAATAAATAAATAAAAATTATTTTAAATGATTGACTACAGCTCACAAGATTCAAACTGTAATGTCTAAAACCTTATATTGATAATATTTTCATCAATTGTGAATAGAAGTGTTATGAACCAAGCCAATATTTTGTAAGTGAATAATCATTACACTAAATGTAAATATTGAACTTAAATGTGAGTTATCCGTGTTTATGCTTCCCACAGTGCAAACTCCATTACTCTGTACTCAGTGTATTTCACAATATTGGATACAATATCAGGTGCATGAATTTAAGAAAATCATGAATTTTTCTAACCTTAATTTTCTTGTTTGTGAATAAAACCTGTACCACAAAGATCAGATTTAACAATAAATATAAATATATATTTAATAATTACTATTCAACATGTTTTTGAATTATTAGTATTGAATCAGTAGCTACTTATGATAATTTGTATTGCTGATCCCTAAATATTTTAAGATTAGCGTATATTAAATTCTAATATTTACTGAAGAGATAGGTGCTAAACAGATTATTTGGGCTCTATAAACCTATACAACATTTATTGTAATAGCCCATTAAACAATGAAGCATATAAAATATAAATCTGTGTATCAATTCTGAGTTTACAAATTTTGATGGTAAAATCATGTTAATGCTATTGTGAACAGTTTCTCAGTACAGAAAGAAGCTTTCTGCTAAGTGTACTCATGCATTTTATTTAGTAGTTACATGTATGATCAGTGAGCTTAGTTTTCAAACATATTTTATTTGTTTACATTTTAAATGTTGTGTATCCTCCCAGTCTTCCTTCCACAAACCTCCTACCTCCTCCCCATCTCCTATGTCTCTAAGAGAGTGCTCTTATACACACACACACACACACACAACACACACACAAACACACACACAAACACACATACACATGCCTGCCTCAACCCTCTAGCATCCCCTTTCTCTCAGGCAACAAGCCTCTACAGACCATGTGCCTTCCCTCCCACTGATGCCAAATAAGGCCATCCTCTGCTACTCCTATAATAGGAGCCATGGACCGGATGGCCCATGCAAACTTGTTGGTTGGTGGTTTAGTGTCTAGAAACTCTGATGGTTCTGGTTAGTTCTTCCTATGGGTTTGTAATCCCCTTGTGCTACTTCAGTTCTTCCCTTAATACTTAAGTTGGGGTCCTGGGCTCACTCCAGTGGTTGGTTGGCTGTGAGTATTTACATCCGTCTTAGTCAGGTGCTGACAGAGAGGCTGTCAGCAAGCATGTCTTGGCATCAGCAATAGTGTTGGGGTTTGGTGGCTGCAATTGGATGGATCACATGATGAGTCTGGATGGCCTTTCCTTCAGTCTCTTTTCCACTTTTCCTGTGTTTCTATTAGATTAATTTTTGCTCCAGTGTGCTTCTCTCTGTTTTCACATCTAGCTTTGGGTTAGATGTCAGCACCAGGTAACATTCTACAAACCATCAACTTTCATTTAGAACTCAATTACTTACATGTTGCTTATGTTTCTATAAACTAAACTGTCTTTTTTTAAACTGACACAGACCACACAGATTTTGTATAGTATAGATTATAATTTTGAATAAATGAAAGACTAAATGTTAACATAGACATACCTTTTATATGATCGTCATAGGTGTTCTCTTGAAGAGCTCCTTACAAATATTGATGTCAAGATGAAGGTTCCCATACAGGGCAGTACCGCTGTTTACATGTGTCTTAAAACATCTGTTTTCAGTGCCAGATGGAAAAACCCTGAAGTGCTTATTCTAATGAATGAGAAATGTTTGAGTTTAAATATTGGAAATCTGCTTTAAAAATATTACATGCTATTCTTTCAATTTTTATTTTGATGTTACTGATGTGTTTTGCCAAGCATAGTACTTTTACAAGGGGGCACTCTTTCAAGTCAAGAATACCAGTTTCTAACACTGTTGAGTAGATCGTTTTAGCTGATTGTTAGAGCCACTTAAAGAATCATCTTCTTCCCTTCTATGCTTGCTTAGATCTTTGATTACAATATGACCAACATCTGGGGGGAAAATGGAAGGCCCACCCAATGTGTCCTAAAACAAGCCACCGAAAGACAGACCATGGTCTCTCAAACATAGACTCTTCTGGAGTCAAGCTGATCATTTAAGTTTTTCCATCAGAGTAATGACTGAATTTGAACCTAAACTACTGGCTAGGCAAAAATTATAGTTTGAAATTAACTAGAGACTACACTGATTCCGAAGAACTTGAGTCTGTCCTGTATTCCAGAAGGTGGCACATAGCAGGTACACAAGAGACCAGTGTTCCCTCAGATTGTTTTGTTACAGGTAAATCGTTTTATCATTATTTAATGACATGAACACAGTATTTGGAGGCATTTGATATAGAGCCTTAAGTCACAGTTTCCCACTGCTGACAAATAGATTTTTAGTGCCCCCTGCCATTATATATAGGTGGCCAGGTGCCATGCTTCGGAAAAAGGTTCTCAGCATTCTAAGTTACACACTACTGTGTGTGGTCGTTTACTGTGCTGTTTCTCAAGGATGGAGGACTTTTAGAAACTCAGTTTGGTAGTAGGTTCAGCAAAGCTTCCAGCTTCCTTTGACAGCTGATACTTTTAATAAATTGCTTTTGAGTAGTTGAGTGGGGTGAGTAAAAACGTAAGCTTAAAAATATCCTAGTAAGTAGTTTTCCATGTAATCTAATATTAAGATTCTATAAATTCTGAAGAAAAATGATGGCAACTGTAGAAATTTAGGCAGCAACCTCTTAGTGAAAAATGATGAGCTGAATACAATGTAATGTGGTTAATAATTTATACGATTCGAATTAAGGTCTGGCATAAAATATCTAATGAAATTATATAAATGATGATCTCATTTATTGTGTTAAATTATTTTTAGATTTATGTTTTGACATTTTATTGACATCAAGTTTCATCACAATTGTTGACATTCATTTTTCTATCATTTTTTTTCCCGAAAAGAAAATAAGAATGGTGCATTTTTCAGTAATGTCATGTTTTGAAAATCATTATTGTTAATGAAATAACCTTTTAAAAAGAACAGTACTTCTAAAATGACCTCTATGCTTTTTGTAAGGATTACCCTAAGAAGCAGAATGGAGAATCATTTAGATGTACATTCATTTCCTCATCCTTTGCATGCTTAATTGTTAGTTTCTCATTAGGGTCAATCTGACAGGCTTTGTCAAGACTTTTGGGATACTGTTATGTGCACAGATGCATCATAAGGACAAATAGTAACGGGGACTTTAGCACCCACTCTTCAAGATTGCTTGTGAATTCACATCAGCAGTCTGTGTTCTTGCTAGTCTTTTATCCAATTTAGTGCTCAGTCAAGGCCTGAAGGACAATTATAAAGTCTTCTGGATGAATTCATTGCAAAGAAAAAGCAAATAATTTTGTATCTTAAAAATATTGGCAGCTAAATTATGCATATGTTCTAAACTCTCCACTTTATAGTGGTGAGTCCCATAAAAAATGTATAGTTTTAGAACACATTTTGAGAGCATCAGACTGACTTATACTTGAATTGTAGTGTTTGCCATTTTTATATTCCCCATTTTGAGTTTTCAATATTGCACATAAGTACGGTAGAATTTCCACAGATTCAAATGGTTCCAAGCTCCTTACACTACAGTCATTCAATTTCATAATTTCCCTATAATATTCATAACAGCAAACATTAGAAATCAAACTATATGTAAGGTGAAATTTTCATTAAAACATATAATTAGGCCTTGGTGATGGTGTTTGTGAGCTTGTACACATTTTTATACCATACAATATTAGGGATAAATTGAATGATCTCTTATTACCAGGAAGTATAGGCTTCATCTCCTTCCTCTTTCCCTTCTACATCTGCATCTGCTTCTTTAGCTCAGCTAAAGTCTGGGTTAGCCTCTCTACCATCATATATAAATATTAAAACATCTTCGGAGTTTCAATTGTTTCAACCCAAATTGACTTCTGTGTCTTTTCTCATGTCTTTTATTTTCTAATTTTATTATTGGATATTCTCTGTATTTACATTTCAGATGTTATCACTTTACTCCAATCCCATCCCCCCTTCCCCTCTTCTTGCCTCAATGAAGGTGCTCTCTCTCCCAACAACCTTCTCCCACATCAGCTCCTTAGCATTCCCCTATACTGGGAAAATAAGCCTTCATTGGACCAAAGACATCTCCTCCCATCGATGCCAGAGAATGCTCTCCTCTACTGCATATACACCTGGAGCCATGGGTCTCTCCATGCAAACACATTGGTTGATGTTTTAGTTCCTGGGAGCTGTGGTGGGTTTGGTTGGTTGATAATTTTGTTCTTTCCATGGGGTTGCAAACCCTTTCAACTCTTTCAGTTCTTTTTCTAGCTCCTTCATTGGAGTTCGTGTGTCTTTTTCTCTATATGATTTCAAGAAAAATATTAAGTCTATTGTAAAAGAAAATGTATAGAAAAAAAGTTAATGTGAGGGGTATAATAATTATATTTAACCTGTTTTCTTTCACAAAACATAATTAAATCAACAGATATACTTCGGCAATTTACTACAGTTTCAAGACAGAAGTTCCTAAAAATTAAGAGTACTATAACATTATGTCATATCCATGGGAAAGTTCCCATATTATCTCAATCTCAGGTACCTTGGGAGATCATTCATACAATTGTTGCATTCCTGCTGATGTGAGAAAGATGATCTGCTATACATGATCTATATATGTTCAGAGTGGCTGTGGCAGTGTGCTATAAGAAGTTTTACTGTGGTTTGTACCATGAATGTCACTCAGAAGCCCAGATTTTAACAGAAGTAGTCACTGGATCACAGACGCTAATGGAGGTTGAGAGCCTAAATATATTGCTTTCTCTTCCATATTTGTTCTGGGTATGATGTGGAGAGGTTTTACTTTTTCATGTGCTCTCAACTTGATAAACAACCTTATTCTGAGCCTGATGGCTTGGAGATGATCGATATTAGACTCATATCTCCAAATCTGACACAAACAGGTCATCTGTATTTATGAGTTGGTTACTTTAGGTAATTGTAATGAGTTAAGGATGACTAATGCTATCTTATAATTTGTTTTTTAGCAAACAATTTAGGCATACCAATAACCCTCCACAGGAGTTTAATGAAGAAAATTGATAGCAAAGAAATGGTCTAGAAAATGCATAGCTTTGGCTTTTTCAGTATATTGAATTTAGATAAGTGAGCTTGGCTTGTATCAGGGTTTATTTTAATGTTAATATTCAAGATAATATTCAAGGAAAGGTATACAACCTAAAATATGAAGATTTTAGTACTAGGATATATGAAAAATGGCTCATTCATTTTCCAATAGTGTCTCCATTCAGTGTATTTTTTCAGTTTTGTGATACATAATTAGGCTATGTGGATTTTTAGGTTCATACACTCACATACCATGTTCTTCTGTGTATGCATCTATTGTGACTATGGAAGTGTCCTTTGTGTAACTGAAGAGTATTCATAGTCAAAATAAATCCACAATGACAAAATACACAACCATTTCTCAAATGTTAGAACATACATAGGCCAGAGAGTGTGCTTGCAGAAATGAAGACATCAATTTAGTAGTTGTGACGTAGAGAACTTGATCTATGATTCTAAGATGCTCCCTAGTGAATCTTATGCTCTTAAGCTATGGCCCATACTTGAAATTCAAGATATGAACTTCTCATATGTTCTCCTGCTTCCACTAACATTTCATTTTGGTATTTTCCTTTAGCTTTGCATTTAAATTCTCTGTGAGGAATCCTGCTGTTTCTACTTGTCTTCTTATACATTAAATTTTTGTATTCAAAAATATTTCTTTTATGTTAAGAGCACATCCACAAATATCAAAACATCAAAATTGAAAATATAAGAACATTCTGACTATACATACCTTTTAGAATACTGATGACTGCTGTTTCATAGTATTTGTGTGTGTATGTGTGGGTGTGTGTGTTTGTGTGCGTGTATGTGTGTGTTCATGTACATATATGCATGTTTAAAGAATTATGTCTCATTTTTTTAAATATGTTAAAGTAGTAATCATCTCTCAAACATGTGCACACACACACACATACACACACACACACAGTTAGAGAATAAAATGATTTTTTCGGTAAATTTTCAATGTATCTTTAAATACTTTAAGAACTGAAAACCTTGTATTCTCTATATTTTCAGTTTACACTAATACTGATGAGCTTGGCCTCTGTTTTCTAACATCACATTGCTTCCCTATTAATGATCACACCTAGAAAGTTTTCACAGTATTCAAGAAGACAGGGCACACAGGATGAGAGATTCGGGATATCAGATCTGTTAATCTGAATAGGCTCAGTGTTATTTCATTTAGCAGCACATGGACTTTCATAGTTCCACAGGCTCGAGAATATCTAAGTTCGAGTAATTGCTGTTATTAATTATAGGCTCAGGTTACAAAGAAAAACTATGAAATATATGTTATGGTTTCAGAAACAATAGACCTATGGTGAATACAACCTTTATAAGTAACTAGTATAAACTGTCATTAACAAGATAAAAATAATTTATAATATTTAAGTTTCAGTCTTAATTTCTACATTGTAAATATATAGAATAAAATGTAAATATTTCACTCACAAGAATTTCCAATTGTGAAAAGCTGTATAAGTATTTGATTTGTTGAAAAGATTTACTAATGATTTCATACACACATAATACATGTATAATACATAGAATGTGGTATTTATAAATACATCTCAACTAATTCAGAAATGATGTGTTAACATGACTAGACAAATGTTATTTAAATATTTAATTTTAATAAACAGTTAATATGTATGATGCAGCTAAAACAACCTTATATTTCATATGTATTTCTCAATATTTGAAAATTAAAGCATACTAATTCTGATTTTCTATTTGGCACAGAATTTCTTATAGTAATTGGTCACTTGTCTCCTTCAAATACACATGTGTATATGTCATTGAGAAATGTATCTTATAAAATAGATCACATGTATATTTCAGAGATGAAATATTCTAATATTTTATGGAGAGGTAATCAAGCAGCTATTGAAAGCACACGAAATTGGAGATACTAGCAAATCTTGGTAACCATAACAGCTTTTGTGTAACCAAAATTTCAAGCTACCTCTCACAGCAGCCAAAAAATATCTAACCTTCTTAGCATATTTTCAACATCACCAACCCATTTCTGCTTGATTTGTATGTGGGTTCTTTACAATATGACACATATTCCACTCTTACCCTTCTTCCTTGTGGGGATGAATGATAACTCTGATGATGGTCATTGTCATGTTGGAGGAGAGGTGTTAATTCTTATGACAACCTAAAATTTGAATGCAGGGATGTAATGACAGAGACTGGAGTGGGTTAAGCTCCTGGCACTATTCCTTCTTAGAGCAAGAATAGTTTCACTCTTCATGATTGAGACCATGCCTATATCATCCTCTTAATGTCTGTCGTACAGTGCTTAATGGCTTCATCAGGATATATTACTTTCCTTAGCATGAAGCTGCCAGCGAAACACAAATCATTTAGAGAGAGTAATTGTTAGAGTAGGAGAGGGTTCAGAGGCTGAAGAGTCACAGTTGAAAGAAAGGGACTCAAAAGAGAAGAAGCTAAAGGGTTTGTGGAAATTAAGGAACAAGAAAAATTGAGTGAATAACATACTATTTTAGCTTTAAGATGGGAAACAGAATGATTTTTTTTTACTATGCTGACATTAATTTAAAGTGGGTCCTTAACAATTAGAAATCCTGTACATTTTTTATAGTTTTCCCTGGTAAAATATAATCGCTGTGATTAGAGATTCAAATTATTTTAAATGCATCATCATCAGAATGATATTTTGGTAAGAAGACAGTATACCCTTGAAACGTGAACAAAGAGTGCCACAAGGTATGTGGAAGTAGTGTGTAAGATAAAGGATTTTTGATGAGATATAACAGTCTTGACATACAAATTGAAAACATGTTTCCCAATGGAATACTTTAAATATTCCATTTGTATATCTATCTTAATTATGTCATTATCTTAGTGAATATTTTTAATTGTGAGCATTATCTAATGTTCTATTAGATAATGTGACACTTATTCCACTGTTTGCCACTTTCTCATAAAATCAATGCAAATTTGACTTGAAATATGGGTCATGAATAAAACCCAAGAGTAAACATTTTCACAATAATAAAAATAGTCTCTTGGGCATGTTTCCATGCATTATCTGCTTGTCTTCAGGCCACTTTTCCTAACTGAATGTTCTCAGCAGCAGCTTGACAATGAAATCAGCTTTCAGTTTGCAGACAGGATGTCAGTGAAGTTCATGATAATCGGAGGACACACAAACTTGTGGAGGGCAGAACACCTCTCCCAAAGCACTTTGTTGCACATTTCTATGGAAAATGACTTTAATAGATCAGATTAGCTAAACTCTGAAGTAAATAATTGCCTCCTGTTTCTGAGAAATACTTTTTGAGTTCCCCTTGTCAGCGAGTTTATGTGGAGAACCACCTTCTGCAGAGAAGGAAAAAACATGAAAATTTCTAGCAGCTTATTTACCTTCGGATTTATTAGATATAGGCATCTAAACTTAAGCTTTGGTTTTATGAAAAGTTTGACTTGAGAAACAATGACATATAAGAATTTTCAAGAAAATGTAGTTTAGCATTTGATTTTGTCAAATCAATCACTGCTTAATGATACGAGTTATTTTGTAAATGTTTTGTAAACATATTTCTGAGTGATTTTTTTTTTTTTTGCTTTTCTATCGGATAGTCTATGTTTTTACACTTAAAATGTTATCCCCTTTCCCAGTTTCTCCTCTCTCATCCCCTCCGCCTGCTTCTATGAGGATGCTCCCATCTGACCTCCCCACTCCCCACTCAACAAACTGGCATTCCCATACACTGGGGAAATGAGCCTTCACAGGACCAAGGACTTCTTGTCCTATTGATGCCAGACAATACCACCTTCTGCTATGTATGATGTTCAAGTCATGGGTCCCCCCCCCCATGTGTACTCTGGTTGGTGATTTAGTCCCTTGGATCTCTGGGAGGGGTCTAATTTATATGGTTGTTCTTTGGGGTTGCAAAGAAATTGTTCATTGAGCAAATACAAGTTTATGGTGTATTATGAAAAACTAATTAATAATTGATACCTAAGATATTTGCTATGCACAATAAGATGCAGTTAACGCTCAATACTATCTCATTTTCAATTACTCCAACCACCCTTACTTGAAGCTATGTGTGACAGGCTGAAAGGAAGCAGCATAATTCATTCATCAACATGATTTATTGAGTGTTTCTTATTTTTCTAGAGCATCATTTACAAAAGTATCACTAAAGTGAACAAAACAATTCTCCATTTCTAAAAAAAAGTTCATGTGTGGAAAAATGTGGCTTTATATAATTTGTATAACTTACAAATAAGTCAGTATATTACATCACAACCAACAATTGTCTGAATTTATAGTAACTGATATTACAGAGGAAAAGTAAATGAACTGAATTTTGCTAAGAAAACATAGTGAAGATATTCTGTAAAAGGTTCCTCTTTATCATTGGAAGTTTACAGAGAAAATGGTGTTTCCATGTGAAGAACATTCTGAAGGAAGTGATGGGAAATGGGCTCGGTTAGAGTCTTTCATGTTGCACTGTTATTTCTTTCATAAGAAGGAACATTGTTATAAATAAATAAAAGTCTAAATTTATGATGACTCAGAATCAGTATACTGCAAAGGAGGGGAAAGTCTCAACTGTAAAAAACGAAACAAGTGGACAAGGCTAAGAAAAAAATGTGTAAATCAGAGAGTGATCTGAGAAATGTTCATTGGGATGAAAGGTTAAGAGGACACATTATGAAAGCTTTGTGATGGAGAATCAGACTGATACAAACCAGGATAGTGTGAATGTTAGGGCTTCATCACACTGAAGTGTCCTAGAACATATACAGACAAAATTTAGAAATAAATAATCAGTATCAATCGGCAGGAAGTATATGGGGAGAGATGCTGTAGGATTGGTATTTGGAAAGAAACAAGTATAAGATGGAGAATTCTATAATAAAATTTTACTGGCAAAAATGTGGGTGAGAAATCATCCAGAGAAGATTATCAAAATTAAAAAGCATATTAAAATAATGGTAACTACTACATTATGTATTTAATGCAAAATAAGCAATGGGCATTTTTTTCTGAGATTCTTGTGTACATATATTTATATACTTATAATACATATCAATCATTTTATAGACAGGATTGAATGTCTCATTTTACTTTATTTTATTCATAAAAGATACCTAGGTCAGTTCACATAAAATATTTAGCCTATCACTTACTTATGAAATACTAGAATTAATATTTGAATATATATCTATATATCTACACACATACATACACACACACACACACACACAGAGAGAGAGAGAGAGAGAGAGAGAGAGAGAGAGAGAGAGAGAGAGAGAGAATACAAAACCCATGCTAACAGATTTTGAAACCGAATTTGACTATTAGTGAATATACTGAAAATCTTCCATATGTGTCATTTATGATCTTACAAATTCTATTTATCTGTGTATGTTTAAATTTAAGACAAGTCATAGTAAATAACCCTTTCAAAAATTAAACAGATTTCTCTAGTTTAATGCCAGCCAATCCAAAAGCATTTCAAATTGATAGTTTATATTTTTGTCTTCCTCACTCATCTTTCTTTAGCATTGGATCCTTGCAGACATTTTTCCAAATAGATCATGAAAATAAATATGAGACTTTATTAGAAATGTGTTGTGAAATGGTAATAAGGCTTGTAAATCTTCCTAAAACTTAATTGTGTATTCAAAAGAAGTGAAAATAGCAACATTACCTAATGGTGTTTAATACATATTTTATAAAGCTTCAACTTTTATTATAAATGATTAATACCTGACAATGAAATCTGTCTTGCTGTGTCTTTTAAAGGTAAGACTTACGAACAGCCCAACTTCATATACTGCTGTTTTCCAAATGTGTTGATAGGGTTTGCTTTCTGATGGCCATCAGCATTTCTCTGGCCTTAGAACAAACTGTTTCTTTACATTTCTGTTTGTTCAAATTGTATAAATGAACTTTGTATAGGATAAATATTATAATTCTTCTTTTGTAAAATGTGTTTTTTAAATGTGTTTTTCTAGAGAGAAAATTATATCTATTTTATGAATATACTACAAATTTGAGACATTTTAATGCCATATATCCAGGAGGAAGGAGGAACATGGAAGAGAATAAAATAAAGGAAATAGGGTAAAATAATTAAAATCCTTCAGATGCTTTACTTATGATGACTTCCCTTCTGAATTTTCATGAGGTTTATAAAAGGAAA
>NC_137982.1:21875016-22124193 GCF_963924665.1 Micromys minutus | reverse complement strand
AATGGCTAAGATCAAAACCTCAGATGACAGCAGATGCTGGCAAGGATGTCGAGAAAGAGGAACACTCCTCTACTGTGGGTGGAGTTGTAAGCTGGTACAACCACTCTGGGAATCAGTCTGGGAATCTTACAGAAAACTGGACCTAGTACTACCTAAAGATCCAGCTATTAAACTCCTGGGCATATACCCCAAAGATGTTCCAACATATAATAAGGACACATGCTCCACCATGTTCATAACAGTCTTTTTTATAATATCTAGAAGCTGGAGAGAACCCAGAGGTCTTTCAACAGAGGAACAGATACAGAAAGTGTGGCATACACTTGAGTACTACTCAGTTATTAAAAACAGTGACTTCATGAAATTGTTAGGCAAATGGATTGAACTAGAAAACAAGTATAGTGAGGTAACCCAGACAAAAAGAACCCATATGGTATATTCTCACTGACAAGTAGATAATAGCCCAAAAGCTCAGAATATTTAAGATATAATGCACAGATCATATGAAGCTCAAAAAGAAGGAAGACCAAAATGTGGATGCTTCAGGGGAAAAAAAATACTAACTGGAGAAAATATAGGGACAAATAGTGGAACAGAAATTTAAGGAAAGGTCATCCAGAGACTGCCCCAACTGGGGTTTCATCCAATATGCAGCCACCAAACCCAATCACTATTGTTTGGTGGAAGCCATTTGTGCTGCACCCAAAGATGGTGCCGGCTTCCCTCCTATGATTCAGCAAACAGAGCTGTTGTCCAGCCTGAGGGACTCAGTGCGCATGTACCACGCACATCACAGCTCGCTCAGTTACTGGAGGGCGCACCAAACTGGAGGGTGCACCAATCAGGTAGTGACACGAGTCTCCTGGGCATTTATAAGCAGTGCACTTTTCTTCTACGTGGTCCCCTGATCAAGAGTACTGTACAATAAAGGTTGTTCGCAGAAGAATCCTGTTGTCACATGTCGTTCTTGCCAGCAAGACATAGGGCATGTGACAATTATTAATACCAAGAAGTACTTGCAGACAAGGGGCTGATGTAAGTGTCTCCCGAGAGGCTCTGCCAGCACCTGACTAAGACAGAGGTAGATAGATACTCACAGCCCACTATTGGAGAGAGCAAGGGTACCCAATAAAAAAGTTAGGGAAAGAACTGTAGGAGCTGAAGGGGATTGCATTTTCATAGAAATAATAACAATATCAACAAACCATACTCTCCAGTGTGTCCAGAGTCTAAACCACCAACCAAAAAGTGCACATGTGGGAACCCATGTATGTTGCAGAGGATGGCATTGTCTGGCATCAATAGGAAGAGAAGCTCTTGGTCCTGTGAAGGCTCATTTCCCCATTGTAGAGAAATGCCAGTGTGTGTAATTAGCAGTAGGTGGGTGAAAGGAGGAGCATCATCATAGAAACAGGAGGAACGGGCAAGGAAGAGGGGCGCACTGGGAAAAGGGGATAACATTTGAAATGAATATTCATAAACTATATAATTTTAAAAGAGAATTATAGAACTACAAAAGAAAATACATTGGCAGTTACTCTACTATTCAGGGTTCTTCCAAGTCACAGTACTCATAGAATGTCTCTATTAAGAAAATTTATGGGGATGACTTACAGTTTGATGTCCTGACCCAACAGTGGCCAGCTGTGAATGGGAAGTCCAATTTAGTAGTTCCTCAGTTCAATGAGACTGGGCGTTTCAGCTTGTATTCTGGGTAAACTGCAATCCTGAAGAAGTATGCTTCAATAGATGTGCTGGCATGGAAGTGCTAGGAGTCATAGAAGAATGAACACTTCCTTCCTCTACTGTTGTTATATAGGCCCCCAACAAAAGGTATGGCCCAGATTTAAGGTGTGTACCACTATGCCTATACCTAAGCTAGTATTTACTTGGAACTTGCTTTGTCGCAGACTGGCCTTAAACTCATTAGCTTCCCTCTTACTACTTAGATTAGCATGTACCATCTTGGCTAAACATAAGTGTTTTGTGGCCCCTGTGCCACAAAGTCTGGATAAAAAGCCCATCTTTCAACCTCAAGGTCTTGATCACAAGTGTGATCTCCATTTCTGGATTGTAGTTTATTGTAGATATAGTCAAGTGGACAACCAAGACTACCTATCACAGTATTATTATCTATACTAATACAATGTAAAGGCAGAACAATTTAAATGACCAGGTTTGATATAGGGCATAAACCAAAATTTATTATCATGAGAAAAAAAGAGTAATGTATTTGTACCTGTAACTTACTTGTTTTGGAAAATAAGAGAAATACATATGTTAAAAATTGTCCTTAGAAAAAGTTTACATACTATAAATTACCCTTATTGATATATTACTAAACAGGATACAAGATCTGTCTTTATAGGTAACTGAATCCATATAGATCAAAGTTATATATGGTGTGCAGAGCAAGGATAGTGCTTGGAAACAGAGCACCAGGAATGAACAACTGAGAGCAGACAAAGTGGAAATAGATAAATTTGACTCATTAGAAACTTCAAAACTTGATGGAAAATTAAAATAGAAGATGCTTAGAAAAGTTTATTGGCATACCAAGAGATATGAAACCCTGGTGACAATTTGAATAAATATAATAACATGATGAAGCCACAATTTTCAATTGATTTTATACAATCAGAATATTATATTCCAAAGAAAGATAATTTCCCTATGAGAATGACTATCAGGAGTGAAGTCATGCAACTAGAAAGCTGGAGTACCTGCTCTCCCAGCATAATAACAAACTCCCTCTGGGTGATTTCATAACCTTGCTTCTGTATCACAACCAGACGGGCAATCAGGAAGATAAATTTAATAAATAATTCTGAACTTTTGTATATAGAAAATAGATTGAGCCTCTATACCTCTCAACCATATAAACTAATTTCTTGTGTTATATAATTAAAATATTCTCAGCAACCAAAAACCTTCCACCTTGATCTATCTGAAGAAGTATGATGATGACAGAAATAGCCAATTTAAGGATCAGAAGGCATATTTGAGAACAGTGACCAGAGAAACAACAGTATAATCTCGATTATCTATCCCCTGTATTGAATCTCTTCATATAGAAGATAAGGTAAGATATCAAAATTATTATATGTATAACAAAGTATCAACAGCTATGTACCAAATATTTAAAACATACTTTCATTGGTATAGTAAACCAGCATAGTGTCCACCGTTACCCATATAGTGGCCAGAAATACGTTCTTTTTACCTCATCTCATAACTTAG
This sequence comes from Micromys minutus, assembly GCF_963924665.1. Classification (NCBI taxonomy): domain Eukaryota; kingdom Metazoa; phylum Chordata; class Mammalia; order Rodentia; family Muridae; genus Micromys; species Micromys minutus. The sequence continues at coordinate 22,120,953 of NC_137982.1, read as the reverse complement.
GACACCATTCCTGTTACTGTCATTCCTGTTGATACCACCTTGTAAACAGTATATTCCATTTAGTTTTGGAAACACAGTGACATGCTTTTCTGCTTGGCTGTCAATCATCCTTATGTAAATGATGAGGTCTTAGATTCTGTAAAAGTGTTAGCATCCAGTGACATAGGTCATATCAGAATACCTGGTACAAAAAAAAAATCCCTATCATTCTGGATTATACACATTCTAGCTAGAAAGAGGAAAAATAATAAATAAATTAAAAGAACAACAATTTGTTTGCTTCAAAGCCACTATGTTTATATAGAATACTGACTATGAGGAAATTATGTAGCTTGCTTAATATGCAGGCTCTTAAATTATTAAACAAGTATATTTGCATAAAGTGATTTTTTCTGCTAGATATATTTTAATAGTGTTGTCAAATAATATGGTAACAGCTCCGAGTTTACTTTTTGGTCTTTTATTAGTATTTTAGTATTTTTTTCAATGTATACGTAATGTAATTTGAGAACAACCATTGTGGTATTCTCTAAGTTGCATTTTCTGCTAAGGATTGCTTTGGCCATTCATGAACCTTACTGATTTTATATAAAACTTAAGATTGCTTCGTTTTCTAGAGTTTTAAAAATGATTCTTGGTGGTATTTTGAGTAGGTTGCAGTAAACCTATAAATCACTTTTAGTATTTTAGCCATTTTCAGAATAAAAATATTTGTTGGATCATGAAATGGAAGTTCCTATTTTAATTGTCTGTATTTACATTTCAAATGTTATCCCCCTTTTCCCATGGCCCACTCTTACCCTTGCATTCATGAAGGTGCTCCCTCTCCCAACCACCATCTCCCATCTAAGCACCTTGACATTGCCCTAAAATGGAAAACAAGCCATCACTGGACCAAAGTCCTCTCCTCCCTTTGATGCCAGACAGTGCTATCTTCTGCTATATGTGCAACTGGAGCCATGGGCATCTTCATGTGTGCTCATCATCTCCTCAATTATTTTTCACTCTTCTCTGCTGTCTTCATGTTTCCATTGGAGAAGTTCTTTAGTTATTTCATATTTTGTGGTATTTTGTAAGATTTTATGAGTGAGAATTTTTTTCCTGATTTTATTCTCCACAAGGTAGTTATTGGTAAAGAAAATTATATCTCTTTTTATGTTGGTTTGTATCATGCCACTCCAGATGTGTTTATCAGTTCTAAGAGTGTCCAGGTAGGAAGCTACAAGTATAGATTGATATCATTTTAAAATAGTAATTTGCTTTATTCTGTTCCTCTCTTTATTCATTCTATGTCTTTATCTTGTTATTACTTTAGTTAATAGTTCAAAGAAAATAGTGAATAAAAGGTACCGGATTCCTTTCAGATTTCAGAAGAATTTATATTATTTTTTTAATTTAGGAAATGTCAACTATAGGTATGTAAAATATATTCATTATTTTATTGAAGTATGTTTTTTCTGTTAATTTCTTCGGGATTTTTATTGTGAAAATTTGCTAAAAATTGTCAAAGGCTTCTTCTGAATTGATTGTAGTTATCATGTGATTTTCTTTTTTTAAATCTATTTATATGTTAAATATACCTTATCGATGCATGTATGTTAAATAACCTTGCATCCTTCTCCCTCAAATGAAATTAACTTGATCATGACCTCAGTAAGTTATTGAACACAATAAACAAGAACATTATTAGATTTTTGAATTAAGAAAATTGCTTTACAGTTGAGTTGACCCTCTTGGTAGTGTATATCTTGCTTTGGTGTCTATCTCACACTAAATTTAAAAAATGAGTTTAGTTTCATTTCTTCACTTTTTATTTTATAAAACAATTTGAAGACCATGTTTATAAATTCAGCAGAATTCAGCAATGGCACCATTTTGTTCTGGACTTTGCTAATCTTGATGAATGCTCTATTTATAGAATGAAATCTGTTCCCACCCATGAAGGTGTGACTCTACTGTGCTTCTAAGCATAAAATGAATGTAAGCAATTTATATCACAAGACAGTATTGAGTTCTGCAGGTCACTCATGTTTGACAGGATTACACTCTCCTGCAAGCCAGCAATTGTATTGTGAGTTTTATTGGCTCATTCTATGGTGAGACTACCAACTTTTGTCTGTCTGACATAGCTCTTGGAAGTAGATTCCTGCTTTTTCTTGTCCTGTCTGGGAGAGCCTACTATTACTAAAGTAATATAGTTTGTGTTTTATGAATATTCTTTATATCCACTGATAGTGCAGTTCTTACATCTTATCAAAGAAGCAGATAAAGACCAATAGAGAGATCCAGAACTCATAAAAGATCTAAACTAATAAACATTTAGGTGATACATGACCACTGGGCACTTTGCTGCTACTGTGTATATCACAGACCTTACATCAAGACTCACAGACCATCAATGGGTGGGGTGGGGGAGGGAATAAAAGTATGTGAGAATCAGAGGGCATTGATATATGTTCCATAACAGTTTTTTTCTGTACTGTACAAAGATGTTGATTCCAAAATCACTCAGCAATAGGGCTGCCCAAAAAAGATATGGAAAGACCATACCTATTAACCTGTCATAATGTATAGAAGAAAATTTTATAAGTCTATCTATCTGTAGAGGAGAAACTTCAGATAATTAATGACTTCTTAGAGAGAGATAACCAATTTAGATTTTCTGTTGCTCTCCATTTCTCTCTCCTCTCTGTCTCTCCCTTTCCCTCTGATGCTGTTTCCTGTCCGTCCCGCTCTATGTTCTCTATGTTCTGTCTTTGTCTTCACTGCCATATCTGCCTGCCTGCCTGCCTGCCTGCCTGCCTGCCTGTCTGTCTGTCTGTCTGTCCTATACTCTCTCTGTCTCTGTCTCTGTCTCTGTCTCTCTATGTCTCTCTCTCTCTCTCTCTCTCTGTGTGTGTGTGTGTGTGTGTGTGTGTATGTATGTATGCACACACATATCTGAATTAAGACCCTAATTGTAAATTGTCTAAACATGCACAAATATTGGAAATTATTACCTAATTATATTATTTCTCTTCTTCAGTTTTTCTTGCATGCTGCAAGTACCTAGTTGTCATTCTTTAAGTTCATTGTCTTTCTCTATAACCTTTGACTTACAGACACACACACACACACACACACACACACAGAGAGAGAGAGAGAGAGAGAGAGAGAGAGAGAGGAAGAGAGAGAGAGAGTGAGTGAGAGAGAAAGAGAGAGAGAGAGAGAGAGAGAGAGAGAGAGAGAGAGAGAGAGAGAGAGATGCACAAACACATACACTCCTAACTACATAAATTCAACATTGTTCAAATCTGAACAATGTTACTTGTCTATGTGTGGTGTTATGTTTGACTAAAACAATTTAAGTAAATTTTCTCTAATTCTTTATGAATTTGGGTATAATGTAAATGTTATAAAACAAGACATGTAAGCAAACTCAACATGGTGAAAGTTGGAAAGTCTCAAACATTGCTTTTCAGGTTTTATGTATAACCTAAGCAAGTATGTTTCTCACTTTTCTGAAGTAAGTGAATGTAGGGGTTACTCAAACTTATCTGCAAAGATTATGAGCATCCTCGGTAATTCCGATTTTTCTTTACTAGTATAAAACTGAGTGAAGCTGTGAACCCCGATTTTCAAAGTAGGTCAATACTAAGTAGAAATGTTTTAGGTGTACAACATGTAGGTCATTGAGTTTTCTTCTTTTAGAAAGAGAAGACTGTGAGGATGTATCTAGGGAAACACAACATCCTCTGAAAGAGAGTGCCCACATAGCAGAGCGACAGGTAAAGACACACAACAGAGAAGCACAGGAAAACCTCAAGGTGTGCAAATCATGATTTAATAGAGGAGCACCAGTACCATGGAAGTGCTCCCTCAAAACGATGGAACATGTTTACCCCCAAATCTCTGTCTTACGCTTGGTTTCACTTCTTTCTATCAATGTCATTATCTAGTCTCATAATGAGTCTTTATTCTGACATCAGAAGTAACTCACCCATTAGACTCCAGGAAATGTAAAATTTAAGAGGGAGGAGAATCTCTTCATCTTATTGACTGTATCTTCAGGCACTAAAGCAGGGCTGGCACCTAGCAGGCATACAATATTTATTACAGAGATCCAGAAGACAGAAGTTATAGTTTAGTAATACTAGTCTACATTTCCCAGATGTACCTCTAACCTCTTCCTTTGCCAGGTAGCAGTAAGGACTCAGTTAATAACTGATGAAGAAACAGTTTCCTGTGTATGTTAGCTACAAACATGTTTGTTGGTTGAGTTGTGTCTGTGCCTTTTTCTTCTTTTAGTTTTCTTGTTTAGGAGTTTTCTTGTTTTTACTAGGCTGTATTTTCCCTCATTGTTTTTCCACCTATAATTCGTTGTAGTGCTGGGTTTGTGGTCAGATATTGTGTGAATTTTGATTCGTCTTGAAATATCTTCATCTCTCCATCGATGGTGATTAATAGTTTTGCTGGGTATAGCAGCTTGGGCTGGCACTTGTGCTCTCTTAGGGTGTGCATGATGTCTGTCCAGGCTCTTCTAGCTTTCATAGTCTCTGTTGAGAAATTGGGTGTGAGTCTGATTGGCCTGCCTTTATATGTTACCTGACCTTTTTCCCTTACTGCTTTTAGTATTCTTTCTTTGCTTTGGGCAATTGATGTTTTTACTATTATGTGTCAGGAGGTATTTCTTTTCTGGTCCAACCTATTTGGAGTTCTGAAGGCTTCTTTTATGCTCATGGTCATCTCATTCTTGAGGGTAGGGAAGTTTTCTTCTACGATTTTGTTGAAGATATTTACTGTGCCTCCTAGTTGATACTCTTCTCCCTCTTCTATTCCTATTATCCTTAGGTTCGGTCTTCTCATTGTATCCTGGATTTCCTGGACATTTTGCGTTAGGAGCTTTTTGTTTTTTGCATCTTCTCTGGCTGTTTTTTCTATGTTTACAATGTTGTCTTCTGCCCCTGAGATTCTTCTTCCATTTCTTGTAATCTATTGGAAATGCTTGCTTCTGTGACTCCTGATTTCTTTTTTAGGTGTTCTACTTCTAGGGTTATCTCTTTTTGTGTTTTCATTATTGTGTCAATTTCCATTGTAAATTCCCTCTTCCATTCCTTCATCTCTATGATTTTGTTTTCCTCTAGTTCTTTGAGTTTTTTGTGTGTTTTTCTTGTTTCCTCTTTAAAAGCTTCTGAATCTTTTTGCTTTTCCTCCCGTTCTTGTTTAAGTATCTCTATCAGCATCTTGAGGTATGATTTCAGGTCTGTGTCTTCTTTCTCTGGAGTGTTTGGAATTCCGATGTTTGCTACTATCGGAGAGCTGGGTTCTGGTGTTGCTAGATTGTCTTGGTTCCCTTGGGATATACTCTTTCTCTTTCCTCTTGCCATTTTGTTGTCAGTGATATATTCTTGCCTTTCCCTTGTATCTGGTCTGTATCCCTGGATCTCCACTGGTCCAGGTGTCAAATGGGTCGAGCCCTGTTCTATGCCTCAGAGTCGCCGGGTGGGAACAGAAGTTCCAAAGTTCTATTCCTGGTCGCTGGATCAGACAGGGCGGGGCAGGGCAAGGCAGGGGGTGCACTTTCCATGTGGACTCCTCAGAGATCTCTCTGCTCCCTGGCAGCCCAGGTCTCCCACCCACCAGTTGCTCAGCCTCTACGAGCCTCTGTTCCGGGTGGCAGATGGGCCAGGCTCTGCTCTGTTTCCTGAGGTTGCCACCAGGTGGAAACAGAAGTTCGAAATTTCTGTTCCTGGTCGCTGGATCAGGCAGGGCAGGGCAGGGCAAGGCAGGGGGTGCCCTTTTGTGTGCACTCTGCAGAGATCTCTCTGCTCCCTGGCTGCCCAGTTCTCCCACCCACCAGTTGCTCAGCCTCTATGAGCCGCCGGTCACTACTGAGCTTTTAAAAACAATGACTTCATTAATTTTTTAGGCAAATGAATGGAACTAGAGACTATCATTGTGAGCAAGGTAACCCTGTCACAAAATAACACACATGGTATCCACTCACTGATAAGCTGAATCTAGCCCCAGAAAGCTTAGAATACCCAATAAACTCTTCACAGACATTATGAAACTCAAAAAAAAGGAAGGCCAAAATGGGGATGCCTCAGTCCTTCTTAGAAAAGAGAACAAAACTCTCATGGGAGAAAATGCAAGGTCAAATAAAGGAACAAGGATTGAAGAAAAGAGCACACAGAAACCACCTCACGTGGTGATCCACCACATATGCAGTCACCAAATTCAAGCACTATAGCTGATCCCAAAAAGTACTTACTGGCAGGAATCAGACAGATATGCTCCCTCAGGGACTATGCTACAGTCATATAGATACAGCTCAGCATGCTTGCAGCTAACATCTGTCTGAACTTGGAGATCCCAATAAGGTTGCTAAAGAAAGGACCTAAGGAGTTGAAAGGAGTTGCAACCTCTTGGGAAGGTAACATTATCAACCAACTAAACACCCCAAAACTCCCATGGAGTAAAACACCAATCTTTGTGCACACTTTGAAAAATCTATTGATCCATTTGCATATGTAGATGAAAATAACAGTGTTTGGCATCAATGTGAGGAGAGGCTTTTGTTCCAGAGACGACATGTTGTCCCAATGCAGGGGAATGACAAGGCAATGAGGTGTAGGGGGCATCAGAAGGAAGTGCACCTTTGTGAAGGCAACTGGAGGGGGAGGGGAATGGGAGTGGGGCAGGGTAAAAGGATAATATCTCAAATATAAATACAGAGTATCTAATAAAAATCTAGAATAATCTGAAAAATAATCATGAGGTTAATTTTTTTTTCTCTTAATTGAAATTTGGGTCCATGGTTTCACAGCAGATGTTTGTTTGCATGTTTTCTAACACGGCCTACCTGGCACAGTCATTAGTGAAAACTTTTATATTAGCTTGTAGAATATAAAATTTCATATTCATGTCATTGAACATGATGTAGCATTTGTATTATTGAATATTTATAGATATATTTATAAGTAATAATAAGAATTAATTGAGATCCATGGATCTTTTAAGTATAGTTAAGTTTTTAAAAAGTTGCAACATCACAAACAATGTCTTGATAATGATATTTTCTATATAATTTAGATTATTTCATTGTTATAAATAACTAATTATATGTGCTTACAGATGTATGAATCAAGGCATTTGTAATTATAATACAGGTTCATGTTCCTGCTACCAATGTCTTGATAAGTTTTAATATTACACAATGAACTATTTATACCAGTATAGTATGAATCACACAACTTGTATAGCTTAATTTTAGATAACTGTTTCCAAAATAATATGTATTATTATCCTCTACCATTACATGAAATTAAATAAAGTACAGAAGTAAGCAAAGGCCACAATGTTTACCATAATTTAATTACAGTATGTTTGATAATAAAATTGGAAGATAGAGATGGCATGAATTATTGTGGAAAGGGAATGATAATCATGATCATCTGCATTATTATACAAGTTTGCATGTTTTCCCTGGTTCCCTTATTTCCTCTGTGCTTACTTAGTCTGCCCTTTTCTTCTCTTTCTTTGTTCTGTGTTCCCACGCTGCCTCTGCAACTTACTTACTCCCTTCCATTCTTCTTTCCTCTTTCTCTTCTTCCTTCCTTCGTCTTTGTCTTCTTAGGCCTCTATTCTTTCATTCCTTCCTTCCTTTCTTCTTCCCTTCCCTACTTCCTTTTTTCTCTCTTCTGCTATATAAACATTGTTTCACTGAGCATCACATATCAATCTTAGTTTTCTAATTTAGCACCATTTCTATCTTGGTTAAATACATTTGCATGATTGTAGATTTTGGAAAACACACACATATGGAATTGACAAACCAGGTTTTCTATTCTGTGAAAGCTACAAAAGAAGAGTCGGCTACTACATTTCTTAAAGTAATTTTGACAGTTAAATATTACTTTGAATCATTAGCCAGAATTTTCTGCTTAATGTGGCAAATTTTTTTCTGGTCTGTTGAATTACCCAGATAACATTCTTTCTTTCTTTCTTTCTCTCTCTCTTTCTTTCTTTCTTTCTTTCTTTCTTTCTTTCTCTTTCTTTTCCTAATTTGGAAATTTATTCTGTTTAATCCAAAAACTTTACATAACTATAGTTAAAAAAAAAAGAAAGAAAAAAACAAGTGAAACTAAGACACTATCTGTCCACCAAATACCTGAGCTTTTCATTTGTGTGTCCCAGTTGAAAGAGTAAGGGAAAACATGAAGATGTACCATAAAGCAAATTTATGTAACCGAATGGTACTTCCTGGGTCTAGTAAATTGCCTTTACAGAAGAGGAAACAGGAAAGAAAACAGCACAACTTGAAGAAGAAAAATCAGAGTTCAGCTTAGGAACTGTCCCACGTGCAGCCCTAGAGCCTGGGAGCTCTCACTGCCCTGCTGAGCTGTAGAGCTGGGACCCTGCCCCACAGCAGATCCACAGGCAAGAGAGATCTCTCACTCACTCACACCTCAGCAATACTTCAACAGTGCTCTCACTTCTGGACAAGCTCACGGACCTATGCAAGATTGGAAGCATATTTTACATGGGTGCTAAGATTCAGGAAAATAGGGAGGAAGAAAAAAAAAGACCTCTTGGGAGAGGCAAGAGCATTTAAAGGATCCACAAAGAATGCCAAAAGTACTCAAACCCTCTTTTTGAAAAACGAGATTTTTTTTTTTTTTTGGCTTAAAATATTTCACTCTAAATGTCAATGAAGAACATCACTAATACACCATGGTGGAGGCCTTTGTAGTGTAAACCCATGCCCCCCCCCCCAATTTTTTAAACATGGTGAACTTCATCTTAGCAGTTATTACAACATATGTTATAATGTAAATCTCAAACACATTTTAGCAGTTTTGAAATTGAATTCAGTACAAACCAAATAAAATTTACACAGTAACACACATGTCTGCCTAGGACTGTGGAGACTCCTGAGCCTTCCGCATGAATCGCAGGGCTTCTCCCTGAGGTGACTAGGTCTGCCACGTTGTCATCCCCTGCATCACTCTGGGTCTCCTTCCTGGGCTCTGGTGCTGCTGCAGGCTCTTCCTGTGCTGATTTGGTGGCAGCAGCAGAGACAGCTGCAGGGGCTGCCGGAGCAGTGGTGGCTCTGGTCACAGTCTTCTTCTTGTGTTTATAATCCTTCCTATGTTTCTTGTCCTTCTTTTCTTTCTACTCTCTTCTTGATCAGAATTCTTGACAGGGGATGGACTTTGTGTTGGTCTTTTAGCCGTTTGGCTGGTACTGCAGGTGACCATTTTGTGGAGGGTGAATGAGGCTGCACAGTACAGAGAGATGTTGGTGAGTTTTTAGTTGCTGGCTCAGGAGATCCAAGGACAGATCAGAAAGATGAAACCCTTCTTAGGGACTTGAGGGCTTGATGAGGTAGATACACACACACACACACACACACACACACACACACACACACACACATACACACACACATATCATTTTGGGCTCCAGAAATCCTGGAGCCTTTTCTAAAAGGCCTATTAATTTGAGATGGTAACTCCCTTCCTTGGGGTGATGGTGAAGCTCCTCTATGAACTGGGGTGGGGGAGCTTGACTACAGAGGAGCCTGAGGCCAGGCCAAGGTGAGGTGAGGGCAAATGTCTTTGGTTGGTTGTGGAGACCAGGCCCCCTGGGTGGAGGGAGCAGCCTTGGGAATACCCTTTCCTATGTATTGAAGTTAAGTGTTGCAAAATTTCAAGTTTAATCCTGAGATAGTATTATATTAGATCTGGTGACTAATATTATGTAAATATGCACTAATAAATGGCATTGGGGTCCCACTCCTGTTACAACACACTTTTCTGTTACATGCTTGTATCACTTTTTAATGACTTATCATGAGTTCCAAAAGACCATGCAAATAATCTTTCACAGATTCACCAAAGTAGCCTGAAAATAATCTAACAAGTCTTTAAATTGAAAAGCAATCTCAAAGCCTTTAAAATAAATATATCATATTGAATTATCACTAAAATGTGAACATAGTAATAAAACTAGTTCAGCAAGATTTCTAGCAATTGCCCACTGCGCTCACGTGGACCCCCCATCGCAGCACCGGGGGCTGGGTTTACAATCATGTGGGAGACTCCTCTAAACACATAATTTTGTTACCCCAATTTTGGCTAGATTAAAGTATTTTGATAGTTGTGTAGACTTCATTCCTTTTCTAGCTGTCAGCCCGTTCTTTGGTCTTCAATCATTTTTTCTCTGAGTTTGGTATATAATTTGCATAAAATTTTAATCTTCTGTGATACATGTTTATATTATAACTCACTCTTTCAGGTTTTCCAATGTTTATTTCACTATTTTTAAGGAAATATTTGGCTAATAGTCAAGGTGTAGAGTTGAGTTTGTCAACTGCAGCACTTGAGGTAGTTTAGGTCATAGAATTTTTAGTGGAGAAAGCTAGTTTAAATACTGCAGTGTTTATCAGTATTTATTTATATACCTATGTCTGCTAGGCCATTCTCTGACCATACATGGACAAACAATAATGTCTGCAGATATTTCTATATACATTTTGACAGAGAACAGGAGAAAATACCTGTACATACTGGAAACTACTGAGTTATATTGCATCTAGTGTAGTCACGTTATCGAATAATATTTGAAAAACCATTTTGGCTTACTTTTATCTGTGTTTAAAAAATCTAGTATAGTTATCAGTGTGAAACTGGTGTTTTTCTCAAATGTAGAAAGGTCATATATAATATTTTCTTTCAAGATATTTAGAAATATAACCAGTTCTTACACAGATTCCATTACTGATATAAGATATTTCTTTTGTAGACTAGCTGGTAAAATGCAGATGTCGGATCTAATTGTTATTCATTGTTTGCCCTAATTAAGACAGCCTCCAACCAAAAAAAAAAAAAAAAAAAAAAACTTTTACTTTGTCATATAAAGGTAAAACTAATCCGACTTGCAAAAGCTCTCTACTTTCCTAGACAGTGTGATGTTTGATCTTGTTTAGTTACTTGAGGATGATTTACCCCTTTATACTCAGCTCATGTAGTAATGCATTCCTGATTAGTTTTTCCTTTTTTCTTGGTTCATTATTGTAATAATATTATAGAGGATTTTAAGAGGAAGCTACTGTTTTTAACAAGTTGCTTGTCACAAGAATCTTATCACTAAAACCTCCAATAGTCAGAATTATAAAATATTGAAGATACTTTACCCATAATAAGAGAAGAATGGACTAAAGAGAAAAATCCATATCACCAACCTTCCTGTATACTAAGTACTATGATTATATTTATTTTATTTTAGGTATTTGAGTATGTATGTTTATGCAGCACATATTGGTTGAATGGTCAAGTTTAGATACCAGAGCAGGGCAAAATATTTTTGGAACTAGTTTTATAAACATTTGTGAGACACCACGGGCATTTGCTGACCAAATCTAGGTCCTCTGAAAGAACTGTAGGTACTGTTAGCAGCTGAACCACCTCGTCAACCTCTACTGCACCATTCTATATGTGCGCAGTAAATATCTCTGCATCCTAGAGGATAATAGAGAGTAAATGCTGCTTGTTTATTCATAATGGCTCAGATGATGAGAGGAGAGGAAATTTGGAAATTGAATGGATCACTTATACAGGTCACATTTAATATATATATATATCAGCAATGTACAAAATAGGAAAAAACTATTAGCCAGAAGAATTGTCTACCAGTTAAGAATATTTGCTATTCACAGTTAAACCAGAGTTTTAAGTCAGAAATATAATTGTGAATAAAAGTGGTTAACTACCCTAAAAACCAAAAAATATATATCAAAAGCAAACATTGAGTGTAAATCACACTTCAAAAGCTCATGCCAGGTCCTGTCTCAAAGTGCCTTTAGAACAGGATGTGTCTTTCGGCTATGCTTCCAGCATCATACCTGCCTGACAGAGCCCATGATGCCCACCATAATGATACTAGACTAACACTCTGAATAGATGAGCAATTTTACACTTAAATGTTTTTGTCCACATGCTGCCTTGGTCACAGTGTATCTTCATAGCAACAAAAGAGTAACTGAGACAGTTCAACAACTTGTGCCAATATTACATGGGCCATCATGCAATCATGTAACCATAGCTAGATTTTGTTTACCTTTCTTCTCTCATAGTATGCAGTATGCCTTCCAGGAAAATAAGCACTATCCAGTAGGAATGAAGGCTTTAGTCCGGTGCCAACTTGAGTTCTTGACTGAAATATACTAAGGTATATATTGTTTTGAAGTATAATATTAATTTGGTGTAACATCAAAAGGATTGAAAATATTTACCTATCAAAGATTACTTATAATAATATAGTAACCACTGACAGGAATGACCAAATAGGTTTTATTAATCTAAGAAACCAAAAATATCCCTATATGTATATATATAAATTTGAAGAAGAGTTTGAGGGTTATATGTGATGAGTTTTACAGAAGGATAAAAAGGGAGAAATGGACTTTTAAAAATAAAAGAAAAACAACATAGAATGCATATATGTATAAGTATTTGTATTTTTGACTTGAACCAATATATGTGAGGGGTGCACAATATGTGTATATTCACAGCTTTTTGATAAAGAGGCCCTGTCAGACATAAGTACATTACTCACTGAAATTTGACAGTTAACCTAATGAAACAGAAATGACTCAAAGACAGCTACCCCACCAAAGCTCTTAGCATGGGTGCCAACTTAAAAAGTTGTTCAGCTTGAGGTTGCATAATGATTCTTCCAAGGGACTCATTGGTCTGAAACTCTTCCATGCTAAGTTTTCTGCTTTTTCTGGACAAATCCTTTCAGAGTCTTCTTTCTAGCTTCATTTGTCCTACAGCCTGAAGCTGGCTTGTCTACTCTTGGAAAAAAGAGGCTTAATAAAGCTATTTTTTGATGTCTAACTTTTGTTTTAAGAAGTTTCCCTGAAAGAAGGAATGCTTTGAAATAAACACACAGCTTTGTTGTATAGAAACACACACACACACAAGCATATATATATATTTGTATGTATATGTATGTAAATGTGTAAATGTGTATATGTGTATGTGTATATGTACATATTTTTGCCTAAATATATAAATATGTTCTTTGAGAAAAAAATCTCTCACTAAACTTTACCAATTTGACCTGGCTGGCTTATCAATATGTTCCAAGAATCCTCCTGTCTCTGATTTATCATTGCTAAGATTACAGATGCCTGGCTTTTTTAGTAGAGGGTGGAGATTTGAACTTGGGTTTACATTACCAACTGAGTCATATCTCAAGGCACCTTTGCTTTTTAATTTTCTCCACCATTTATGTTGAAAAGGAATGATTGGGGGAAGAGAGAGACAGAAGTAGAGGTAGAGTTTGAGTTAGAGACAGAAGTTAGAGGTAGAGGTAAAGATAGATAAAAGTTAGAGAGGTTGAAAGAGAGAGAGACATAGATACATATATAGATATAGATAGATATATAGATAGATAGATGATAGATAGACAAATATAGATAAACAGACAAACAGATAATAATGAATGAATGTTTTATGAATAGAGAGCTCTGTTTCAGAATTAACAAGGTTTGTCCATTTTTATTTTAAATACATTAGTCTTTATTCACCAGAAATTATCTGTAGAGCAATATGTTTCAATGAGACATTTAAATTTTATAATTGTAAGTTGGAGGACTACTTGTCATAACAACCTGTTTGTGTCCATGTATGCATATTATACTTATAAAAGTGTGTGTTTATTTATTTTAATATTATGTAGCTGTAGATATCTGAGTGTTTTTCCCTTCTTAGTTGGCAACTTAAATCAACACAGAAAATTTTGCCAAAAATTCAAGGAAAGCTGATTCCTTACATACTAATTAGATTGAAGATTCTTCATTTTTGTTGTTATTATTATTATTGTTATTACTTTTATGAAATTATTTACACTTCTATTAATATGAGAATAATTGGGTTTTAGTCCATTATGTTCAAGAACATTAACTACCTGTGGCTGATATTTGTGTGATGCTTCACCAGACATGAGATACTGTTTATAATCACCTCTTCATGTTTTAAGTGCTTGAGGACCAATAATTCTTATTAGCAATTATCAAACTCAACTCAGAGGGATCTAAAATGTTACCTATCTTACTCCATTTTCTCAAGCTATATAATGACACATTATTTAATTCCTTCCCATTAATGCTTTGACCTCCCTCTTACAAAATAGAAAGAAACAGTTAAATGTTCCAATTTCTAAGAGGTTGAGCACTTCTAGAAACAACAGTCAGCATTGGGAAAAAAGAAAATTAACGGTTTTCTGCTAATGACTCATATTAGGCCTCTTTGGTGGTCTAAAGCAATGGATTACATCTTTTTATCATTTCTTCCATCTGCCTGTCACAGAACTACGAGGGTGATTGCTAGTTTTGTTGTTAAAAAATGTCACCCTCTATTTTTTTCGGAATCTTTAAAAGTAAACACAGGAAAAGTGGTGTATACCTGTCATTTAGATCAAATAAAACAAAGGTCGGTGGGAATACATTTCTCGTTTGAAGAGGCTCCCCTGCTGAGTTTGTTTATCAGAAAATGGCAAGTTTTTGTTCCTAATGGACTAAAATTTAAATAAAATCTGACCCTGGAAATAAAAGCAGCCATTATGATGAAATAAAATTATATACTTTGGAGGAGAAATTGAATTAGAATGCTGGCTTTCTTTGGTTAAATTCTTTTACATAAGGAAATGAGCAAAAGAGAGAGAGCGAGAAATGTTGTGTAGAATGAGCTTTTCAAAAATCAATAATTACTTCCAATTTAGTTTCAAAAACTTTGTCCCATACTTCAGATAACATTATAAATTAAGCTGAATTATGTGAATTTCTTTACACAAGATTCCAATTAACACTCAAAGGACAAACTGATTTGTGGTTTTGGTAGTTTATTTTAACAAACTGAGTTCTCAAAAGAAGTAAAATTTTATATGCAGTCTACTAGTCTTTCAATATTGGAACAAGGGAAGATTAAATTATCTTCACAACAACACACTTTTGAACTGAGAAAAAATATTGTAGCTCTTCTAAGATGGCAACGAATATTAGTTGAAATTCTTCATGGAAATAAAAAGCTTATATTAACACACTTTTAGAAGAGCATTTCTTAAAAAAAAAAAAATCAGTTAAACGAGGAACTGTTGTGTTCTTCACTGAAAAAGCTACCTATCCCATGGCCAACTTTTCTCACTTCCTTGGATTATAATGCTTTTTTACACTCTTGCTTCATCATTCTAGAGTTGAGACTTATAGGTTTTTCTACACTTAGTTTGGACTATCCAATACTGTCACCTTTGTTCACTTAACTTTGAGCAGTCATTTTAGTGAGAGACAATCTCAGGGGAAAATCCCTGATCCTGTGGCTCTTAAAATCTTCCTATTTATCTGAAATGTTCTTCAAAAGCTTTAGTGAAAATATTTTGTAAATATGCCTACTGGGAAAGGGATCAAATGTCAATGCCCTCCCTCTCTTTCTCCCTCCCTCATTCCCTCCCTTCCTCCATCCCCGTTTTCCCCTCCCTTTCTTCTCTTTCCTCCCCCCTCCTATTTTCTCCTCTCAAAATCTGTAAGTCTTAATCTTTGCCTTATCCACCACTGTTAAATATTTTCACTAGTCTCTTTGTAGCCTATAACAATGCTTTAGTCCAGCTAGGCTTAGAGGTGGTAATGAGGACACAGTCACAACAGTATTACCTTTTATATATTATTCTATGTCACAAAGAAGTCTCTCAAGTGGAAACTGAAAAGGTAAGGTAAACTATAAATGCACAGCAAAAGTTTTGAGTTTTACATGAACTACAAAAGAAAGACATGACAAGAATTCATGTGCATCTTTAACCTTTTATTTTTGTAAAAGGTGTGTTTCTCTAACCTTTAATTTTATAAAAGGGGACTAAAAATAGTGTCAATACCTTGAAAAGCTTGTTTATTCTAATTTTCTGTGATAAATTAGGTAGTACTTGAAATTCTTAAAACATCATTTTGCTTGAAACTCACTGTGTCCAATTACTGAATCTACATGAAGAAGATTTCACAATGTATACAACATGATTCTTTTGAGTTTTCATTTGAGAACTATATCTTTGGACTCTAGGAAGACAATACTATGATGCTTATGAAATGCATTAGAGAAAGAAATGTACATGGTACACTGAGAATTTTAAAAGCAGGTGGCATTCAAATATCAACCCATTTATTTCCACTTTTAATGATTTAATTGATAGGATATGTGTTTGTGTTCTTTTATGGAACTTGATCCCTCAACCATCTACATAGAATGATATGCTAAGATTAAAACATAGTGTCTGCACAGTGGAATTTGAGGATTCTTAGGACCAGGAGTATTGCAGACAAGCCTACACAACATTTGACCTGATGTGTGCTTTGTTCCCATAAACTAAGTGAACTATACATTTATAATTATCGGCGTAATGCTAGAAATCAGATTTGCTAAATATTCATATACTTATTGTTTTTTTACACAGCCAAAGAAAATGGTTTATGTGAGGTTTCCCTGGGCCAAGGGAATTTCCCATTGTTTCCTGCCCAGAAGAAATCACACAATTTTGAGAGCAGTGTGTGTACTATACCCAAAGGAAAAATTCAAAGTTCAGGTTTGATTTTCTTCCCCTGGGTTTTTGTTTACAAAATCAGAAGTAAAGTCGCACATTTCAAATACATTCAATCTGTGTTATAGGAGTGAGGTCTGAGGATGCAATTAGAGTCCATGGGACTAAATGTTTATTAGCACAAGAAAAGAGCCTCCTCACCTCTGTGACCAGAGCTGTTTGATGATTTTAATCTATAGCTTATGAATTCCTTAGGATGCACAGAAACACCACAGCTAATCCAATTAGTTAAAGCCCGAAATGCCTTCCCTGCAGATTTTACTGCCTTCATAAGTACTTATTCAAAATCCAGTATTTCATGTACATGTGCATAAATCAATTTTTCTTGTGTGTATCCAGACTGGATATGTTCAGACTGCTTCAAATTGGACCACAGCTCTGACTCAAATACTTGCATGATGATTAGATTCTTATGCCAATATTTGAAAGGGCTACCTTTCTTTGCTATATTTAATACATTTAAAATAACAATTATGAATGAAAATATATTAATTGTATATGTAATTTTTTCAGACTAGAAAGGTGTTTAAAATTTTGCCCCCCCTTTTGTGTGTGTGTGTGTGTGTGTGTGTGTGTGTTTGTGTGTGTTTCCAACTTTTTATGTAAGATATTTAAAACTACTCAGAATGTTTTGGAGCTGTTTTATTGTAGCTTAATTTTTATGTTTATTTCACAAGTGTAATTTCCCATCGGCAGCAATCATAGTGTACATTTTCTTCATCTCCTACAGGAAAAATACACCCCTAAAAGCTATAACACTAATAAGATACAATCATATATGGCGAGGAAGATTTGAGTTGTCTCTACTCTCAAGTTCACTAGTGAATTTCTGTGCAAGTTTAAGGAACTCTTCAACCAGTGTCAAAGGACAGGTTTGATGGTCTAATTTTGCCACTACTTAGACATGACCTGAGACATTACCTTCTTATCTCCCCAACTGCAGTTTTCTTACACAGAAAGGGGAAATTGGTTATTGCATCTAGTTTTGTCATCTTCTCTTTCATTTATAATTTAACATCTTGTGGACATATAAGAATGAAGGCCACATTTTCTGATACTTATCCTTCAGATACAGAGTTTGAAGATTCCTTACTGATACCTATTGAAGTGGTCATAAGATCAGAAACCAACCAATGATTTAAACTTTACAGGCATGTTTTCAGATGTTCTTTAATATAAACATCATGTCCAGGCCTTAGAGTCAAACAATTTTCTCATTTATCAGGTCTCTAGTGGACTTGGTTTATAGTGGTTGTTCTAGAGAAAAGTATTCATATGAGGTTTACAAATCAGGTTTTAGAAGACATTACCTATCATACAAGTATCTGTATGCCATAGGACATTAAAAACATCATAGGCTAATAATTTTATTGAAATATTAGCAAGATTCTGGTTAATATGCTAGTTGTGTTATCTTTTTTCACTTGACTTATATTTTCCCAAAAGCTTTCTATAGGATTCATGATGGGGGGGGGGGGTACATGCTTTTCTATAGCTCATTTCTTGTTATTTTCTTCCTACATGCAAACTCTATATTATCTTTGTAGGTTGAATTGTCCCAATAGACTCATATATTTAATATATATGAGAGCTTAGTTGCCAGAGATAGAATTCCTTGATATTGTCAGAAAATTTAGGCAGTGCTTCCTTTGTGGAGGAAGCCTCTAGAGATGAGCCTTAAAGATTTCAAAAGCCCATCTCCAGCCCAATGCTTTTTATTGCTTTGTTGTTGTTCTTGCTTACTTGGTTGTTTCACATTTGGCTTGGGAATCAGGGTGTAGTTTTCAGCTATTAATCTAGACCATGCACGTCACCATGATTTCCACCATGATAATAGACTAAACCTCAAGCAAGGATCTATTAAATGCTTACTTTTATAAGAGTTGTATTGGTCCTAGTGTTTCATCGTGGCAATTGTAGGGTAATTCAGCCATTCCTCACTAGCACCATCAAAGTCTGGTCCTCAAAGGGTTAATGCTCTCTATTAGCCCATCTGTTAATTCCATTTTGGATCAAAAGTCTTTTTTTTTTTTTTTTGCAATATACATTTAAAAGTAGTGTTTATAAGATATTTATTTAATATAATTTCAAGTTCTTTTCATTTTAGAACTGAAGAATTAAACTTAAATTTCTTAATAAAAATATATTCAATATGTCATATACTTTTCCTATATTCAGGGGGTATTAGCGTCAAAATTTTCTTGATTCATTCCAATGGTGAAGCTGCAAATTGACCTTTGTTTTCTTTTTTTTTAAACAACTTAATTTTACAAAACAAACATAAATGTACAGATTTCAAACATTTTTTGCCTAAAATTATACATTTTTGTCAGTACTTTTTTTCAGATTTTAACATAATTTTTATATAAAACTATATGAATATATTTTTTAGTCAGTACTTAATTTTTTTCAAGGTTTGATAGTATGCCTTGAAAACTTAATAGTTACAATGAGCAATAGCTGGGTCTTCAGGTAGTACTATATCCAATTTTCTGAGGTATCGCCAGACAGATTTCCAGAGTGGTTGTATTAGCTTGCAACCCCACCAACAGTGGAGAAGTGTTACTCTTTCTCCGCAGCCTCACCAGCATCTGTTGTCATCTGAGTTTTGGAATTGGCCAATCTGAATGGTGTGAGGTGGAATCTCAGGGTTGTTTTGATTTGCATTTTCCTGATGGCTAAGGAGGTCTAGCACTTCCTCAGAAGTTTCTCGGCCATTCAGTGTTCCTCAACTGAAAACATTTTGTTTAGCTCTCTACCCCATTTTTTAATAGGGTTATTTAATTCTCTTGTGTCTAGCTTTTTGAGTTCCTTGTATATCTTGGATATTAGGCCTCTATCTGATATGGTGTTGGTAAAGATCTTTTCCCATTCTGTTGGTTGCCATTTTGTTTTCTTGACAATGTCCTTAGCCTTACAGAAACTTTTCAATCTCATTAAGTCCCATTTGTTAATCTTTGACCTTAGAGCTTGAACCATTGGTGTTTTATTCAGGAAATTTTCTCCTGTGCCTATGTGTTCTAAGGTTTTCTCTACTTTCTCATCTAATAGTTTCAGTGTATCTGGTTTAATGTGGAGATCTTTGATCCACTTGCACTTGAGCTTTGTACAAGGAGATAAAAAAGGGTCTATTTTCATTCTTTTGCGTGCTGAGTACCAGTTGGACCAGCACCATTTGTTGAATAGGCTGTCCTTTTTCCATGGGATGTTTACTGCTCCTTTGTCAAAAATCAGGTGACCATATACATGAGGGCTCATTTCTAGATCTTCTATTCTATTCCATTGATCCACATGCCTATTTCTGTACCAGTACCATGCAGTTTTCAGCACAATTGCCTTGTAATATAGCTTAAGGTCAGGGATAATGATTCCCGCAGATCTGAAAAATTGAACAGTTAATTTTTTTCTTATCTTTTATGATGAAACAGGAGTTACAAAAGAATTCAAACTTGTTTATCAGCTGTAGGAGTTCTCTGGTGGAATTTTTGGTGTCACTCAAGTACACTATCATGTCATCAGCAAAGAGTGATGTTTTTATCTTTTCCTTTCCGATTTGTATTCCCTTGATCTCCTATTGCTGTCTAATATCTCCAGCCAGGACTTCCAGTACTATGTTGAATAGGTAGGGGGAGAGTGGGCAGCATTGTCGAGTCCCTGATTTTAGTTGGATTGCTTCAAGTTTCTCCCCATTAAGTTTGATGTTGGCTGTTGGTTTGCTGTATATTGCTTTTATTATGTTTAAGTATGGACAT
The DNA here is from genome assembly GCF_963924665.1 of Micromys minutus. Lineage (NCBI taxonomy): Eukaryota > Metazoa > Chordata > Mammalia > Rodentia > Muridae > Micromys > Micromys minutus. Next base: position 22,100,569 of record NC_137982.1, on the reverse strand, counting down.
TGGATTCCTGTTCTTTCCAGGACTTTAAACATGAAGGGGTGTTGAATTTTGTCAAATGCTTTCTCAGCATCTAGTGAGTAGACCATGTGATTTTGATCTTTGAGTTTGTTTATATGGTGGATTATGTTGATGGATTTCCTTATGTTAAACCATACCTGCATCCCAGGGATGAAGCCTACTTGGTCATGATGAATGATCGTTTTGATGTATTCTTGGATTCGGTTTGCAAGGATTTTCTTAAGTATTTTTGCATCAATGTTCATAAGTCAGATTGGTCGGAAGTACTCATTCCTTGTAGGGTCTTTGTGTGGTTTAGGTACGAGGGTTATTGTAGCCTCAGAAAATGAGTTGGGTAATATTCCATCTGATTCTATCTTTTGGAATAGTTTGGAGAGTATTGGTGTTATATCCATAATACATGTCTGATAAAATTCTGCATTGAACCTGTCTGGACCTGGGATTTTTTTGGTTGGGAGGCTTCTTCTATTTCTTTAGGTGTTATAGGGTTATTTAGATGATTTACTTGGTCTTGGTTTAACTTTGGGACCTTGTATCTGTCTAGGAATTCATCCATTTCCTCCAGATTTTCCAATTTTGTGGAGTATAGGTTTTTGTAGTAAGATCTGATGATTTCTTGAATTTCCTCAGTTTCAGTTGTTATGTCCCCACTTTCCTTTCTGGTTTTGCTAATTTGGATACTCTCTCTTTGCCCTCTAGTTAGTCTGGCTAGGGGTTTATTAATCTTGTTGATTTTCTTAAAGAACCAACTCTTGGTTTTGTTGATTTTTTCAATGGTTCTTTTTGTTCCTATTTGGTCTATTTCTGCCCTAATTTTGATTATTTCTTGCCGTCTATTCTTTTTGGGTATATCTGCTTCCTTTTCTTCTAGGGCTTTTAGCTGTGCTGTAAGGTTGCTAATGTGAGCTCTCTCCAGTTTCTTTGTGGAAGCACTTAGGGCTATGAGTTTTCCTCCCAATACTGCTTTCACTGCATCCCATAGGTTTGGGTATGTTGTGTTTTAGTTTTCGTTGAATTCTATAAAATCCTTAATTTCTTTCTTTATTTCTTCTTTTACCCTGCTATCCTTTAACAGAAGTTGTTTAGTTTCCATGTGTATGTGGGCTTATTGTTGTCTTTGTTGTTGTTAAAGACCAGCCGTAGACCATGGTGATCTGAGAGGATGCATGGGAGTATTTCAATCTTCTTATATCGATGGAGGCTAGTTCTGTGTTCAATTATGTGGTCAATTTTCAAGAAGGTGCCCTAAGGTGGTGAGAAGAAGGTGTATTCTTTTACTTTAGGATAATATGTTCTTTATATATCTATTAATTCTAGTTGGTTCAAAGTCTCTGCTAGTTTTGCAGTGTCCTTATTCAGTTTCTGTTTCCATGATCTGTCCATTGGTTAGAGTGGGGTATTAAAGTCTTCCACTATTATTGTTTAAGGTGAAATATATTTTTTGAGCTTTAGTAGGGTTTCTTTTATGAATGTGGGTGGTTTTTAATTTTGGGCATATATGTTAATTATTGAGAATTCCTCCTGACACATTTCTCCGGTAATGAGTGAAAAGTGTCCTTCCTCATCTTTTTTGATAACTTTTGGTTCGAAATTTACTTTATTCGATATTAGAATAGCCACTCCAGCTTGCTTCTTGGAGCTGTTTGCTTGGAAGTTTTGTTCCCACCTTTTTATTCTGAGATACTGTCCGTCTCTGTCTCTGAGATGAGTTTTCTGTATGCAGCAAAAGGCTGGATTTTGTTTATGTATCCAGTCTGATAGTCTATGTCTCTTTATTGGGGAGTTGAGTCCATTTATGTTAATAGATATCAATGAATAGTTGTTTCTGTTTCCTGCCATTATTACTTTTTTGGGTTGAGTTGTGTCTGTGTTTTTTTCTTCTTTTAGTTTTCTTATTTAGGAGTTTTCTTGTTTTTACTAGGCTGTATTTTCCCTCCTTGTATTGGGTTTTCCATCTATAATTTGTTGTAGTGCTGGGTTTGAGGTCAGATATTGTGTGGATTTTGATTTGTCTTGAAATATCTTCGTCTCTCCATCGATGGTGATTGATAGTTTTGCTGGGTATAGCAGCTTGGGCTGGCACTTGTGCTCTCTTAAGGAGTGCATGATGTCTGTCCTGGCTCTTCTAGCTTTCATAGTCTCTGTTGAGAAATTGGGTGTGAGTCTGATTGGCTTGCCTTTATATGTTACCTGACCTTTTTCCCTTACTGCTTTTAGTATTCTTTCTTTGCTTTGGGCACTTGATGTTTTGACTATTATGTGTCGGGAGGTATTTCTTTTCTGGTCCAACCTATTTGGAGTTCTGAAGGCTTCTTTTATGCTCGTGATCATCTCATTCTTGAGGGTAGGGAAGTTTTCTTCTATGATTTTGTTGAAGATATTTACTGTGCCTCTTAGTTGATACTCTTCTCCCTCTTTTATTCCTATTATCCTTAGGTTTGGTCTTCCCTTGTGTCCTGGATCTCCTGGTCATTTTGTGTTAGAAGTTTTTGTTTTTTGCATCTTCTCTGGCTGTTTTGTCTATGTTTGCAATTTTGTCTTCTGCCCCCTCTTTGATCTCTTGTAATCTATTGGAAATGCTTGCTTCTGTGACTCCTGATTTCTTTTTTTGGTTTTCTTCCCCTAGGGTTATCTCTTTTAGCGTTTTCTTTATTGTGTCAATTTCTGTTTTAATTTCCCTCTTTCATTCCTTTATTTCTTTGGTTCTGTTTTCCTCTAGTTCTTTGAGTTCTTTGAGTGTTTTTCTTGTTTCTCCTTTAAAAGCTTCTGAATCTTTTTGCTTTTCCTCCCTTTCTTGTTTAAGTATCTCTATCAGCATCTTGACGTATGATTTCAGGTCTGTGTCTTTTTTTTCTGCAGTGTTTGGAATTCCGATGTTTGCTGTTATGGGAGAGCTGGGTTCTGGTGTTGCTAGATTGTCTTGGTTTCCTTGGGATATACTCGTTCACTTTCCTCTTGCCATTTTGTTGTCAATGATATGTTCTTGCCTTTCCCTTGTATCTGGTCTGTATCCCTGGATCTCCACTGGTCCAGGTGTCAGATGGGCCGAGCCCTGTTCTATGCCTCAGAGTCATCGGGTGGGAACAAAAGTTCCAATGTTCTTTTCCTGGTCGCTGGCTCAGGCAGGGCAGGGCAGGGCAAGGCACTGGGTGCACTTTCCATGTGCACTCCGCAAAGATCTCTCTGCTCCCCTGCAGCCTATGACCTTTGTTTTCTAAATGTGACACACCAACTGCCCCTAGCAAGCTTAAAAATGTTTTTTTAACTTTATTTTTAAAAACAAAGATAAATGTATAAATTTTTATGCATTTTTGCATAAAAGTATTTGAATACATTTTTTAAGGTTGTAATTATTTTGAGTATATATATATATACACATATGTATATATGTAACAATAATATAGAAAAAGAGGTTATTAATTTGAGGGGACAGGAGAGAAACTGGGAGGGGCTGTAGAAAGGAAAGGGGTATGTGATACAGTTCTATTTTAATTAAAGTATGTATTCCTTTTTTTTTTTTTTGAACTTCACAGTCTGATTTGTTCCTGGGGTGTTCAGAGCTTTCTGGGGTTAGTATCCAATTATCAGTGACTGCATATTATGTCTGTTCTTTTGTGACTGGGTTATCCCACTCAGGATGATATTCTCTAGATGCATGGAGTTTCTTAAGAATTTCATTAAGCCATTGTTTCTGGTAGCTGTGTAAATGTACCACAATTTTTTTATCCATTCATCTACTGGAGGTCATCTGGGTTCTTTCCAGCTTCTGGCCATTATAAATAGAGCTGCAATGTACATTGTGGTGCATGTATCTTTGTTGTATGTTGGAGTGTCTCTGGGGTAAATGCCCAGAAGTGAAATAACTGGGTCTTCAGGTAGTACTATATCCATTTTTCTATGGAACCACCAGACTGATTTCCAGAGTGGTTGTATCAGTTTACAACCCCATCAGCAGTGGATAAGTGTTCCTTTTTCTCCACATCCTCGCCAGCATCTGTTGTCATCTGAGTTTTGGATCCTGGCCAATCTGACTGGTATGAGGTGAAATCTTGGGGTTGTTTTGATTTGCATTTCCCTGATGGCTAAGGATGTTGAGCACTTTTCTAGATGTAAAAAAAAAAAAATTTGTTTGAGAAAATTCAGGTTCTTTTATTGTAAACCCTGGTGAACATAGTTTAAAAGTAGGACAGTGAAATAAGGAAATAAAGAAAATAGTAAATTGTGACCTATAGTCACAGTATCTCCCATCTTTGAGTATCAATTATATTCTCTTCTTTCTTAATGTTTTTCTTTATAGTCCAAATTTTTTACCTTCATGGAAGACTTTTGTCATGATATTTTATACAGTGTTGTACCTGATCCTGACATCCATTTTCTTCATGATCTAACCTTGCTGTTTCTCTGCTTGTTTAATTTAGTTCTGCTGTCTCCAGCTCTTTCCTACTATTTCAAGAATTTGATACACTGACTTTCCTTTTAGGCATCCCCTTCACCTGGAGTTTATTTTTTCCATTATGCAGCTGCTTAATTAAAATTTTGTTATGAATTCATAAATGTCTGACAAATATTGTCTTCGCAAAATGACACACTCTATCCCTTAACCATCCTCAGTCTTCACATACAGTGTAGACATTCTCTGTTTCCTCAGACACATCACTCTCTGCTATGTGTACCACATCTTATGTTTTGACTCTTTATCGACTCCAATTGGTTGTAAGTCTTGACAAGTATGTATCTTTATTCCTTCCATTTGCTCTTATAGTTTTTAGAGGATCACTAGTGAATCAATAAGACAACCTTTTTGTAACATCAATGGGGCAGCAGAAATCCAGAATACTACAGTTTCTAATTTTGATTTAAATTATTAATAGAAGAAATAAAAGGTAATCCATTCTGCTTAGAAATAATTTTTATTTGTCTATTTTTGATCAAATTGTTGAGGTAAATATGACAATATAGACATTTGTAGATGTAAACACATAGTCTCTGAGAGACATGTTGGGAAGAAGAAAGAATTACATACCAAATCCTGACCTCTTCTATTTGTTTGGCAGAACCAAGACAGAGTAAACTGAAATTATTTTGTTGCAGTATATCAATATTGACTTGTAATTAATGTGAAAATATTTTAAAAACTTTAAAAATATTCTGATGGAAGTTGAGAAATTTAGGTTTATACCTTGTTTCCTCTGTGCTGTATTTTCTGCCATTCTCCCTCAGTTTTGTAGATTTCAGCTACAGAAATAGGAAAATGCAAAGGTTGAATCTAAAGTTTTCTCATTGTATTTATTATTGTATTATTAGATCATTTCTACACAATGATAATTAGGACAGGCATATTTATGAGTAAAAAAAATGGACCCAATGATTTTTTGTGAGCTCACAACTTGTTACATATTCATTTTCAAGTAAGCGTTGCTATGCCAAAGTAAGAGATGCCATGACTCATCATTCTGCATTATGCTAACATTAGCCAGTGCAGTAGAGACTATGACCTGTGACCTGGTGCTACTTCTGTCAATGATATCAGTGCTGTTCTCTTGATACATCTATAGCTGAGAAATACCATGGCTAACTAATTAGGTTCATACAGGTGAAATGAAAGAGAAAATTAACATAGAGCAAAGAATAAAAATGTCAATTGCAAAGATCTGTTTTATACATCTAGAAACAGTAAGGAGTGTGAGACATTTATTTTTTTAATGTATCTCAAATAGAGCTGATAAAACATTCTTAGAGGTGAGCATGAAGGCAAATGAACAAAGAACATGCTACTCTATTCAAAGTGAAATAACCATTTGAGGCACCTAGAGTGAGGTCTCTAGACTTCTAATGTGCATATGTCATTATGAGTGATTTATTCATATATCCACAGTGAAGAGCATGGATTCATTGTACCCACTGACAAGACAAGTTCAGTGAAAGAGTTTATAATAAGATCTTAAAAGAAGAAGATTTTTAATTAGCTGTATCAATCTTACAGATTAAAATACCATGTTGGAATAATTTCAAGAATTTCAAGACTAGTTAAAGCAATTACTGAATGCAAGACAGTAGTTGAAACCAATGATCATTTTGTTACAAAGAGATGAAATCAAGTGTATTACCAATTTTTCTTTCTCAGAACAAGTACTGAGCAATTCTGCTTCTATCCAACTGCACCCCTTATGTATAAGAGTTTTAGTTTAATTATTTTAAATTAAAATTATTATATAGTTTTTGTTTCTTAAAAATAATAATTATTATTATTAATAGACTTTAATGAGCTACTAAAAAATTAGCAGATATCAGCTATTGTATCACAATCACAATAATTATTCTTTTAGAAAATGGAATAAAGTTTCATTAAAATAATGTTATCTCCTCATTAGACTCCTTTTAATGATTCACTTACCTGCTTCACTATATGAGAATGCTTACTTCTTACTTTATATGATTCTGGTTAAGAAGAAAATGGAACCTTAGAAAAGCAGTTACACAACCCAGCTGAGCAAGGCCCCTGAAAAAAATCAAAAACAAAGTAAACAACACAGAGAGTTTATATTTATCTGTAGCAAGACAAGAGAAAATTTAAAACAGCCCTAACTACTTTTATCAACTAGGTCAGTCCAGTTCTCAGCTCTCCTATAGTGCTGCTAATTGTCTTTCCTCTTAGAGCACAGTAGCAGTCTCTTGTTCTATTTACCTATCAGATTACCTCCAATGAAGTTTCATTATCTCTGAGATACAATGAGAACAGTAGTTAGTACTGACTCAAAGCTAATCACAGTACAGGATGAGTGCCTGCACAGTGCTCAGGCAGAAACAGATATCTACATCATTCTTCTCCTCCACCAAACATAAAAAACTCTGAGGAAGAGGGACCAGAAAGAGAGTAAGACCCAGAGGTCAGGGAGAACTGGAATATAGTAGTGTCTTCTAGACACAACAGATTTTGGGGCTCATAAACTCACTGTACCTCACAGCATTTGAGCTGGGAATATATCAAATTGATAAGCTCTTTTGTCTAGCTACCTGACAATAACCCTGAGATATCAAGTGCCTCGTTCTCCAACAGGCTGACTCTTATGGCCATGTGGTCATTATTCACCTATCACATGGCATCTCATTTTTTTGTGCCTCTTTTCTCCCCCTTTGTGGATCCTTACTCAGACCCTAAGTCTAGGAACTGAAGCCCTGTGTATTAGTAAGGGTTATCTATAGTCAACAAACTTATGGAATGTCTCTATATGATAAAGGAATTTATTTTAATTATTTAGACAGCTGTGGATGGGAAGTCCAAATAATCTAGTAGTTCAGTTCCACAATGCTAGTTATTTCAACTGGTCTTCTGTATAAGTTGGAATCCTTAAGAAGTAGTTTCCAGAAGATTTGCTGGCAAGAAAGTCCAAGCCATCAAAGAAGAATATATCTTCTCTTTTCCAATGCCCTTAAGTAGGCTTCCAGCCAAAGGTATGGCCCAAATTAAAGGTTACACCATCATGTTTGAATTTAGAACTTGCTTTGTCCTAGGCTGACCTTGAACTCAGAGATCTTATTGCCTCAGTCTCCTCAAATTAAAGGCATGTACTATCTTGCCTGAGCCTGAGCATTTTATGGTCACTGAGCCTCAAGACCTTCAGGTCAAGATCTGGGTCAAAAGCCTCTGTCTTCCAACTCAAATCTGGATCACAGATACACAGTCCATTTCTGGATTGTGGTTAATTCCAAATGTAGTCAAATTAACCACCAAGAGTAAGCACTATCTCTTCTGCCCAGCCACAGTTTGTAGGTATGTTTATTAACCAGTCTCAGATAACGTTGGAGGCAAATTTTATACTACAAAAGCTAGTACATGTGAAATTCTGCTTGTCATGGAACAACTAGATCTTGGAGTACAGAATTTAGCATTTGAATACAAGCAGCATCAGACCAATCCACTACAATCTTTCGTTTTCAGTAGGGTTGGAAAAAAAGCTTATTAAAAGAATATTGTATTTCAAAGCCTTCTGTGTCATGTACCTTTGTAGGTGACTACTTTTTCATGATTCTATCTTCATATAGAGCATGGAAAGTCAAGTTAATGTTTTCTTTTTCAAGGCACCATTTTTTTTCCAGAGAGCATGTTGCACCTAGAGAATCTCTGTTTGTCTCTACGTGTGCTTGTGTGTGTGTGTGTGTGTGTGTGTGTGTGTGTGTGTGTGTGTGTGTGAAAATGCTCTTTTGTGTTACTCTTTGTATGATAATTCTTTTTACATCTATATTTTCCTTGTTTTGCAGATGATACTAATTGGAATGAAGCCCTCTTTATAGACATGAGACCTCCAAGGACCCTGGAGTGGTTTGGCAAAAAAAATAGAAACCTCAAGCTCGCTGTTCAGTGGGGCTTTGCCAAGACAACAACACTCTAATTGCATCTTTCCACTGGCTTACACTACCCATCCCCCATTCCCACCCACCTCTCCTTTATTCCTAACAGTCTTTTGTGTGGCCTGACAAAAATATGTTATTATAATGAATACTGTATGTTTACAATGAGTTTCAGAGGATTTGGTAGCCAAAAAGATAAAGATATTTTATTATTAGCTTTCCAATGGAGAAAATATTTGTAGAATGGGCCTACGTGTTTGTATTTTCAAAGATAAATAAAATGAATAATATCCAAACATGATAATCAACATGTCAGTTTCTAAGTACATTGGCATTTAGCATGAATGCTTGCTACTTATTCATTCTGTAAGGCTTAAAAGATAGGCATTACAGCCCAGCTCCTGGGGAATAGTGTTTCAATGTTATTTCAGTATGAACAATATCCTTTTCTTTATGGCAGGTAAAATACAACCCTGAGAGGAAAACAACAAATTACAAATGTATGAAAAGTTTTCCTCAAACCTTTTGGCAGGAAACAGCTCTGTGGTCCTTTGAGCTGTTTTTCATTCATTGGGGTTTTAGGGTTGTATTTGGTGGTAAGGTTTTGTTTGTTTGATTCTTTATTAATTTCTTAAGTTTCTGAAGTCTCTAGTGCCATTTTGTGTTTGTCCAGTACTCCAAATGCGTTTCTTCATTAGTTGCTCTGGAAAACCCACGTGATTTATACCACCTCAATTTTTCTTTTTTTGTGTGATCATCATATTTTATTGTGTATTTTAATGAATCTATTAATTTCAGCAAATACCAGTTTAATTCCAGGCATTCATAGTTGGAGCAGTGATCACAACATAGTATACTTGATACAATGTTTACATTGCAGAGAAGGAAAGAAACCACTCAGAAACAGACACAAATACATAATATAAAGTAAATGTTTTATTTGTTAAAAATAAATATTAAATACTATTTTAGTAACATTTTCTACTTTTTGTATACTTTTTTTTTTGCAATTTTTCTTTCTTTTTCTTTTTCGTTTTTACAGTCACCGAGGTGTTAAATTATACATCACATTATTAAGCACATGACACCATTTCTTCATTCACAGAAGTAAAATCTTTGAGTGTTACTATATTTCTTCTTTTCTTTCTTTTTTTTTCTTGAACTTCACACAGTCTGTGAGTTGTTTCTGGAGTGTTCAGAGCTTTCTGGGGTTAGTATCCAATTATCAGTGACTGCATATTATGTCTGTTCTTTTGTGACTGGGTTATCTCGCTCGGGATGATATTCTCTAGATGCATAGATTATCTTAAGAATTTCATTAAGTCATTGTTTCTGATAGCTGAGTACTACTCCATTGTGCAAATGTACCACAATTTTTGTATCCATTCATCAACTGAAGGACATCTGGGTTCTTTCCAGCTTCTGGCTACTATAAATAGAGCCACTATGAACATTGTGGTGCATGCATCTTTGTTGTATTTTGGAGTATGTCTGGGGTATATGCCCAGAAGTGCAATAGCTGGATCTTCGGGTAATACTATGTTCAATTTTCTGAGGAATCACCAGACTGATTTCTAGAGTGGTTGTATCAGTTTACAACCCCACCAACAGTGGAAAAGTGTTCTTCTTTCTCCACATCTTTGCCAGCATCTACTGTCATCTGAACTTTTGTTCTTAGCCATTCTGGTTGGCATGAGGTGGAATCTCAGGGTTCTTTGGATTTGTATTTACCTGATGACTAAGGATGTCGAGCACTTTCTTAGATGTTTTTCAGCCATTTGATATTCCTTGATTGAGACCTTTTTGTTTAGCTCTGTATCCCATTTTTAATAGGGTTGTTTGATTCTCTGGTGTCTAGTTTTTGAGATCTTTGTATACCTTGGATATTAGATGTCTATCTGATGTAGGGTTGGCAATGATCTTTTCCCTCTCTGTTGGCTGCCATTTTGTTTTCTTGACAGTGTCCTTAGCCTTACAGAAACTTTGCAATCTCATTAAGTCCCATTTTTCAGTCTTTGACCTTAGAGCTGGAGCCATTGTTTTCTGTTCAGGAAATTTTCTCCTGTGCCTCTGAGTTCTAAGGTTTTCCCTACTTTCTCATCTAATAGTTTCAGTGTACCTGGTTTAATATGGCTATCTTTGATCCAATTACACTTGAGCTTAGACTTCTTGTATCATGTACTGGAGATTTGTAAGTTACTGATCTACTGGGCTTAAAACTCAGTAACGTCAAATATTCAAACTTCCTTTGTAAAGAAGTAGTCAGGACTTTCATGTTCTTTTGGGGTATTTGGACTCTGAAACCATTTATACATATGGCATTTAGTAAATTTATTCATTACAAAGTCTTTTAAACTTGAATTTGTAAATTTTAAAATTGGGAATGTTTCTTGTATAATGTGTGAGAGTCTCCAAGGAGATGATCTGAAGAGGGCTCCTCACAGGAGGCAAAAATTTTTTGCACATACTAGACTAGTCAGTCATCCAGTATTTTGTTCACAATTGCTATATCAGAGAGGTTCAGGTAACTTTTACTGACAATAGCAAAGACAACGAATAGGTCCTTGTATGTTCTTCCCCAGTTTATTAGCCATGCCATGAATACTTGTCATGATATTCTAGTACATCATTGCTGATCCATTACAGGGAGAAGTTGAGAGGTCCTGATTTGTAATGTTTGCTGTTTTTTCTGTTACAAATATAACCACTAAAAAGTAGCTTTTATGTTTCTAATGTGATATTTTTGACTGTGGAGCTTGTAACAGATGTACATTGTTACACAGTATCCCTATGACACAAATAAAATAGGACTATATAGGACTTCAAGAATGTGTGTAATAGTCAGTTATAATAAAATAATTTAGAAGTAATAAATTATATTTATAACTTTATGTCTAGTATCCCAGTAAACTATACAAATATGTTTGCATTTTAACTTTTATTAATGACTGGGCTAAACAACTGACTTACAATGTCATAAAATTTACCCCCTGTTTTCACAAGCTCGCAGCAGCAGGCTCCTCTAGAAAAGGAATACCTGGTCTTCTGTCATTAGCAATGTGAAAGAGAATTATGGCCAGCAGCCATCTCAGGACAGGGTGCATGGACACAAAGCATTAGATACCTAAGAATTCCATGTGTAATATGTACGAATGCTCAAGTCAGTGTCATGGTGCATATTAAACTGAAGGTTTAAATATAAATTCATTGAGATCTCAGAAAAAAACATCTCTTCCAAATTAACTAGCTGAGAATAATGCTATTGATCAGTGCAGAACTTAAGGTCAAGGCGTTAAGAAGACTTTTATAGAATCTCTTCACCTCACTGTTCCAGAAAAGCCAGAGGGAATATTCTTAGGCAGTGTCTCAAAAAGGAGATTTTCTTTGCTAATGGCATTATTAACTGATTAATAAATATTTCTTGTTCTCTGTGTCACCCAAAGTTGATTTTGGCATCCTACTTGTTCTTGAATGTATAGCTATAACTAAAATGTATCTACTGTATTATAATAAACATAACACAGAGAAACACATTTTTTTTATTCCACACCTCCCCTTTTTAATGTGGGGGACACCTGTCCAGAAGAATAAATCTTGTTCAAATGTCCAATCAAAACACCTGGGCTTAAGCATTTTCATGATCCCAACTGTTAGGGAAAGGAACTACATTCCAATCTCGGTCCATTGAGGATATTCCAAGTCACTTTGGAGTGGCTTTAACTCACTGGTCTTCCATAAGGATGTTGCTTAATCCCAGAGAAAATAATTTATCTTTTGGTGGGTATAAATTTTACCTCCCAGGGTTTCAAACGATATCCAGGGCAAGATAATTGATGACCTTATTACCGCTCTTTGAGCCCTGCTGGTGGCATGCTGAGACTTATTTCCTTGAGGCAGAAACCTAATGACCCACCCCTTACATCCTGAACTCCAGTGGAGATTTCAATCTCTTTGTAAATCATAATGAGAAAAAAAATTCTACAAAATGCTTCAGGATAAATAGATTATGTATTTTTATATGCCCATTTACTTGATTGGTAAACTGTGTCAGAGAATACTTGACTAGAGTTCCAAGGTTTATTTCTAGACTTGGTTCTGAGTATCTGTGGATCATTGTTCTATACTCAATATATAATATAATATAATATAATATAATATATATATACATATGTATGTGTGTGTGTTTATATACATATATAGTTATATACATATATAGTTATATATGTATATGTGAATTAATTGCTTACTGAATTTTAAGTTATATTTCATTTCATATTTAAGTAAAATATTTTACAATTTTACTTTTAAAATGTCAGTGAGACAAAGACAAAATCCAAGTTTAATTCTAGAAGTTCTATATTTCCAAAGAATATAGATTTCATCTAGTTTAAAAATAAGGAAATAATCCATATTAAAATCTAGTATTTAAATAGAGATAGATAGAATAGACAAGATCCAGAAAGTACTATTGCATTTGGCTGACATATGCTACTACAGTCCCTGATTAATGTCTCTTTTTAACTCTAACATTTGTAGATGGCTTAGGTCAGTGTCATGCAGGTCACTTAGATGTCAGTCCAGTCTCTGCGAGCTGCTATGAGCCCATGTTAGTAGATTTTGTGGCTTTTCTTGTGGTGTCTTAGTACCTCCTACTCCTACAATCCTTCGTTTCCCTCTTCTACATGTTTCCCAAGCTCTACTATTGGCTTGCGCATCTACTGCTATTAGTTACACAAATCTGTAAGTATAGAGGAATATCATTACAAATCATTTTACCGACTCCCCCCCCCATTCTTCTTTGGTCGATGCTAGGTCTGTGAGATATCTACCCCTAGGTCCTAACTCTCCAGGCAATATCAAAGATGGGCTTCAGTACATGGCATGAGTCTCAAAGTGGAACATCCATTAGCTGGACATTCCGACCATTTCTATTCCATCTTTACCTCAGAACATATTGTGGATGGAACAAATTGTAGGTTGAAGGTTTTGTGGTTGGGTTAGTGTCCCATTCCCTCTACTGGAAGTCTTGCCTGGTTACATGTTATAGCCAGTTCATACTCTGTATTCTCCATTGTTAGATGTCTTTGCTACAGGAACCCTCATGGATTTCTGGGAGTTTCCATTGTACTATTTTGCTAGCTCTTTATAAAGATAATACCAGATTTCCTTTCTTACTGTTGGTATTCCCTTCCTATATCCTCAGACCCACCTGATTGCTCCTGCTCTCATTCATACACTTTATCTAGTCCCTCCCTTTATCTGCCCCATTCTACCTATTTAATTTATCCTTCACAGTGAGATTTATAGGCCCCTCCTCGACTCTCTTTGCTACTTAGCTTCTCAAGGTTGGTGGATTGAAGCATGATTATCCTTGACTCTATGCTACTATCCATTTATAAGTGAGTACATACTATGTTTGTCATTCTGTGGCTAGGTTACTAAGATCACTAAGGATGATCCTTATCCTTTCTAAAATCTATCCATTTGCTAGAAAATCTCATGTCAAAACAACTGATTCATACTCTATTGTGTAAATATGTCACATACTTGTAAGAATGGCTAAGATCAAAAACAAGTGACACCTCATGCCTGTAACCGTGTGGAAAAGGGCAGCCACTTTGGAAATGAATGTAGTGGTTTCTGCAAAAATTTAGAAATGATCTATCAAAAGACCCAGCTATACCACTCCTGGACTTATAGCAAAGAATTCTCTACCATACCTCAAGGATACTTGTTCAAAAATGTTCATAGCTGCTTTATTTGTAATAGCCAGAAACTAGAGATAACCTAGATATCTCTCAACTGAAAAATGAATAAATTTTGAATTTTTGATTTTAGTTTACAATTTTCCACTTTATAGTGAATGTAAGAAATTTTTCAACAATGAACTTCTATTCATAGTGCAGTTTCTCAAAGATATTATTATTCCATATTACAACAAACAATATTTATTTATTGTTATTATTTTAAACCTCCTAATTGTCTTTTATATAAAACAGAGTGAGCAAACAAAATGCTTTTGCTTTGTTTTGTAACAATCATTATATCCAAATCTCTGTCTTTGTTTATGTTTAATTTAATTAGTATTTCATTTAATTCTCAGATCTGGTAATAATATATGTTTTTATCTTGTGAAAAATTAGTTTTATCCACTTTCGAGACACAGTTTAAGAAGTATAGGATTTGGTTTGTTTTTTATTTTTAGTTTGTTTGTTTTATTTGCATTATAATAAGTCTGTCTCATTCAGAAGTTTAGTGTTTTGCTCCTGTATTACATCTGAAACTTTTAAAAAATAATTTCCTTCCACATTTATATTGATACAGTTGACCTGCAGCTCAATGACTCGAATCTCTCTAAAATTATATTTCCAGAAGGTAAAATTATATTTACCTTCTTCTGGCCTCTATGCATAACATACAAAGCATACATGTACACACACATATTTGTATATATATATATAGATAGATAGATAGATAGATAGATAGATAGATAGTTAGATAGATAGATAGAAATATACAGGCAAGTACTCATTAACATAAAATATATACTTTTGTCAAATATAGAGTTAAATTTTTTCACAAATTTCTTCTTTTTCCAATTGTTACTTCTGAGATTTCATTAATATCTTTCTTCATTTTAATTCCTGTAATTCTGGAAGTATGGCTTCCCGGAGTCCCTCTTAACCCTGGGAATGTTTTATTATATTTCTTTTAAGTGGAAAAAATGACTTTGGGATATTATTTTAAAAAATGTAACAACAGCAAACCAAGATAAAGATGGGAGATGTTGAGGAACCAGAAAGAATGGACAATGGAAATGGGGAAGTCAAAGACATAGACTCTTTTGTTGTTTTAAGAAAAGTCCTCTGTTTATTGAACTCACAAACCCCACAAGGCAGCAACTTGACACCATTTAGTTTGTTGAATTTGTGTAGTTCGTGCTGTGCTGTGAGAATATGAATTTAGTACCAAAAGTCACTAATGCCTCTGAAAATCCTTACATTCAAATGTGCTTCATGCTGAAATTTTTCTAATACTATTATTGAAATTCAAATTCTTTCTAATCTCTTGTTAATACCTTTGATTTGGTTTCTTCATTTTATATACTTATTTCCATGTGTAGAAGTTTTGGCAGAGAGGTTTGTATCTTCATTTTCTCTCCTTTCAATAATAGTATATACTTAATAATTTACCTTATCAATATTTTAAGCTTTTTCTCCTATAATATTCTCTTTTGTGATCTCTTCTATGTCATTATTTCTTGAGTTTTACAGTTTTATTATGTTCATCACAGACATTCTCAAATTCATACTATTGATTCTGGTTTCTAATATTATTTAGAAGCTATGGTGGAAAAGTTAAATGCTTTGGGGTCTTTTAAAATAAAAACTAAGAACAGGGCAGGACAGTATTTATTCTGAGAGTATTTTAGACATTAGTGGCAAATTATTCTGAAATCGGTGATATTTATTTATTTCAAATAAGGTCTATCAGATATGTGTAACTTCAACAGTTCTGGGCATTTATTTCTACTTGACATCCTTATGGCTAAAGAAAACTTTTGACAGTTCTGTCATATCTGGCTACATCTATAAAAACTTGAACATTTCTTGCAAAATCACTGAGATTTATGTCCCTTCAGTTTCATTCTTTTCAACATGTCTCAGTCTTTTTTGTGTTACTTTCCTGTATTTCCACAATTGTTTCTGACAATGAGACAAGAGGCTCTATGTGTTTCTTCCCAAGGTATGGTCTGGAAACTGAAACTGTGCAGGAATTTGGGGAAACATTTGGAGTCATATCTGCTTAATTTAATTTTGGAAAATTTCTCTTGCATTCTGTCTGCAGCCAAATATTTCAAAACAGGAACTGTCTTAGTCATCATCATGATCATCATGATTATCATCAACATCATCATCATCATCATCATCATCATCATCATCATCATCATCATCTTCATCATCATCATCATCATCATCATCATCATCATCATCATCATCATCATCATCCTACTATGACAAAGACACCATACAGAAAAAAAGAATTTATTTTTGGCTTAGAGTTTGAAAAGAAAATTAAGTCTCTGACCATCATGACCAAAAGCAGGCAGGTATGGTGCTGGAAAAGTACCTAGATGCTGATATCCTATCTGCAACAGGAGGCAAAGATGCACTAAGTAGCTATACTGTGGTCTCTTTAACCCTTAAATTGCATTCTAGTGCTGTGATTCCGTACAATGATATACCTCCTAATCCTTCTCAAATGGTTCCACCAATTAGTGAGCAAGCATTCTAATATATCAACCCATTTAAACCACCACTACCACTTTATAGGGAATGTCAAACTTATAGTCTTGATTTATTATTTCCCTTCTTTGCTGAATTTTGATTAGCCAAATTCTTTCATATTTGATATGCTCCTTATCCAAAATTGTTTATTATCCTAGTTTTAACTAATAAAATTTTTAATTTAAAATACTGCCAGTAAAATGTGAACATATATTTTTCTCCTTTTTTACTGGAGATATTTTATTTACAATTCAAATGTTATCCTTTTCCCTGTTTCCCCTCCACAACCCCCCATCCCATCCCCCTCCCTGTGCTTTTAGGAGTGTGCTCCCACCCCCACCCTCCAACCCCCTCTTCTCTCTGTGACTTCATATGTCACTAAACTGGGGCATCCAGCCATAGCAGGACAAAGGATTCTCCACCCATTGATTTCCCAAAAGGCCATCTTCCATTATATATGCAACTAGAGCCATGTGTACTCTTTAGATAATGATTTATTCCCTGGGAGTTCTAGTTTATTAGTATCATTGTTCTTTTGGGGTTGCAAACCCCTTCAGCTCCTTCATTCTTTTTCTAACTCCTTCATTGGAGACCCTGTTCTCAGTTCAATAGTAGGCTGTGAGCATATGCCTCTATATTTGTCATAATTTCGCAAACTCTCTCAGGAGACAGCTAGAATAGGTTCTTGTCAGCATGGATTTTTTTCAGCATCAGCAATATTGTCTGGGTTTGGTGGCTGAATATGGGCTAGATTTCCAGGTGGGGCAGTCTCTAGATGGTCTTTGCTTCAGTATATGCTTCCTTATTTCCTCCTGTGAATATATTTGTACCAGCTTTTAAGAAGCACTTAAGCATCTGCACTTTGGTTTCCCTTTTTCTTGAGATTCATGTGGTCTGTGAATTGTATCTTGGGTAATCTGAGTTTTGGGCTAATATTTAATTATCAATGAGTACATAGCATGTGTGGTTTATTTGTAATTAGGTTACCTCTCTCAGGATGATAGCTTCTAGCTCCATCCATTTGCCTAAGTATTTCATGAAGTCATTGTTTTGAATAGCTAAGTAGTACTCCATTGTGTAAATGTACCACACTTTCTATATCCATTCCTCTGTTGAAAGACATCTTTGTTTTTTCTAGCTTCTGGTTATTATAAATAAGTCTGCTCTGAACATAGTCAACCCTGTACCCTTGTTATTTGTTGAAGGATCTTTTGGGTACATGCCCAGGAGTGGTAAAACTGGGTCCTCAGGTCCAGTTTTTTAAGAAAATGCCAGACGGATTTTCAGAGTGGTTGTACCAGCTTGCAATCCCACCAACAATAGAGAAATGTTCTTTGCCAGCATCTGTTGTCACCTGAGTTTTAGATCAGCCATTCTGACTGATGTGATATGGAATCTCAGGATTGTTGTAATTTGCATTTCTCTGATTATTAGGGATGCTGAACATTTTTTTAGTTGCTTCTTGGCCATTCAATATTCCTTTGTTTAGAATTCTTTGTTTAGCTCCCCCCACCATATTTTATATGGTTATTTGAATCTTTAGTGTACAACATCTGGAGTTCTTGTATATATTGGATATTAGCCCTCTATCAGATGTAAGATTGGCAAAGATCTTTTCTGATTTGGTTGGTTGACATTTTGTTTTAATGAGTGTCCTTTGCCTTACAAAACCGTTGCAGTTTTATGAGGTCCCATTTATTGATTCTTGTTCTTAGAGCATAAACCATAGGTATTCTGTTCAGGAAATTTTTCCCATTACCCATGTATTTGAGGCTCTTCCCCACTTTCTTTTCTATTAGTTTGAGTGTATCTGGTTTTATGTAGAAGTCCTTGATCCAGTTAAAATTGAGATTTGTACAGGGCAATAAGAATGGATCAATTTTCATTTTTCTACATGCTGACCACCAGTTGGACCAGCACCATTTGTTAAAAATTCTATCTTTTATCCACTGTATTTTGTTAGCTTTTTTTGTCAAAGTTCAAGTGATTATAGCTATGTAGGTTCATTTCTGAGTCTTCAGTAATATTCCATCAATCTATCTTCCTGTCTCTGGACCAATACCATACAGTTTTTGTTACTATTGCTCTCTAATACAGCTTGAGGTCAGGGATGGTGATTTTATCAAAAGTTATTTTACTTTTGAGAAAAGATTGTGCTATCCTAGATTTTTTTGTTATTTTAAATGAATTTGCAAATTGTTCTTTCTATGTCAATACGAATTGAGTTGGAATTTTGATGGAGATATTAATTCTATATTGAACTTTTAGGTTACAAAGTTTCATTCCTACTATGTTAACTTCATCATCACACACTTGGTTGTTTCCTCTAGTGTACAGAAGCTGTCTTGTTTCATGAGATTCGTTGAGGATTTGCTTCCTGTATTATTCTTGGAGTCACTTATGCTTATTATATTTGTATTTCATGTTTTATATTGAGGTCGTTCATCCATGTGATGTAGGTATTTAATAAATATGGGGCTAATTTCACTCTTCCCCATTTAGTGGTGCTACTTTCTTAGAATCATTTGTTAAAGCGGCCTTTTTGTCAAATGTGCCTTTTTGTCTTTCTTTGCCTTTTTTTGCCAGTTACCAGAGCTTGTAATTTTAGCACTCATATTTGGGCTTCTATTTGGTTGCTTTGATCTATGAGTCTGTTTTTGTTCAATTTCATGCAGTTTCTATTACTGGAACTCTGTAGTGTATCTTAAAATCTGATGAGGTAGTACCTCTAAAACATTATTCTTTTAAAAACATTAAATTCCCTTTCATGTATTTATGGGCTATAATAGTTTCTTCTATCGAATATCTTTATTTTTTGCAAGTTATTCTAGGTTATAAACAATTTTCCACATACATTGAGAAAGAATCATGTAGTTCATGCAATTGCCAATCTTGCTACATAGTGAAGTATTCCCTTGACCTCTTTATCCCCTTACTGTGTAACTACAGGCCTGTGCCAACAGGTTGGGCTGGGCAGTTTGTATTTAAAAATGATGGCTGTTGCCTCACATACTGTACTTTAATGTAGCATCATTATTAAGATTTCCAATATATAGTTACCTGAGACCTTCTGTAAACTTTAAGTACAGAAATAAATTTTTATAAGTAGTAATTATTACAGTTAATATTTTGTTCAGTAGTACAGCAGTTTACAATAAGTATGAAACTATAGTTTTCTAATTTATATAATATCTGGAAATATATTTTTGAAGTTTAATTGTCTGACTACAAGGCAATGCCTTTATTCTTTTGGTTGAAGAGGACTATTATACTTATCTTTTGTAAAACTACATACCAGCCTATATGAAGATAGCCACATTCAAGTAAGAGAAATCCCAACCATTAAGAACACTGAACAGTTATGACATCAAACTTCTGCTCATGTCTTGTAGGTATAGAAATTAGTAATATTTTTCTCACTCATTATAAGGATCTCAGCCAATTACCATATGACAAAAGAGAGTATAGCAAGAAAAAATATAAAAGATTTTATAAATTAAGCCATATATAATAGAGGAGCTTTTAAAATGGTAACAAGATGACAGATGGAAATCTGTCTATTGGTATGCTTACAATCAATGTGTAATGTACTGGCATGGAGAAATGTGGTTGGATAGATGGCATATGATGTAATCATAGAAATACGCTAGGTGGGAAAATGCAACAATGCCTGCTTCCTCAGGTTGTTCTAATTCTTTGTGCATAGCATTTCTTATTCCTAATATAAGGCAGGACTTCTCCTGAAATGTGAATTTTATGACTTACTATTACGTTAAATAGGTTAAAGAATTTTTCATGAGCAGCTCTTACCAGACAAGTGAGAAACATTAGATAAACACTTTCAGGGCCTAATGCTAATATGGGAGAATGTTATACAAGGTTTCATGGTATCTTGGATGATAATGAATTTTGCTTTGTATGTACCTTGGGGGGAAAAGGTAACCATTAGGACAGAAATCACAAAATTACTTGTCTCTACAATGTCTTTCAGTTCAAAGTATTCAGTATACATATAATTTAGGGTATTGTTTGCCATTTATCATTAAATAAAACATAGTAAAGTATATCTGTAAAATATTAGCTTGGTCCAAATATCCATTGAATTGCCTCAAAATGATGAATGATATTACTACAAAAATAAAAACAAACAAACAAACAATGATATGGTCCCAATAGCCTTGTTCCTTGACTTTTGACTTTTTCATTTCATTGATTTAACAATGTATTGGAAAATCATTACACAAAAACTACTCAGTGAATGATGGAAATGAGTCTGTAACTTGCATCTGCCTTCGCCTTTGTTCCTCGACTGGACAAAGCAGTTTCAAATACCAACTGTAGAGAACCTAAGAATAATCGAATAATTCACTTCCAAGTGGCTGTTTTGATCATTGATTTTATTTCTTTTGTCACTTTGCTATTTCCTGCTACTGTACTCTGAGATTACTTCCTAATATGTATCTATGTTCAGATAAAAAGATATTTAATATTTATATGTGAAAATTATATAACATCTATAATTGGGTGTGTAAAATATAATTACCATAAAATAATTTTAAAGCTTAATTCTAAACACTAGCAAACTTTGGGAAGTATGATTACTTCACATAGTTCATATTTTTGGCAGACTTAAAGAAAACTTCCTTTCCTCCTTTCAGTTGAAATCTGTTTCAGACATATTGAAATTATTTATAATGCATTATAGATAATCTCATATATGAGAATTTCTAGTGGGTAATGAATTTCTTGGTAGTTTCATAAACAAAGGAATATTAATATCCTGAGGATTTGAGGTTTGATAGAAAATGTTGCTGGTGATTTACAGAAAAGAACATTCTGTGCATTAATGGACTCCGAGCACAGAGCAACTTTCTTTTCACAGGCAGTTCAGCTGCTCCCAGGCTTCCCCTGCAGCTTTGTTAACACAAGAATTGTAAAGGGGCTTATTGACTTTTTCCTATCCATACCGGTAGGTACACCACTCACTCTTCTAATAGCTTATAGTAAAGCCCACTGAGTTCCACTGTTAGCAACACTTACTAAAAGCAGTCCTAGAACACTGAGAGGAAACTCACGGAGGGGTAAAACCCCAGCACACTGAAGTACTAAAAATCCAACCATGAAATGCTTTCCACAATATTTTTATCCTGGATCAAACAGAGTTTTATACACATTTTGTGTATTATTATAATTAACTACGGCAGCTTTGTAAGTATTTCCTTTGGTAAGAGAAAAACCTAGCATCACTTAGAGGTTGATAGTTTTTGACACTGAGCTTTTAAGTGGATAATTATATTTATTGAGAGGTGATGCTCACTTGACCACTTGGTGTTCTTCTTCAGGCTGCAAGGAAACCAGTCAGGTGTACTGTTTTTATTTATAATGCAACAGATACTGCTATTGTGCCTCCATTTCTCATGCACACTTGGTTAACTAAATCTTTAGTTCCAGAATGTGAAATGTTCCTCTCTTCCCTGTTCTTGGGAAATTAAAAGCTTCTACCTTAAAGAAGTGAGTGATACATTATCCACTCACTCTAAATTGAACCCATTTGGAGCTATTTGCATCTTGTAGAAACCTACAGCTGAGTGCTCAGCCTAGAGGTGTAATGAGTGGTTGTCACAACACACTGGAGGTGGCCCCATAACAAAATGATCCCCTGTCAATCCCCTCACAGGAAATGCTTTGGCAACCTGTAATTGGGCCCCAGTATTAACATCCTGCCTGGGTTTTGTTAAATGGCACTTTCTAGGAAGTAGATCTGAGGAACTTGTGTTTAATAATGTTTTAAGAGGAATATTTGATGGAAGTTTTAAAAAGCATCACATGAGGTTAACAGTGATTTGTCATTTGTTTCTAATTAAAGGACCTAATCTCTTATCACTGAAGCCATGTTTTTTTTTTTTTTTTTTTATACTAAAGGCACAGATGTGAATGGAAACATATTAATGAGATGTCATACTACATAGTCATTTAGTGTTTTGTTTAACTTAAACATAGCAGAAAATGTGTGTCTAAGTAGACACATGTAATGACATCCTGATAGAATTATAATTCCCTTCATTTGCATAATCTTCAGCTAAATTCACACTATGTTCACCTTGCATTGCTAATTCCATTCCCCAAATCTGCATTTTTAGAAAACTAAAGTCAAACCTAAAATACTATGTGAACAGAAAATGTTTATTGTTAGTAATTTCAAATTAAAACAGGAACTAAATTTTAAGTATTTGAGTGGCAAGAGACATTCAAATTGACATGCTGATTTACATTTTCTGAAGCTATTGAAAATGTTCTAGATTCTATTGTTTCATGATCTTCTGAAGTCTTTGGTTTGAGATAAAGATGTAAATTTCAGATCTAGAAAATAAATTGGCAGTGTGGCCAGTTACAAGATTCCATGAAATGTAACTTACAAAAGTGTTAGGCAAGTACTTGGACAGAGAGAGAAGCCATGAGAGAAATCCTATTTAACTCTGCCGGATGTGTAACTCTTGACTCTCTCTACTAGCCCAGCAAGAATTCTCAGGATGTAGAGTAAAAACAGGTGATCTCAAAATAGTTCTACAGAGTAGGAAGACGTTAAACTTAGGCATGTATATTGTATTGTCAGTGTATTTGTGAGTAGGAAAATTTAATTATTAACAGTGCTTTCTTGTTAAAGCACTGTAGAGAATATCTCCTAAAGTGTCTGCATAATATTTGTTCTCAAATATTCTATCCACTTAATATATTACATATATGGATGTATAACACTGTAATTATAAAATCTTTATTTAGTTTATAATTTCAGGTCATTATCATATATATGACTATATGCACACACACATTTTCTTTATTAATTGTTGACATAGGAAGTTCAACGTATGTGGACAGTGCCATTAATTTTTGGCAAGGTGATCCTCAATGATAAGAGAAAGCAGAAAGCCATACAAACAAGCCAGTAAGTATCTTTCCTCCATAAACTCTACTTCAATACTCCTTGCCAGGTACCTGACTTGAGTTCCTGATATGACTCCCTTTCATGATAAATACAACTCTAAAGTAAAATAAATACGTTTCCTTCTCCATGTTGATTTCAGTCTGGTGCTTTATTAGTAGAAACCAAATATAATGCCATGTGTTTCAACTTTATTTCTCTTGCTGGGATAAACTCGCTTCAACTTAGGAGAGGAAGACTTTATTTGGCTTGCATTTCCATGTTACTGTCCATCACTGCAGGAAAAGGCTTGAACTGACAGCACCACAGCCACCATCTTTAACACAGAATAAATGAATCAGTCTTTACTACTTGCTCAGTGCTGTTTAACAAACTTTCCTTACTCACGCAATATAGGACTCAGTTCATGAAATGTTGCTACTCTCATCCAAGGAAAGTCTTTTTATCAAAATTATCAGTCAAGACAATCCCCTACATATAGGTGCACAAGCTATCCAATCTTAAAGATTCACCTAAATAAGGCTTTCTTCGTAGATTATTCTGTATTTTAGGAAGCCGACATTATGAACTAAATAACATAGCCAAAAAGACATTTGAAGTCACAAAATAATAATTCTCTCTGTCAATAAATGTGGCATTGATTTTCATGTGTTTTCATTCTGTGCTACTCAAATGTCTACGTAGGTTGCTGTCCCTGGAATTTCTTTTAATGTCACTGCTGCCTAGTTTTTCTAATCAGCTTCACTAGATTTAAATTACTATTTAGACACATTCTGGGAAATATCAATGACTGAGATTTTAGAAAAGCTTAAAGAGAAAAGACACCTTCTAAATGTGGGTGACATAATCCTATTGTCTGGGATCTTGGACTGGATAAAAGGAAGAAGGATGAAAAATAAAAAAACTAGGTAATAATCAGTACTCATCAGCCTATGAGATCTAAAGTCAGAAACATTGTAAAAACTTGCCTGAAGTTTCTATTCCATGACTTTGCTGGTATAATGGACTGTACTTCCAACTATTAGCCAAAATAATATTCTCCCTCTTTAATTTTCTCATAACAATAAAAATTAACTAATAAACTCATCTATGGTCATATTAGATCAGCCTTTTGCTTTTTCATAGTCTCTCTCTCTCTCTCTCTCTCTCTCTCTCTCTCTCTCTCTCTCTCTCTCTCTCTATCTCTCTCTTCTGGAGTGAATTTTCTAATTTTACACTGAAAATTATGTGGAAGAATGGGCTATGATTAGATTAATATCATGAACTCTTTTACCTAGCAAAAGCATTCTTTGCCTTCATTGTACACTAACAATATAAACAGTATAAAATGAATATAACATTTTCAGCTCTGTTAGAAGATTTTCTCATTTGGAATTTCCAGTCCAGTGGGATCTTTTGCACTGGTCACTGTCTATAAAAATCACTGAATTTTCAGACCAGGTTTGATGTATGTGCGCTGGTGGTAAAAATTTGTATTAAAATTTATTCAAAACAGGTATTCTGAAAATTATTTATTGCTAGTAAAAATAATTTATATAGAGGTGCCCCAAACTTGATTTCTGTACAAACCTATATACTCACTCATTTTCTTGTACCCTTTAGAACCTCAAATATTCCTCTTCAAGACATCTTTACTTACTCATTTTTATTTCTTCATTTTGAAAGATAATATTTTATATTCTCATACTTAGAGAATTGCAAACTTTTCATATAAGACCTAAATGAATTTTCAGCCCAGTCTACCACCCCTATGTACTGCAATACCCAAACAAATTTAGAGGACTTGTCTACTCAACTAAAAGAATCATCACCTATGCTTTCATTTGGTTCCCAATCCCAACAATTTCAAGTTGTGTGCTGAACCACAGTATTCAATCCAGTGATGTAGAACTATTTTTAAATCCCCAAACACTCTAAACTCATCATTTGGATGCCAGTGTGGGAAAACTGCTGACTCTAAGTTCTAAGGTTAAATGATGTAAGATTAAACAGATTTATGATTATCCAACCAGACAACCAGAGAATACTGAAAGGATTTGAATTAAAGGATAAGTTCACCAACACGGTAAAAATACAAGTAAGTTATGCTAGGAGAATGATTGTACAAAGGAGTAAGAAAACAATGTCTTAAAAAATCAACCAAATGACATTTAATAGATATATTCCTTAGTAAGACCTAATTAATGATGACTTTGATTCACAAGCGAAAATCATATGTATTCTATTGAATGAGACAAAAGGAGGTTCAGAATTTTTCTTATGCAGCCTTTCTCCACCTGCCTACCAAACCAGTTCACAGGACATTGCTACATCAGTTAGCAACCAAGAACCAAAATTCTCCACAGACATACCCATAGATCAATCTATTGGAGGCAATTACTCTTTGTTGATGCTCTCTCTTTAAGTATATCAAGTTGACAACCATCAATAAACATACTAGCAATGACAGAAATAAAAATTAAAAGTAATTGGAGATTCTATCTTATCACATTCAGAATGGCTATTATAAAAAAATCATGCAACAAACACTGTCAATGATGTGGAAAACACCTGCACTATTTCTTCTTGTGAACATATGTTCTGTTTTAGCCATTATGCTAATTAGTGTAGTGTCATCAAAAGTCATAAATAATATTACTCTAGAACCTTGTTATACCACTGTAAACATATACCCAAAGGACTCTGTTTGCTATCACTGAGTTACCATGTTCTAAGAGCATGAATTCAACAGTGAAGTCTAAGAAGAAAATTAAGCCTTCAGATTGATTTTGAAAATCGGATTAATGGTAATAAAGACAAAAGCTCTTCATCACATATTATTATACATTCTGAATCTTTTCACACTAAATATAAGATTGAATTCCAAGAAACAGAAGATGAATACATTTTTTAAAGTGTAATCTGGGAACAGGCTGTCAAAGTAAAATAAGTCTCCATGCTTCAGGTCTTACTACAGTTAGGCTCAAATGCAACTGAGCCTATATCTAGGTAATATAATTTTTGTTTTCTTCTATGTTCATTTGATTTTATAATAATTTCTAAAATATTATTTGTAATGCACCTATTTAAGATCTAAAACACTTTTTTTTAAATCTTGAAAGAAACAAATATAAATGGTTTAAAAATATTTAAGAATATAAACTATTCCATATCTTCATATGTAAAGCAATCAGTGTCATTGTGAAATAAATGCTTGTATCAAGAATAAAGCATCAAGGCTGAAATGAAAAACTTCCTTTCTGGAAATATTGAGAAAACAGTGCAAACACTAGTACTTTGGAAAGATGCATGCATTAAAAGGGATTTTTATTTAAGACTTAAATATTCTTTACTTATTTTTTTTTTTACATAACACTCACTTCTTCCCTCCCACAATTTGTTCTCTATCACCCTCTTCATCTCATTTGAGAGGTATGGCTTCCCCTGGGTATCTCCCTGATCCTGGTATTTCATGTCTTTGTAAGACTAGAAGTTTCCTCTCCCACCAAAGGCCAGACAAGGCAGCCGAGCTGGTAGAACATATCCCATGGACAGGAAACAGCTTTTGCTATAGCCTCCATTCCAGTTCTTCATGAACCACATGAAAGTCAAGATGCATCTCTGCTATATATGATTGATGAGGCCTAGATCCTGCCTGTGTATGATGTCTGGATGATCTTCCTACTCCCTTTGGAGATATCCAATTCTTTCTCCCATTGTTTTACAAGAGTGACAAAGCTTCATCTCTTGTTTGACCATGGATGTATATGTGTGTGAGGATGTAGGCCACAGCCTGAATAAGAGAATCAGAGTATGACTTTGCCAAGACATTTGTCTACTGCCATTTTATGAAACACAGGGATATAAATCAGTCAGGGCAGGAGTGTTATTAGAACTTGTACCTGCTCTGACTCCACCTAGGCTCTATAGCAGATTCTTTACTGGGTTGTACAGACAAAGGATAATGTAACACTCTAGAGAAAATACCATAAGCTATTAACATAGCAAGAAAAGAATAGATCCTTCTTCTCAGTTGTAAAACTCTTCTGAGATTCAACTTTCAGCTCTTGGCTATTTCTTTACCTCTATTTAAGTGAAAACTTAATAACCTAATAAACAGGTTATTTGAATTAAATAAGTGTCAATAAATAGTGTGACAGAAAAAAATGCTGATTTTCTTACAATTTAGGAAAAAGTGACATCATTAAAAGTAAACACATTGAATAATGGAGAGCATTAAATCATTTTTTGCCAATAATATTTTAACTTAATATTAGGTATTCAATTTTAAACATTAATATGACATGGAAAGTTTTCAGGATTGTTTGAGATAAATAACTGAACAATCATAAGGAATAATAGAGTACAATAAGATGAAATGTATCATGGTTATTCCCAGCTTTTGGGCTAATATCTACTTATCAGTGAGTACATATCATGAGTGTTCCTTTGTGACTGGGTAACTTCACTCAGAATGGTATTTATTCTTTCTCTCTCTCTCTTTCTTTCTTTTTCTTTTTGTTTTGATACTTTTTATTTATATTTCAATGTTATCTCCTTCTTATTTACCTCTACAGAAAGCCTCTATTCCATTCCCACACTCCCTGTTTCCATAAGGGTGCTCCCCCACAAACCAACCATCTCCATCCTGTCTCCCTGCCCTGGCATTCCCCTACACAGGGGCATCTAGCATTCACAGGACCAAGGACCTCTTGTCCTACTGATGCCCAAAAAAGCTATTATCTGTACATCTGCAGCTGGAGACATCCATTACTACATGTGTAGTCTTTGGTTGGTGGTTTATTCCCTGGGATCTCTGGGAATCTGGATGGATGATATTACCCTTCTTCCTATGTAGTTGCTAAACTCTTCAGCACCTTCAGTCCTTTCTCTAACTCCCCCATTGGGGAACCTGTGCTCAGTCTGATGGTTAGCTGCATGCATCTTAATCTATATCATTAAGGCTCTGGCAGAGCTTCCCAGTAGAAATCCATACTAGGCTCCTGTCAGCAAGCACCTCTTTGCATCGACAATATTGTCTAGGTTTGTTGACTATATATGAGATAGATCCCCAGAAGGTGTCAATCTCTGAAAGACCTTTTCTTCAGTCTCCAATCCACATTTTGTCTCCGTATTTCCTCCTGTTAGTCTTTTGTGCTCTCTTCTAAGAATGACTGAGGCATTCACATTTTGGTGTTTCTTAATGAGTTTTATTTGGTCTGTGAATTGTATCTTGGGTATTTCAAGATTTTGGGATACTATCCACTTTTCACTGAGTCAGGGTAACCTCAATCATAATCATATTTTCTAGTGTCATCCATTTGCTTAAGAATTACACAAAATCATTGTTTTTAATACCTGATGCATATACATACACTGTATTGTGTAAATGCACCACAATTTCTGTATCAATTCCTCTGTTGAAGGACATCTGGGTTCTTTCCAGCTTCTGGGTATTATAAAAAAGCCTCTATGAACATGGTGGAACGTGTGTACTTGTTATATGTTGGAGCATCTTCTGTATAGTCAGGAGTGGAATAGCTAGATCCTCAGGTATTACTATGTCCAATTTTCTGATGAACTGCCAGACTGGTTGTACCAGAGTGGTTATACCAGCCTGTAATTCCATCAACATTGGAGTGTTACACTTTCTCCACATCCTTGCCAGCATCTGCTGTCACTTGAATTTTGACTCTTAGCCATTCTGACTGGTATAAGGTGGAATCTCATTAAGGTGGACTACACCTTAATCCAGAAAGTTAATTGGGATCTGGGACAATTGTGGTTTCCAGTCTTTTCTCTTCTGCCCATGTGCTGTCAGTATGCTG
This sequence comes from Micromys minutus, assembly GCF_963924665.1. Taxonomy (NCBI): domain Eukaryota; kingdom Metazoa; phylum Chordata; class Mammalia; order Rodentia; family Muridae; genus Micromys; species Micromys minutus. Next base: position 22,071,167 of record NC_137982.1, on the reverse strand, counting down.
CCTGGACAGGAAGTCAGAAATGGAGGTCTGAGATTCCTTTTGTACATCACAGGCTGGAAGGGGAAGCCAGAGGCCAGGAGTGACAAGTCCTTTTCTGATAGGGAGTAAGTTAATAGAGGTGTAGGAGAAGAGAAAAGCCTTCTTCAGAAGTCTTAAACATGACTCTTTTAGTTCAATGCCTTCCTCATGGTGGTCTTTAATGAAGCAACTTTCTGAGATAATCTTTGTTTTTTTATATTGCTTTGTTGAGGATGAATGTGAAACAATACAGCATATTTGGGGTGAACCAGAAATTACATACTTTTTGGAAAAAGGGCATGAGAATAGCCAGGAAAGAAAGGTCATTCATTGAAGGCTAAGAATATCTAGATGTTTTGTTAACATGCAGAAGAAAGTCAGGTGTTAAGCTACCTGATTAGTCATGGTCTTCTCTGTAGGTTATGGTGGTCACCAGTTTCAGAGCAGGTATAGGCAGGAACAAGTAGCTTTGCTCTGCGATTCTCAAATCTCTGAGATTGCCAGAGTTAGAGCTAACCAAACCTTACCTTTTCTTACACATGTCCGGTCTCTCACTCCAACCTGCCCTAAGGGTCAAGGACCTCCACTTAAAACCAGATAAGATTTATCTAACAGGATAGAAAGTCGAAAAGATCCTTGAATACATTGCCACAGGGGGAAATTTTCTGGATGGAACACCAATAGCTTATGCTTTAAGATCAATAAGTGACAAATGGGACCTCATAAAATTGAAAACCTTCTGTAAGGCAAAGGACCTTAGAACAAAACAGCAACTCACAGATTTGGACAAAGTCTTTACCAACCCTAGATTTTATAGAGGGCTAACATCCAAAATATACAAAGAACTTAAGAAGTTAGACTCCAGAGAACCAAAGAACCCTATTAAACATGGGGTAATGAACTAACCAGAATTCTCAACAGAGGAATATCACATGACTGAGGAGCACCTAAAGAAATGTTCAACATTCTCAGTCATTAGGGAAATGCAATTCAAAACAACCATGAGATTTCACATCAAACCAGTTAGAATTGCTAAGATCAAAACCTCAGATGACAATAGATGCTGTTGAGAAAGTGGAAAAAGAAGAACATTTCTCCATTGTTAGTGGAATTACATACTTGTACAACCACTTTGAAAATCAATCTGGAAGTTCCTCAGAAAATTGGACATAGTACTACTTGAATACCTAGCTATTCCACTCCTGGACATATGTTCAAAAGATGCCCCAACATATAACAAGGACACATGCTCCAGCATGTTTATAGGAGCCTTTTTTATAATATACAGAAGCTTGAAAGGACACATATGTCCTTCAACAGGAGAATGAATACAGAAAATATGATTCAGTTACACAATAGTGTATACTCAGCAATTAAAAACAATGATGTCATGAAATTCATAGGCAAGTGGATAGAACTCATTAAGAGTTAGGTAACCCAGTAACAAAAGAACTCTCATGGTATGTACTCCCTGATAAGCATATATTTGCCAAAAAAAAGAAAAAAATAAAAAATCTCATAATACCCAAGAAACAATTCACAGACCTTGGTGAAGCTCAAAAAGTAGGAAGACCAAAACACAGATGCTTCAGTTCTTCATAGAAGGAAGAACAAAATATTTATGGGAGGAAATACAGGGACAAATAAAGGAGCAGGGCCTGAAGAAAAGATCATACAGAGACTGCCTCTACTGTGGACCCATCCCATATTCAGCCACCAAAGACAGTCACTATTATTGATGCTAAGAAGTACTTAATAAGCTTATGGGACAATTGTGGTTTCCAGTCTTTTCTCCTGTGCCTTGTGCTGTCAGTATGCTGCCTGGACAGGAAGTCAGAAATTGAGGTCTGAGATTCCCTTTGTACATCACAGGCTGGAAGGGAAAGCCAGAGGCCAGGAGTGACAAGCCCTTTTCTGATAGGGAGTAAGTTAAAAAGCATAAAAAAATCCACAACAACAATAAAAAGAGAAAGTTGTACACACAGATGTAGTTTGCTGAGTTTATTTTGTTTGTTTTGGCTATTACTCCTATGCTCTATAGAGTAATAAATTGATATACCTGTCCAGTGACACTTCTCTTTCCCAGCAGGTATCATTTGCAAAGAGCTTCTTGGTAAGAGATGGTACTGTGCAGCCACTACCTTTTTTAATCCTGAGATTAATTTTCTGTGCCTTGAACCTCTGAAGGTATTTTGTCTGCTGCCACAGTATCTCTGAATTCATTTGTACAGCTGTCCTGTTGTATTTGTAAGACCCAAATTTCCTTGGAGTTATATATCATCTCACTCTTCTTCATCCTGCTGATTATGATGCTCTAATGCATAACCTGCTGATAATAAGGCCCTATTGCTAAGAACACTGTATCACTGAACACAGAGAAGCAGAACTCTAACTCAACTCGAAGCTTTGCCATTGCTGGCTAGCATTTATACTGTAGGAGTGCACCCTATACACTAACAGAGAAAAAGAATCATCAGTGTCACCCAGGTGCAAATTCTGTGATCTACAATAGGAATCTCCCTGCAAAACATACTGAGACATCAGGGGGAAAATATTACTGGCACAGCCAGCTGCCTTTTCTTTGAATTTAAATCCTACTGTATTAAATAAAAACCATATCTAACAATATTATATTGATCAAGATCCTAAGTCTATAATTGGTATGAGCATTGGGCATAAAATAATGCTATTATTCTAAAAAGAAGTGGTACTCAAGTTTTAGGTAGCCACTTTTCTGAGGGTTACATATAAAATATTCACACTACAATTCATAAACAGCAGAATTCCAGTTGGAAAGTAGCAATGAAATAATTTTATATTTGGAGGTCTCCAAAACAAGAGGAACTGTATTAAAAGGCTTTAACAAGACTGAGAATCACTGTTGTAAAGGAATTGTCTTAAGGTTAGTATTGCTGAAATGAAACACATGGACAAAAAAAAATGCATAGAGGAAAGGGTCTATTTCAACCCTAGTTCCATAGCAGTTCATCATCAAAGTAGTAAGGGCAGTAACTCATGCAGGTCAGAAACCTGGAGGCATGAGATGCTGTAGAGCACAAGGGAGCGGGCAAAATGCATACTGGCTTGGTCTTCATAGCTTGCTCAGTTGAGCATCATCATCATCATCATCATCATCATCATCATCATCATCATCATCATCATCTTCATCATCATTAATACACTTTACATCCCACTGGCTACTATCCCTCAAGTACCTCCTCCTATCCTCTCAATCCTTCTTCTCTGTGAGAGTAGAGACCTCCTTGGCAATTCTACAACCCATCAACTCTCTACAGGGCTATGTACATCTTCTCCACTAAGACCAGAAGAGACATCTCCTGGGTTTTTGTATAGAACTTAGTGCCACTAAAATGTGCTAGGCTCTCCCCATTAAATCACTAAGATAATGCCCACAGCTAGATCTTATGAAGGCATTTTCTAAATGGAGGTGGATCCTTTCAGATAACTGTAGCTTTTGTAAAATTGGCATAAAATTATACATCACAGGATCATAGGAAAGAAATGACTTCTAGTGCCGTATTACCTTTCCTAAAGATAGTTACACCAAATTTTCATCAATGAAGCTGGTTGGCATAGATAGGAATTAGTTCAGAAACCCAGAACTGGACACTTGATTCCTTTATGGATAATTTATGTGAATGGAGGAGGATATTAGTTTTATTCTTCTGTGTGTCACTACCCAGTATGATTAACACCATTTGTAGGAGATGCTGTCTTTTCTACAAAATTTATTTATGGTGTCAGTTTTGAAATTCAACTAGCTGCACCAGTAGGCTTGTACATGGGTCCTCATTTATTTTTTTAACTGGGAACTGTGTCTCTTTGCAGTGCTGGTGCTTTTATTTGTGAAGAAAGTTGAAATGTAAGAAAGTGCTGTCTGTAGATAATTTTTGGCTCTAATGGATGAGTATGCTCTGTTGTTATCATATGAAATGTTACCATTTGAAAATTCAATATATTTTTACCTTACAGGAATTGTGTTAGAGTTTTGAAGGAGATTATATTGAATGTGTAAGTGTTTCGCGGTAGAGTGCTATTTTCACAACATTAATCTTGTCCTTTCATAAACAGGTAGGTCTTCCTGTCTTCTGATATACTCTATAATTTCTTAAACCGTCCTACAGTTTTTGTTGTACAAGCTTTTCTATTCTTTTATTAGGTTTAACCTAATATTTTTATTTTATTTTTGAGGCTATTGTGTTAGAATTGTTCCTCTTCTTTCATTTTTGTCAAGCTTTTTCTTTGTGTGTGAGAAGGTTACTGATTTTTTTGTAGCCTTTTATTTTGTAACCAGATAGCTTTTCAAAGTAGTTTATTAGCTATAGGATATTTCTACTAGAGTGGTTAGGGTGTTTTATGTATATAATCAAATAATGATAGTTTGACTTTTTCATATTCTATTTGTAATATTTTTTGCTCCTTTACTTATTGCCTACCTAAAACTCTAATTATATATTGTTGACTAGTAGAGGTATAACTTACATCCTTATCTTGTTCCTGTGTAAATGATTTGGCTTTACTTCGCAAGATATTGGTTGTGGGCTTACTGTATATTAATTTTATTATCTAATGTAAGAACTCTATTGTCTCTGTCACTGACTATTTATGGAGTGGATTATTGATTTAAATATGTAGCTATGCCTGGATTTCTGAAATAGTACTTATTTGATCATGGTGAATGATTTTCTGATGTATTCTTCAATTCTGATTGCAAGTATTTTATTGAGGAGATTTTGTAATTGTATTCAGCAGAGATATAGGCAAATCTAGGCCTTGTTTATTTGTTCTCTGTGACACTGTAGCAAAATGTATCCTTCCCAAAATTTAAATAATTCTTCTAGTTATCTTCAGAAGAATTGGCATTGTATTCATAAATTCCTTTAATCTGTCTTTATAAATTTAAATAGAAAGTTTTTCAGAGTATTATATTCTGCATAAATAATAACTTTCTTGGGGACTTGGAATGTGCTGCTCCAGAAGCTTAGATATTTTTCTGACAAGTCTGCATTTATAAGCAGCTTCACCTTTTTTTTCCTTAGCAGCTTTAAATTTACTTTCTTTATTAAATACCTTTAATATTTTCATTATAATATATAGTAAAAAGTTTATAATTTTAATGATGAATATTTGATATTCTACAGGTCTCTTTTCCCAAGACAGTCAGCTTTCTCTCTGCATTTGGAAAATGTCCATGATTTTATTAAGCATATTTTCTATGTACTTGCTATAATTCTCTTATTTCTATGTCCATATTTCAGAACTTATATCTTTTTATAGCTCAGAAATTGTATTATATTGTTTATTTCATATATGTATGTATCAATGTGTTATGTGCATGTTCATGTATGTATGTGTGCATGTGTATAGGTACATGTGTGTGTTTGTGTGTATATATTTATTGACCCTTATTGAGTGGTCCTGCTTTATCTTACATCTATCCTTGACTCTCTCTTTTCAACATGATGCATTCTGTTGATGATGATTTTCCCTATGGTTTTTAATTGGTTTATTGGACTTTTCAATTCTTGCATGATTTTTATTTGTTTTATTAAAACATTCTATTTATTTTCATATTTTTCATCTGCTTATGTAGTGACTATTCATGGTTGTCACCTTGACTATATCTGAAATGAACTACAATCCAAAATTGGAAGTTTCACCTATGATCCTGACCTTGAGGCTGGGAGATACAAATATCTGACTTGGATTTGGCATGGGGACTTTGAGGCATAATGGGTATAAATTCCTGGAGACAAAGGCAAAGGGATTTCTGATTTCACTGTCATCTGAGACAAAGTTGGTTCCAAATCCAGGCATGGTGGTACACATCTTTAATCTGTGACATACCTTCTGCTGAGGACCTACATAACGACATTGGAAGAAGGAAGATTTGCTCTTCTTTGCCTGCTTGCCTTGTAAGACTGAGTAACTGCTAGATCCTTGGACTTCCATTCACAGTTGCTGCTGACTATTTTTGGGGAGTTGGACTAGGTCATCAAAATTTTGTCTTACTATATAGATACTACCCATAGGTTCTGTGACTCTACAGAACCCTGACTAATACACTCTGTCTGTTATTCATCTCTTTTGGTCTTCTTTGACTTGTTTGGTTATAATTGTAATAATGTTCATGAATTCTTTCTCTTGACTATTTTTCTCATTTCACAAAACATAACTATAGAATAGAAACTCTCACCTGCTGCTAATGGAAAGGCAAAATGGTATAGCCTCTTTGACAGTTATTTTTAGTATCAAACAAAATTAAATATTTTTGTGAGATATGGTCATTTTAGTTCTTAAAATGTACTTAACTGAATTGAAAACTTTTGATGACACAAAATCTTTTTTTTTTTTTTTGTGGATGTCTAAAAAGATTTATGTAAAATTGTCAAAATTTTGAACCAATCACTTTGTCCATCATAGATTTAGGACATGGATCCTATCTGTAGACATGTAACTGGAAGAAATGTACTATAATTTATACCTTGTCCCTGGCTCTTTCCCACCCTCACATTTATTCCTATCTGACATGTAAGTAACTCTGTTCCATCACCACTTCACTGTGATATTTTTCCTTCCATAAAGACCAAAGCCAAAGTGTTTGCCAAAACTGTGAACCAAAATAAATCCGTTCTCTCTTAAAATTCTTGCTCTCAAGGCTGAAAATGATTACTACAGAGTCTCGGTCAGGCAGCTTGCCTGTGGATTAAAAGTGATTGTTTAAGAATTCTTGATAAGACTGGATTCAAATCTGGATGTTGTCAGAGAGAATAAAGTTTTTTTCTGACAGTCTTCAATTTGTGTTAACTAGCTGTCAGAGTGCTAGGAGGGAGACTTCAGGTAGCTTATTAGTAGGATACCACACAGGATACCTACAGAGTTTTTAGTAACAATTAGGTATTCTTTTTACTTTATAGGCTAAGCCTTGTAACACGCTTTGTACTCCTGTCAGTTTTCTACTAGAGGAAACATTGTTCCTTTTGCTTTATCCTCTAAGAGTTCTCAAACTTGAGATTGTCATTCATCTTTTTATTCATGAACACATGTTCACAGTTTGAGTATTTGAGTAATGGGTTAACAGTAAAATTATTAAACAAGTGCAACCAGTTCAAAAGGATCTGGGTATATCACATATATCTGTACAAAAAATCAGTTTAAGAGTTTAAAGGATATGCAATGAACATGTATGTCTATGTATTATATGGGAAGGACATGCTATTGGGGGGCACTGAAAAGACACTTTAAATATATTTTAAAAAGTCAGTAGTATCTAAGCATAGGAACAATTTTAATTGTCATGGACAGAATCTTTGTGTGAAAATGGGCAAAATTTTCTTTATGGATAGCTGCTTTCTTAAATATATTATATTGTGGAAAGTTTCTAACAAAAGACAGGAATAGATCACACTGAAGGAGGCTCCAGTTGGGACATCTATTGATCTTTTAAGTCGGTTTTAGTCTCTCACTTTTCTTCCTTGGCAAATCATCATCATGAACATAAAAATCTCATAGACTATTAAGAATAATAATATGAAGATACAGATATTAGGAAAGCCATAAATAAAATTTTCTCTGAAAATTTCTTTGATAACCTGACATTTGAATTTACCTAAGCTTGGAAATTTATTCTTTTAATATAAGGAAGTTAAGTCAAAAAATCTCCAATGTATTTAACATGCTTTTTGGGTAAGCTTTAGATAAATTTTCCAATATAATGTCCTTCTACTTACATTCTTTTAATTATTATTTTTATTTAAAATAGATTCCTCTCCCAGGAAGTACATTCTGACCAGTTTGTCCTCATTCCACTCCACCGAGGACCATTCCACCTCCTCTGTCCTCTAGATCAATTCCCCTGTTATCTCCTCTTGAGAAAAGAGCACACTGCAAAGAGATGAGAGCCAAACATGACAAAATAATATACAATAAGGCAAAGCAATAGCCCTCCTATTTCCAGCTGGCTATGACAATCCAATAGAAGGAAAAGAGTCTCAGGAGCAGGAAAATGATTCTGAGAAACACTGGATTCCATCGTTAAAAGTACAACAAAAACTTCAGGGTTACAAGAATAAGCATACTCAGTGGGTATAAAGAAGACTCACACAGGCCTCATGGTTACTCTTTCAGTATCTCTGAGCCCATAGGAGCACAGATTACGTGATTCTGTGGACTATGTTGTTTGGGTCTCCTCCTCTAACTCCTATAGTCTCCACACCCCTCCCACAACTCTTTCCTTTCAGGTTCCCAGATCTCTGAGAGTAGGAGCAGAATAGAGATAGAGTCTGAACTGGCCATCATGTAGAGCCAGGCAAGGATTCCAGTACCCCACTGGTTTGTATTCTTTGAATTGTTGGCCAAGTGGGACCTGTGTACATCACTAGATAAGCCAGGCTGAAGACAGGACAAAATGTTGTGCTCTGTAAACTAGCAGTGGGACCCCCATGGCCAAAGACAACAGTTGCACAGCTTCATTCAATTTTCAAGTACTCTTAGCATGTCACAAAATAATGCTTAATCTCAAAAAGGCAGGTCATAGCTCTATCTACTGGGAATATTTTGTTACCAGTGGATTCAATAAACTAGCCTTAAAATGACCTTGTCCAAGCTCAAAGGCCCAGATAGCTATCAAATATAATGTTCCAGTAAATAATGTTATCTTTGCACAACAGTCCCTGATTAGTTACCCTCTGGTCAGTGGATGGAAAACAGGATTGTATTAAACCTTTACAATCCTGCTTTATTGCAAAAGTTATTAAAATATTTTAAAAGTCACAAAAACATTTAACTCAGAAATCAGAGAGGAAAAACTGGTTAATAAACAGAAACAGAATAAATATTTAATGAGAAATTCTAGACTTTGGAGTTAAAAAATCAACTGTAAAATATATATATATATATATTTGGTTTGTCATGGAAAAGAACAAAAGCATTATTGCTTTCCACTGTGCTGTTGAATATTTGTCATAGATGGTTTTCTTTTTATGAGGGGTTAAATGTATACTGACTTCAAAATAACTCATAATATTATAGAGGTAATATATGGTTTGGAAAAGGAAAGTTCACCTTATTTAAGGGGCCATAGGGTAGCTGGCAAAACCATAAAAGTTTTGTATCTTCTAAGCCAGAGTGACAAAAGAACATGTAAAAATCAACACAACAAGGGGTATAACACTCAAAGGAACAATTAATTTAATACAAAGTAAAAATATTTTGGTAAGATGCAAATGGTTGGTTCCTGAAGAGTCTAGATAAAGCTGACAAATTATAACACCCATAACGTAGTTGAAGCCATTAATCAATAAACCAAGGAATAAAGCCTACATTTAAAATGTAAGAATTTTGCTATAGTTTCAACATTTTAGAACTTTATATATTTGAACATTATATCCTAGGATGCAATAGGCTCTTTTGATTTTTTAGTATTAGGCTCCTCACAGTTTAAAGCAAACTGACATTTCATTTTGAAGACAGTAATTCACTCATGGTGTGAGAGTTCAAATGATATATTTGTATTTACAAAAGCAGGCAATATAATCATATCTATATGTTTTATGTGTATTATATATTAATAGTTTTCAGCTGGATTTTCTAATAAGTTAAAAGCTCAAAGTCATAACCACTTATTATATAAAACATTTTTTAAAGAAATTTGATCTGGGAAAAAAAATGCCATAGGAAGCTTTGGATTTTAAGACAAAACTATTTTTCTTCCATTGAATTCAACAGCTTTGTAGTGTTACTACTTGATGAGTACTACATTCAGGATCATGTCTGCCTGTTAATAATTACTCTTGGCCAAAGTAACTAAGTGACTGGAATCTTAGGGCATGCTGCTACCCACAAGGAGGTAAGGGCTACACCAACATAGCTCTCATATGTATTGCCTAACCATGATAGAGTCTAAAAGTTCATCGTTAAGTCACAGTGGGACTATTTGTTTTTAAATTATTATCTTATTTTCCTCAGTGTAGGCAATTATCTTATCATGATAGAGAGCTAATCAATTCTTGTCCATAGCATATAAAAATGAAAAGCACAAGATCTATTAATGTAAACTTAATCTGTGCCCTGCTATTCAGGTCTAATAGTTATATACTTTGGAATTTAGGAAATTTAGGTTATATGTTGTGGTGACTTGAATAGTTGTTTTCCATATATTCATGTATTTGTATTCTTGATCATAGGGTCTAGTACTGTAACCTTATGAGAGAAAATGTGTCATTGTGTCCATGAGCTTTGGTGTCTCCTATGCTCAGGCTTTTACTGGCTGCCTGCAGAGGACTGTCTTTTTCTGGCTGCCTTTGGTTCACCCCCTTCTAAGCACTTTGTCTGCCCTGCTCCCAAAGATGATGACAATGGACAAAGTCTGAAACTTTAAGCCACCCCAACATAAAGCATTTCTTTTATAAGAGTTACCTCGATCATGGTGTGTCTTCACAGAAATAAAACCAAAATGAGACCTATGTATTCATTCAGATTAATTAATCATGTGTGCATGCATGATACTATTTACAATTTTTCTAGAAGCGGAGCAAATAACAAGTTAGTACACTTTAAATGTTATATAATTTTTAATGTAATATATATACATATGTGTATATATATACATACATATACATATGTATATAAAACTCAAAACTTCTGGTAACAAAAGTAAAACCCGTTGAGGCTGGTTTCTGAGTAGCACACCTGAGACCTACAGCCTAGACCATGTTTTTACCACTTTGCTTAAAAGAAGCGAGGCTTCAGTTTTCCACCTGTACAACAGTATTAATTAATAGTTAAATGTGTTAATTCTGAAAAATTAGTTAGACTAGAACTGAAATTTTGGGTTCATATCTAACCTGGGGGGAGGAACGTAGGTTTTAAAAAGTACTTTTCGTTTAGCATCTTTGTTTTTACTAAATGTGTATGTGTGAAATTACTGAGATGTTTGGAAGATGGGAGAGTGTCTTTAGGAATATATTTATTCAGATTCCTACTTATTGGGCATAATGAGTAGTAACTTGCTCTGCTTCTTTTTTCTCTTTCAGACTTATGCCAACATTATTTTTAACCTTTCATAATAAAACTGTTTATATGTAATCCAGTGTGCACTTACTGGTGATAGGGAGTATTGAGCTTAATGTTTTGCTATATTGTTGATAGTTCTTAGATTTTCATTAGTCTCCAATTTTTCACCTGTGGGAAACTGTCTGACTTCTTCCATGTTCTTTTAGTAGAAAGACAAATAATCTGTCCTTTGGTTCCTGACAAATCACTTCGTCACAATTATCTTGCTTTAGATTTAGTATTCCTGTTATGTTGAAACACACCCTTACACAATGTAAACAAATTCACTTTTTACTCCATCTTTTAAAGACTATTTTGTTAAGTCGTAACGCAGTCCCATAAAAATTTTAATTTCTATGGTATTTTACTTCAAAGGTTTAGAAAGATTTGGAATTTGTACATATATTTATTCCCTAAAGAACCACAATCTAATTTCTACCTACTAAAATCTACACATTAGATTTTATGGAAGCCTTCTCAAATCATAACTTGGTCATATATATTTACATTTTTATGACTGTTGGTAAGATAATCTTCTCTGTTCATTTCTCAATTTTGTTATTTTGGGTTATGTATCTTATATTATCACCAAACTTTCATTTTTATTGTAGTGAATACTTATGAGAGAAATACTTTTCCATAATTTGTCGTATCTCTGAATTCTTTATATTTCATGATTTTTCCATCTGACAAGAATTTCCAAAGCAATATTTGAAATTATATTCACATAAAACTGTGTTCGGTTTTAGTGTTTCACAAGAATCCCCGAGTGTGTTACTTTTTCAGACAAACAATAAAATAAACCTATTGTATTACAGTAAAATTTCTTTTTGAGTCTGGTCATTAAATAATACTTGTCTTTTGTTTTATTTTCTGTAATTTTATTTTTACATTCCAGATTTTATTCTTCTCCTGGTCCACCCCCCTATTTTTCCACATCCCATTCCTCCTCTCCGCTCTCCCCCCCCCAGTCATCTCCAGGAGGATGTTCCCACATCACCCACCCAGCCAGACCTCTAAACACTTAGGGTCTCCAGTCTTTTAAGGGGTTAAGTGTATTTTTCCTGAATGAATCCAGACCCAAGAGACCTCTGCTGTATATGTGTTGGGGGCCTCATATCAGCTGGTGTAGGCTGCTTGGTTGGTGACCTACTGTCTCAGAGATCTCAGAGGTCCAGGTTAATTGAGTTGGCTTTTATAGGGTCACCCTCTTTCTCAGCTTTCTCCAGCTTTTTCCTAATACAACCACAGGGTTCAGCAGCTTCTGTTGGTTGTTTGGGTGCAAATGTCTGCATCTGAGTATTTGAGCTGAATGTTGGGTGTTTTTAAGGGCAGTCATTATAGGTTCCTTTTGGTGAATACTTCATAGCGTCAGTAATATGTGCTTAGAGCCTGCCCTTTAACTGGATCCCCTTTTGGGCCTTTCCCTGGACTTCTTTTCCTTGAGTTCTTCTCCATTTCCATCCCTGCAGTTCTTTATTGAACAATTGTTGTCAGAGTTTTAACTGTGGAATGGCAATCCCATCCCTCACATGATGCCCTGTCTTTCTTCTGGAAGTGGACTTTACAAGTTCCCTCTCTACATTGTAGGGCATTACATACAGACCCTCTCCCTTTGAGTCCTGATTCTCTTACCTTCCAAATCTCTGGTACATTATGGAGGGTCCTCTCAACATCCTATCTTGCCAGGTTGCCTATTTCCATTCTTTGTGCTCGCCCTTGGGACTTTAGTTCTTCCCCTCTACCCAATACAAGATCATGTTTCCCTTCCCCATCCCCTTTCCCTACCATGTCCCTTCCTCAATCCTCTCTTAGTTTATGATCTTTTAAAATTTGTTCTTCATCAGTTTCATTTATTTATATAGTTTATAATAATTATTCTCACTTCAAGCTTTTATTGTCCCCTTCCTATCTCTGTATAGCTGCCACTTTCCTACAAATCTCTTTCTCACATCCATGTCTAATTGTTTTGTTTTGTGATTCTCTCTGTTTAATCAGGAAAAAGTAGGAGACTGTGGGTTGAGGACATTCACTAGAATCTGATGAAATCCTCAGAAGGTACAAAACTAAAGATAATAGCAATCTCCTTATATTTCCTAGTAGTCATTATTTCAGTAGAAAGGAGAGAGTTTGCAGGAGCACCTTCTTAATCAATGACTGATTGTTACAAGGCTAGTTTTGCTATATCCCATTGAATGTAACTACATTTGAGGTTACATCATGATTGTAAAGGGATATGTCCTGTCCAGAGGATGACAGTTTTTGCTATTCTCTTTATATTCTAGCATTTATATTTTTCACAACACCACTTATGTATGTTACCTGAACTTTACCTGGGGTGGAATAAATGAGTAGTTTAGTGTTAAACATTCAGCTGACATTAGTTTTTTTCCAATCTTGATCAGGAATGATTGTCTGATTTGCTGCTATTCATTACAAGATACTTATCTAACAAAGGCTGAGAATAGCTGTTATCTTTGGCTATTAACAAATAGTTAGAAGGCAATTTGATGATATGCCAAACTAAGTGAAGGACACTAAGTTCTTCTCTTTGTATTTGTTTATGCAGAAATGTGATTATTGATTGGGCTTATATTAAGAGTCATGGATCTTATCCTGTGGATTTGATTCTAAACTTAATTGGTTACCACAAAGCAGTTGGTTACCTCAAAACTGGATGGGCCAGGGTACCTACCTACCCAGATCAGATGGGCTCCTGGTAGGCTCTCCCTAGCTGGCACTACAGCAAGGAGGGCACAGGTGATAAAGATAGAAGAGTGATGGAATAATGGAACAGAGTATGGACTGTGGAGAGGCGAATCTGGTGACAAGACCACAGTGATGGATGAGAAATGCCTGAGGTCAATGATGGACAATGAATTTTCCCAATGAAGTTGATGATGTGCCACATAGCCCAGAGCTTAAGAAATTTAGGCTTTGTCACAGTCAAGCTACCCAGAAGTGGGATCACCTTAGATATTGGCAATGTCACAGGTTTAAAAGAAGGAACTTTCTACATTAGATATCAAAAATAAAACCCAAACAACCAACCAACCAACTAGCAAACAAACCACTGTGTCATGTGATGCTGCTGAGGGCTATGTGTGGGTCAATAACCCTGATGGGTCAGAGGTACTGCTTGATGTCCAAAAACTGTGCTGTCACCTGACCACATTTGGATATTCATATACCATGTCCTGATTTTGTATTCGTGTCTGCCACCAGGAAACATAATGATGTGAGTCACCTGTTCTGATACCTGGTACCTTAGAGGTGACAGGGTCTAGACTGCTGTTGAGAGCCATGTCTTGATCCATGGTCTTAATGCAACCATGTCTGTGTGGATGACTATAGTCAGAGCTACCAACAAAGTTAATGGTTGCCCCTGGGCTGTGCTGCAGCTTGAAGCTGTGCTATTATTAGTTATCCCACCTGTGGAAAAAGGTGGGGCTTCATCCACTTCCATAGCCCTACTGCTACCAAAGCAAATAAGCTACTTCCACACTTCTATGAGTTCCAGCAGGGAAGCATGAGGAGATGCCAATACAATTAGGGTAGAAGGCCACTGAACATTTGACCATGCCCCAGAGAATATGTGGATGTTGCCTGAGTACTCTGTCCTGCCTGTAGTCTTCTTGGGACCAGTGGGTGAGAAGATGCAGAGATCAAGGACCCAGACTCCAGTAGTAGGTAAAATGGAGAAGTAAGCATGTTTATTGATTTTTGGGAAGCACCATTTATACCCTCTATCCATATCCCATTGGTCCCAAGCAAATGTGTCCTCCAAGTTGCAGTACCCAAGTCGCTGTCACTGTCTGCATCACCAATCTCTAGGAGGGTAGGCAACAGTTTGGCCCTCCTGTGGAAGTTGATTCTGGGGCTGCATGTCCCCATTGGCTATTTGCCAATGCATCTTACTTCCTTGTCAGTGAGGTGCGCCATTCCTACTACATGTGAATAAAATGAATTGAACGTTTTTCCCCCGGAACAAGATAAAAAGGGTTGTGGCGAGGACAGAGAAGGACTGGGAAGTGATTGTGATAGGGTATATGATGTGAAATCCCCAAAGAATCAATAAAAATACTATTTTGGAAGAAAAAAAAAGTCATGCCAGTGTTATCCAGATAATAACATCCTGTTAAGATAGTTTTATAGTCCTTGATGTAAACAGATGTTGGATATACAGAGTTTTAGTGTACAAATTCAAAACACAAAATTAATCACTGAATTTTTCAGAGTGTGAAGTGTAGTAATATCAGTAGTTATGTAAGTCAAGAACAGCAAACAAGCTCATCAGGAAGATGTGTCAAAAATACCTTTTATAATTACATTTCCTCTCATTTGCTCTTCAATATTTAATGTTAAAGAAAGAGAAATTATCAAACAGAAAAATATTAAATAAACAAATATAATTTATATCAATATTTTAATTTTCCATATATATGTGTGTGCATGTGTCTGATCTAATAAATTACAATTTATACTATTTTTCAATCACTGATAGCAGTAAAACCAAATTATACAGAAACTCTGATAAAAATACAGGGAATATTCTACTTAGGTTTGGTGTCAGAGACATATTATAATCTTAATAATTATAATTCTGAACATAAAATTAGTATTTATTTTTATTTTATTCCTCTACTTTTTCCAAAGTAAAAAAGAGCCCTTCCTATTCATTGCATTACATTATTCTTAAGCACGTTTTTTTAATAATCAACTATATTTATGTTTTGGTAAAAATAAGAGAGTTATCTCTTTGTATTCAGAAGATATTTCTGCTAAAACTCTATTGATGTCAGAAACAGTGACTGTTTGATTGCCTTATATAAAGTAGTTTATTATGTGTCTACAAGTTCCATCTATGGTTCTATTGTCAGGTCTCTCTAGACTGCATACAATGTGAAAAGCACATAACAACTATACAGATAGTTGTTAATATCTACTCTTTAAGATATGATGAACAAAATGTCTACCTATGTGAAGTACCAGATTTTTAAGTACTTTCCACCATTAGGATCCTTGTACTCTAAAGTATATCACAGGTTGTCTGTTCAATTCTATGTGCACTCACACATGTGCGTGCATTTGTGTTATAATCAAGACAACATTTTTATTCAGTTTAGTTTTCTTCTGTACAAAATTATTTGCATTCTTATTATGAAAGAAAATTAAAATAGAAGTTACCTTCTACAGTGAAAACCTTACAAAAATCTCATTATGCTATGGGCCTCATTCTGATATAGACCCACTAGAAACAAATTAGTCAATCCATTAGATGTGTTCAATGGGGACAGATACAGCAAGCAAAGGTTAGAGCTTTCTAATTATAATCATTAGCATCTCAATTTCTGTATTTTGGTCTCTTCTGGGTATTTGAAACTCTATTATAGTGACACTAAAATGCTTAGACTGCTTTGGGAATTGACTTGGCGCTGTCTGAGAAACATTCACCATATTCAATATAAACATCAATTCGGTGATGCCTATATTGATGTTTTAAAAATATGAATTAAAAAACAAGTTGGTGTTTTGTTATATTTAAGAGACATTCTCATATTAGATTAGAACATATCAGATGCTATTTTTATGTTTTAAGTAGATTTTCCTCACTTAAACCCAATGTTATAATTTATGGAGTTTGTATAATCTAACTACTTGTAAAATTCCAGGTCCAAACAAACTTAATAAAGAATTTTTCTTCATTATAGTTAGGTCTGTTATTATCTTTGTCATGGTAAATGATGAGCTATTAATAACATTGCTTCCCTTTTCACCAGTAATCAGAGAGTTTAAAATTTGTAATTTTCATTTTAAATATAATTGAAAATCAAAGTACATAGGGAATTTTTCCCCCACCACCTGCAAGCTTAAAACTAACCTCTAAGTGATGTACTCACAATGTTCAGTTATGAATTCTTCCAAAGTTGATTGAATATCAGCAATCAGAATGTCTTAGTGAAGAAAAAGCATTTAATATATTTATTAAGCTTAGTCAAAAAATATGCCCTTGGGAAGAAAAGGGGGTTTTTGGTTAATTTAAAAGTTCTAGCACTTTATTTCATAATTCACACTCCCTCTCAATCTGTGAATCCAAAAAATTCATTACTTACTTCAATAATGCTTTAAATATCTGCAGTAAAGTTAATTGTATATATGAATTGCTACAATAAAACTTTTAGCATTGTGTCATGAACAATTTCTAATATTTTTATACTTTCTGAGATTATCTGCATATTTTTGGTATTATGAATGTTAACATTTTCCTATTATTAGCTAGTGTGATGTAATAACATGATTTAAAATTTGGCATCTTTATTCCTCATTAAATCTGAGGAACCAACAGGAGAGAAGAAAGATCTAGAAGGATTGTTAATGTTTGGTTTCAACATGAATTTAGATGTTGCAGGATTATTTTTCCAAGTAAAAGTAGTTTTAGTAGGGTTTCTTTTATGAATATGGGTGCTTTTGTATTTGGAGCATATATAGTCTACTGTTGTAAAGATCAACATTTCAATTTTTCCACACCAATAAGCATTTATTTATACAGTACTTTTCAAGTTTCTCATCATTCCCTTCATTTGCTTTAAGTTAAAAAAAATTACGAGTAACTGGAAATAGGACACAGAGATCCAGGAAATGTAATTTGGCAATAAATGCTGTTTTTGAAGTACCCTGCACGGTTTGTGGATAAATATTTCTTTAATGTGTGTAATTACTGGATCAGCAGAATAAATGTGGTCATGTCCTTGTAATTAATATATTGTCAAAAGTTCATTTAAGAATAATAATTTTACTGGGAAAGTGCTGTCTATGTGTTTCCTGAAATAATTTGTTAAATTAAGTGCAATAAATATAAAACTACCCTTAAGAATCTCTTTGGAAGCTCCTTTTCACTACATCTTTAAAATAAAAAGGCTTTTAAGTCTCTCTGACATGCATTCTTCTTTACACTAGTCCATTTTCCTTCAACAAAGTGTCACAATGGACTTTTCTATGAAATGTCTCTGAGAAACATCATATTTTAAAATAAATTCTAGCTTACCTTGCCAAATATTTATTCATGAATTATGAAAACTAGCATCTAGCCTTGGCCTTAATATTAGACACAGCTAAGTCAGGCCTGTAACTCCTGTAATGTGTTGAACATT
Source organism: Micromys minutus (assembly GCF_963924665.1). Classification (NCBI taxonomy): domain Eukaryota; kingdom Metazoa; phylum Chordata; class Mammalia; order Rodentia; family Muridae; genus Micromys; species Micromys minutus. The sequence goes on along the minus strand of NC_137982.1, from coordinate 22,052,925 downwards.
TATTTGTAGAAAAAAGTCATTGCCACGTGGAATTTTTGGGCTACAAGTTCTGTTTGATGTGGCCTCTTTGTTTTATAGTTTTGTCAGGTTGCTCTAAGCTCTCGAAGCTGTTAATTGAAGGCTGCTCAGACTCCAATCACAGAAACAGCCTCGGCCCACTAGACACGTGATGAATTGCAAGTGCTTTCTGTATGATCATTTGGCCAACAGACTAAGAAATTAGAGTGTACAGTATTTGACATTGTTACCTGTGTCAAACCTGTAGCTGAAAGTTCTCTAAGTAAAATGCAGGAAAAAAATAAAACACACTCAAGATGGTCAAGAATGTAATATAGTGTTGGGAAGATGCTGCTTGAAGTGGCCTGGGCTAGCAAAGACCTTTGATTTTTCACTCAAATAACTGTTGGATGATCAGAAAAAGATCAAACCAAGCAAGTAACAACAGGTTAAGAAGAAACACAATAAAACAAAACAAAACAAACCCCGAAAATATATGACACAGAGAACTGGTTTGCTAATAAGCATAGGCTGTTGTGTCATAAATGAGCTGGCATCTTTATGTCCTCTGTGTTTTCAGATTTCTGTTCATCAAACAGTATTTATAATAGGTCTAAATAATTATTACAGTGTGAGTGTGTGTGTGTGTTTGTGTGTGTGTGTGTGTGTGTGTGTGTGTGCTGTGCATCTCTGTGTGTTTGAATCTCAATCAATTTTTTCCATTGATTTCAAATAGACTTTTTTTAAATGACTTTATTTTGCAAAACAAAGATAAATGTAAAGATTTTAAACATTTTTTGCTTAAAATTATACATTTTTGTCAGTACTGTTTTTTTAGACATTAAAATAAATTTTACATAAAACCATGTGAATATGTTTTTTATTCAGTACTTGATTTTTTTCAAGGGCTTGACAGTATGCATTGAAAACGTACTAGTTGCAATAAGCGTAAAGTACATGCAAAACAAAATGCAACATGGAAATAGTCAAAGTCTTCTTGTTTTGTGAATATATGTATATTTTTTGTTTTCTTTATTTCTTGGACTTCATACAGTCTGTGAGTTGTTTCTGGGGAAGTGCAAGCCTCTGGGGTTAGCATCCCACTATCAGTGACTGCATATTATGTCTGTTCTTTTGTGACTGGGTTATCTCACTCAGGATGATCTTCTCTAGATGCAGCCATTTTCTTAAGAATTTGGTTAAGTCATTGTTTCTGGTGGCTGAGTAGTATTCCATTGTGTATATGTACCACAATTTTTGTATCCATTCGTCTTCTGAAGGACATCTAGGTTCCTTCCAGCTTCTGGCTATTATAAATAGAGCCGCTATGAACATTGTGGTGCATATTCCACCTCACACCAGTCAGAAATAGCCAAGATCCAAAACTCAGATGACAGCAGATGCTGGCGAGGCTGCGGAGAAAGCGGAACACTTCTCCACTGTTGGTGAGGTTGCAAGCTAATACAACCACTCTGGAAATCTGTCTGGCGATACCTCAGAAAATTGGATATAGTACTACCTGAAGACACAGCTATTCCACTTCTGGGCATATACCCCAGAGACACTTTAATACACATCAAATAGACTTTCATAGTCAACCTGTCCACAGAAAATTGACTCAGCTTTTAAAAGGTAGCTGTTAAATTATACGTCCTGTTTCCACAGTACATTCTGTCCTACAGTAGAATAATTATCTTCTTTTGTTCTTCCAATGTGTTGCTAGATGAGAGTTACTCGATGTATAAGAACATGACTGAAAAAAAATTGAATATTTAATATTTTGCAGCTATGTAGAGTGACTCATGTTTGGTCTCAGCATTCCTCACATTGGCTGGTGGCCAGTACTAAACAATTTACAATAACTTAGGAAACTGCTTAACCAACAATCAGTGTCCACTTGTATGAATTATACACCCACCTAACTGCAAAAAATACCAATATATTTGTATTAACCCATTTTCTGTTGATATAACCAACAACCTGAAGTTGTGTACTGACCAAATATAAAATTGCCTTAAGATAAAATTTAAACCCAGATATTGCCATTAGTGTAGCCTCTCATGAGACCTGAGAGTTGATAGCAGCACATTGGTAGCATGGATAAGAAGAAATGAATTCAAATTAGAGAAGATGAAGAGTGTGTTTCTGGAAGTAGTTTGCACTTCATAACAATCAAGAGAATAATCCCAAAGATGCAATAATATCCCATGCCTTGCCATTCTATTTTTCTCTTCTCTTAAGACAAACACTGTAACAACTAACACTGGAAAGTATGTTTAACCCTTAGCAGACAGAAACTGTAAATATCTTGTAGCCTTTTGCTCTCCAGATCTTATTGAGGCAAGCCTAGGTAGCACATGGATGAGAACTAGGAAAGTTCCCATAATATTCTGAGGAAATGTAAAACTTGATATGTAAAACTACACTGTGTGCAATAACTACATATGGAGTGTTAATAACCAGGAGTTAATGTGATATTGCCCCAGCATATGAATTTATAGAGAACAGATTATTTAGAATTCAGAAGCTGTTTTGCAACGATGTTTTGAGAAGTTAAGTAGGTGGTTATAACCTTTGTTCTGAGCAAAGAGTAGCAGTTTTTAAATTTTGTGCCTAATAGAGATAGAATTAAAGGCAACCACACTAAACTTAAGGCTGCAATCCTGGACCTGGTCGTTTCTCTGTGCATGTTTTCTCTAATGACATGTATCTGTACATATGGTCAGATCATTCTCACATAAGGGTTTTAACTCTAACAGATTGATATGGCCTCTGGTTTTTTTTTTTTTTTTTTTTTTTTAATTTGGTCTCCACTGCAGTTTTCTTCAGGTCAGTTCATTATGGGTTGGCCATCAGAAGTTGAGGAATGTTTCTTACTTTGAAATCAGAAGTTGAAGTATAGTTTGGGTTCTATTAATTTGGGTGTGGTAGATTATACTTGAAGATTGCACAGTGACTTCTGGGACCTTGCCAAACATCATCCAGATTGTGACGTACATCAAACCATATATCAGGTGAACAATGGATTAATCATCTTTCATCAGGTGTTTTGACTTTTTTTGCAGCTGTGACACACAATCTGACAAAAGCAACATATCAGGGTTTAAGACAGTACTGTTGATCATTGTAGGGAATGGTACAATGGTATTCATGATAATTATAGCATGCATCTAGGACTCTGTATTCTGGCTGATCAGAAAGCAGAAAGATGAAACTAGAAGTAGAAGTGATAATCAAACCCATCTTTGGTGGGCTGAATCTGCCAATTAAGCCTGTGTACCTTTTAAATCCATATAAAGTCTCAATTATACTTAATGAGATCATTAATAATCAGGAAGACAGGCCTCTGAGCATGTCTGATAGTGATTATATAGATTAGGCTAACTGAAATACAAATAATTTCACACCATGCTAGGGGTAGGATGTGCATCATTCACTGGACTAAGATTCTCGATAATATAAAACTTAGAAAATAAGGTCTCCACAGCATTAATTTGTTTTTCTTTTTTTTCACCACAGACATAATGTGACCATACTTTAAGCATCTGACACCTTAGTGTAATATCAATGACAGATTTTACACTTGAACTTGGAGCCAAAATAAAAACCTTTCCTCCTTAAACCTCTCAGAGTATATTAGGAAAGCAACAGTAAAGTAAGTGGAACAAAAAACTGGGAGCAAGTAGGAGGTTCACACTGCCCCAAAGCTGAGCTTCTTGGGTCATTCTTGAGAGATCTTAGACGGAAAGAAGCCTGAGAGAATTGTCATTAGATGCATGGCAGATGTGGTCTCTGAGGGGAAAGTGGATCCAGTGAAAACGGATGCATGTGATGTGTTGGCCAGGAATCCAGTTCCATTCTTCTTGTGTCTTAAGAACATCAGTGAAGTTGACAGTAAAATTAATGAACAAAGTATTTGTTTGTTTCCATTTATTTATTATTAGCAGAGTAAATTTCAAAAACAGGACACCTTAGGCAAAGGATAAAGAATGGTTTTGTTAAAGAGATAAGCACCATTAAAGAGAGATTTTCTTGTGCTTCAGTGGGACAAGGGGAACAATATCTTATATATCCGAGGCTTCGTTTGACTTGCAGTAAAAAGCTAAGCAGAACTAAAGGAATCTATTGCTGCTCAAAAGGAAATGCCAAGGGAGAGGTTTGGCTGGATCACCGCACAGAAGGTAGTGCACCTGTAGCCCACACAGGATACATTTCAACCTGTAGACACAACTTATTTGGGGATGGCATTCATATAATTTTGGTTTTGCAGGCAGGGGTCATGAAAAAAGGAGGGTGTCATTGGATCTGTGTTCATGGTTTCAGAAAATAGCTGAATCCAGGTAATTAGTTACCAGGGCAGAGTCCTTAAAGGAGTCCCAAAAAGCCATTATCTGACACTGTGATGGTTAAACCGAAATTGTGATGTAGGTCTCATTATGTAATAAAGGCAAAGACCATTAAGTGTCTTCTAATGCTCCAAACATGAAATAGAGCTTGGTCAAGAGAGAGACTATGCCCTGAAGTTGCAAGAGCAAGTAGCTACCTAAATCCAAGAATTCCAGCTATTTCATCATGAGCGCCAGGTGCTGGAAATGGAATTGCTAGACTTTGCATTTGAGCTTCTGGAATTTATTTTGACTTTTGTTGAGTTATTCCTTGCACATCAATTATTCCAACTTAAAAGAAGGATGTTTATTTTGCGCATTGGTTAGAAATTCTGATTTTTTTCTTATAATCACAAATGATAGATTATAGATGAGGTATAGACACAGCACTTTAAAATGTTGAAAGTATTAAAGACTGTAGGGACCTTTGAAGCTTGGCGTACATTTTATATTATGAGAAGATTCTAACACCATGGGTTCAAGGCATTGAATGTTATGACTAAAATATGACAAATGTTTGCTGTCAAGTTGATAAGAGCTGGGTTTGTGATGAGTAATTTTCATGAAAGTTAGAATCATGACAAACCGCTGTACATATATTTAGGAGAGCACCTGTATTAGGTCAGTTGAGGTAAGAAGCCGCACTCACTGTGTGTCACAACATTTTTTGGGATGAGGACCTCAAACATAGAAACTAGAGAAAGTGGACTCACAGAAGGATCTATTTCTCTTCATTCTGACTACAGAACAAGGCCACCAGATGATTTAAACACCTTAGTTTTCCCACCATGACAGATTACACCCTTGTGCTGGGAGCCCAAATATACCTGCCCTTCATTAAGTTGATCTCTCAGGGTATTCTATTGCCTTAACAAGAAAACTAGTATAATCCTACATCACAAACTGTTTCACATCTCTAAAAAATGATTCAGATCTATTCATCTTTTCGAACTGCTCTAACACATTAGCCTTTGGAGGTTCTTTCATATTCAACTTATAATAGTAAGTGAAACCAAAATATATTTTCAAATATAACTGTTGTTTATTAATAATTTAAATTTAAGTAAACACCCATTTTTATTTGCCAACTCTTAGAATTGAACTACTCTGTGTTTAATCACTGACAGCTATATTGACTCAAGCAGGCTTACTTTCTCTATTCAACAAGACCAATCTAGAGGTACAGTTCCAGAGGTTAAAACACAAAATGACTATGGTCTGCGGTGTCTGCTACTGGAAACAGGAAGCATGATAGAGAAAAAACCTTCAGTATTTCCTAAAGCAGAAGTACAGGTGCACAAGTCTTTTTTAGTCTTATAGGTTTAATTATATGAAAAACAATATATCAGATAGAGGTCTAATATCCAAGATTTACAAAGAACTCAAGAAGCTAGACACCAGAGAATCAAACAAACCTATTAAAAAATGGGAAACAGAACTAAAAAAAGTTGTCAATTGAGGAATATCAGATGGCTGAGAATCATCTAAGGACGTGCTCGACATCATTAGCCATAAGGGAAATGCAAATCAAAACAACCCTAAGATTCCACATCACACCAGTCAGAATGGCTAAGACAAAAATTCAGATGACAGCAGATGCTGGCAAGGCTGTGGAGAAAGAGTAACACTTCTCCACTGTTGGTGGAGTTGTAAACTGCTACAACCACTCTGGAAAACAGTCTGGCGATTCCTCAGAAAATTGGACATAGTACTACCTGAAGATCCAGCTATTCTACTTCTGGGCATTTACCCCAGAGACACTCCAACATACAACAAAGACACATGCACCACAATGTTCATAGCAGCTCTATTTATAATAGCCAGAAGCTGGAAAGAACCCAGATGTCCTTTAGTAGATGAATGGATACAAAATTTCTGGTACATTTACACAATGGAGTACTATTCAGCTATCAAAAAAATGACCTAATGAAATTCTTAAGAAAATGAATATCATCCTGAGCGAGATAACCCAGTCACAAAAGAACAGACATCATATGCAGTCACTGATAATTTGATACTAACCCCAGAAAGCTCTGAATACCACAGAAACAACTCACAAACTGTGTGAAGTTCAAGAAAAAAAAGGAAAGAAAAAAACATGATGTTTACTCCTTACACACCAAGAAAACTTTGAATAATTCCAGGTTACATCCTATTTTGCATGTACTTTATGCTCATTGTAACTAGAAAGATCTTAATGCACACTATCAAACCTTATAAAAAAAAGCCAAGCAATGACAAAAATTTATTCTTATACTTTTATGCAAAAATGTTTCAAATTTGTACATTTATTTTGGTTTTTATAAAATAAAGTTCTTCAATAAAATAAAAAAGAAAAACAATATAATAAAACCAGCTATTAGAAATGCGTCTGTCTTTGAAAATAGTCTCTGAAATTTATGTGTTATACCCCCCAAAAAGAGAAAATTATGATTTAGTATATTACCATTCTAAATTACCAATTCTAAATTAAAGGCCCAGTATGTTAGAGTAAATACTCAATTCATTACCTCACTATATTAAAAATAAGAAACCTTAAGAAATGTGACCACGTGAAGAGATTATCAATGAAAATACAATCCTAAAATCCAAGAGAAATATTTTAAAGATTACAAGTCTTTATCATATGATACTTGAAATGATCTTTGAGTGTCCTAATTTTAAACAAATATTTTGTTTGTAAAATATGTGGTTCTTCATAAAGATGAATACAAGTGGTAAAAAATGCAAGACTTAATATGTTAGCACAAAAATTATTTAGCAATTTGTTTTTTTTTTTAATAAAGTTGTAAGAAATAAACGAAATTTCTAAGGTGAGGTGGTACTCTTCATTGTCTTTCTTCAAAGTGGGTTCTATGACAAACAGGAACTATGCTTTCTGAATCAGGGACCTGCATCTTTCCACTGTGGCAGTTTGCCCCATTTTCTTTTTGTCTTTATGGCTTGCAGTAGAGAATTGCATCTTTTTCTTGCTTCAGTGGAATCAGTAGGAATGTTGTCAGGATTAAATGTGATAATTACTGCATTATAAGTCATAGAACAGCTTGCAAATAAAACCCCAGGAAGGACTGAATAATATTACTATTATTATCAGTGTTATCATTACCCCAAAATGTAAATAACATAATTCAATAAAGATAAACAAGCACAATAGGTAGTTTTTGAGGATCACAATCTCAAATATTGTAAACTTATTTTGAAAACTGCATAAAGCATGTTTTAATAATATTTGAGAAAAAGAGCATCACCTCATGTGACTCTCATTTCTAATGCATTTTGGGAGAATTTTCTGGTAGTTATTTTTCTCTAGAACTTGGATTCTATTTGGTCTAAGAAAAAATTTAAAATCATTTGTCAAATCTTAGACTCAAAATTTTATTTTTAGGTTATAGATATAAAGAAACCTTATCATATAGTGTTCTTATTGTCAAACTATTAAAATATAATTTTATTTCTTATAGGTGTATTTGTTATAGTCCCAATAATCATGCCTTTATAATAGAGCCAGGTATCCACTAAAAAACATGCTTGATATTATTAATAAATTATAAAGTATTTGAGAGAAGCATTCACTATAGCTTCAACTGAACATGTGAAATAGAGAAACAATATCATTCATTTAAAATAAGATAAAATGAAATCATCACAGAAGACAATATAAATAGATTGTTCTCACATTTCTGTTTCATCACCTGAATATTTGCATTAAACTCCAAACCCTGAGCATCAAGGCATTTGTCATTGGTGTTGTGGCTCATAAGAAATAACTATTGTGCTATAACTGGGATTCAAAGCACATAGACTGAGCTTATGAGTATAAATTTCTTTCTAGAGTCAGTATTATACTCTTTTTGAATATGGAGGGCCACCATATTCAAACAAGTTTGAACTGGTGCTCTTTACTCGTCCTCAAACATTGTCAGCACAAGAACAAATGCTTAGTTAAGGCTCACATCTATCACTCCAGTTGGTACATATGGTAATTTTCTCTAAATTGGCTCCTTTTCTCAAGCTACTGTATCATCCTGAGATATTAAGTTTTTAAATTGGCTCTTCCCACCTCTTTTAACGTTAGATGGCTGATTGCTGTCACATAATTTAATGATCTAGTCCAATCTATACAATGACAGTGTAACATGGGCAAGATAATTGTAGATGGATTGCATGCCATTAATCAGTTGCCTTTTTGTTCTTACATGTCCCCTTGCTTATCATTCAAGGAAGAAAATTGTCTTTTGACAGGGTCCCATTGCAGTGTCTTTTCTGTCCAATAACAGCAAAGCTGAGTTTTCAAAAAGTAAATGAACATGCTCTAAGTAAAGTGGAAGCTAATTAAATAGCATGTTTTATATAAATTGTATTGGGAAAAAATTGAAGTTTACCTGCATTCTTAGAGAATCAGCAATAGAAGCACTGTATAGATTAAATGATCAAAAATAAACAGATGCTTTCATTAAAAATACACAGATTGAATCAAGGGACTGTCCTGTATTGTGAAAAGGATAAAACAGATAAAAAAAATCTCACACTTGATATGCTTTCTTGATTTTATTGACGTCAGAGACCAATGGTCATCTTGGCATTTAATTTTTTAATGAGAGTATTTTCACTTACTGTCATAGGCCATTCTTGTATGTTGTGTGTACCTTTAACTATTGTAACTTCCAAAGCCTAGATTATACCTGAATGTTTCTTCAATTAAACTTTTTTGTAAGTTTATTCAACTCTATAAATAAGGGCTTCTTATTGGTAGACATATCTTAAAGAAAACCTTTGCAGAGAGAGGCCACACAGTTAATAAAATTGCAGAGGTAATATTTATAATTGTATCAAAGAAACAGTTATTAATATGACTGCAAAGAGCCTGCTTATACTCAATATACAAAATACAGTCTTAACTGTTTTAAATTTGATTTATTTTTTCTGGGGGAAGAACAAAGGTCTATTTTTAAAGTTGTATATTAAGATACTTTGTCCACTCAGTTACAATGTATGTAAAATAGGCTCTTAAATCCCCCATCTCATGGGCTTATTATTTTTCCTTTAAAACTCACAGTTCATGTTTTGAAATATAAAATTTTAGTAGACTATTCCTCAAATATATCTTGAAACAGAAGTCGAGATAAAGATAAGATCTTTATTTTTATTTTAATATTCCAATAGATATGGAGTTTATGCTTCTCTCTTTTGTTAAGGTCTGTTGTATATTATGGGTTAACATGAAATATGAGACTAACTATGAGTCAAGAATGTATGTTTCTTAAGGATAGATTGATGGCTCAGCTATTTAACATAATGGTTGTTCTTCTAAGACTAACTCACACAAAAGTTTTTTAAAGAAAAGCATCTATAAGTTCACTTTTATGGAAACTGATGTCCTCCTTTTGCTTTCATAGGTAGCAGTTACATGGTAATGCACATATATACTTACATATGTACAGGCAAAGGGTTCAAAGATATATAATAAAAATAAAATAACTAAATAACAAAAATATGTTTCTTGATAATATATGAGGCAAGTTATCATGATTGAGAACACTCCCAGACTTCTTAACATTTATGGAAGCAATGTTAAAAACAGAGGAAAAGAACTATTAAGTTATTTCAATGTGAAATTATATATGTATGATAATTGATCTTAGAAAAAATATCTAAATATTTCAATATCCTACTAAGTTAGCTTTTGTTCTGTTTAAGCAAAAACAATAGTTTAGAAAGAAATTATCAATAAAGAATGATCATATTGCTTCTTCTGGTTGCGTTCTGTTTTAAGATAAATATGTGCCTATTCATAATTTCTATTGGCTTCTCCTAAAGACCTCCATTATCCTATAAGCTATTAGCTATATGGTGGCACCTCTTGATGAAAAGCAGTGCTTTCCTTTTTTCTGTCTTTCACAGTATTCTATGTTTTCCATATAATAACTAAAGTTAAGCCTCTTTAATGAGCAAGGATGTTACCACGGCACTTAAGTGAATCAGGCAGAGGTTGGCACTGGCTTATGGAGAACATTATCAAACACCAGGACATATGAATGTGGAAGACTGAATGATCAGAAGAGGGCTTTAAATCAATTTTATCTTCATGGTTTTAACATCAAGAAGAGTTGTTACTTGTAAACCAATTGTTATGCAACTTAATGAACTAATTAGGAAAATCAGTTACAATAATAGTATTGGTACAAACTGATCTGAATATAAAAAGTAGAATTAGAATTCTACTATCAAAGTTTCCCATCTAAATAAGCTATGTAATAATGCCATTTCAAGATACGCTCTTCGTAAAAGAAATTATAAGTGGCTCATCCTTCAGAGCATCTGATTTCTATAATCTATTTATCTGGAAATGTGACATGCCATGCTATTCTCCTTGAGACACTGCTGCTGTGTCTATGTGTGTTTGATGCTTACCAACACGATATGAAATGACATTGCATACACTGGCTCTGGTATCAGATCTCTCCTTCTCTCTCTCTCTCTCTCTCTCTCTCTCTCTCTCTCTCTCTCTCTCTCTCTCTCTCTCTCTCTTCTGTCTCTCTCTCTCTCTCTCACTCATTCACACACAAACACACACACACACACACACACACACACACACACACACACACACACACACATTCACACACACTCATGAAATGAATGGCTACCATTCAGATTTAATACTAAGGCCTCTGCTCAGATACCACCCTTGGGCTGGCAAGAGAACCACAGTGGTTATTTGAATCACAGAGCTGGAGACCATGAACCAAATTCACATGTAGTAAAGAAGCACAATCTTATTATGGTCAGTGTCACTCTTTTGCCCTAACATTTGTGAAAGATAAAATCACAAACTCTAGACAACATGTATCACCCAGGAATCTTATCTTTTGTTTCCTAAATTATGAGTTTTATATGAATGAATGCTTCCTTCAAGTGTGATTGGGTAATTGTTTTGATAGTTAAATAATATTGGATCTTAGTGATGAAGTATTTATGTGTAAAATTTAAGTCATCTGTTATAAAGGGAAACTTCAATTGTTCATGGACTAATGGCACACAGGACAAATGGGTGTCAAAGGGGAAATTTCATCTTCTCAATACTCCTTTCAGTGATAAAATACAATTTGTATGATTGTGAAGTAGCATTGTTTATTTTTCCAGTCAAAAGTCACTGTCAAATGTGTGTTTGGGAAGGAAAAAGAGCGCTAAAACAAATGTATCTTTTAGACATATCTAGGTTGTTTTAGAGAAGGAATAAAACCTAGGGCAGTCTGTTAAAAATGAACATTTCCAATACAATTTGTCACCCATGCATAAATCTTGCTGACATTTTCAGTCACTTTAATAGCCTTCCCATTTTATAAATCAGTATGAACTTGCACGGTTGCAAAAAGTGTGTATTTTGAACATCTCATTTGCATACTTTACCAAAAGCCAATGAGGCAGGGGGAGCGACACTGGTGATCATAATACGTGTTTGGGAAAAGGCAGAGAGATCACTAATGGCTTTGCCTTTAGGGATTTCTGTACTCCATAGGGAACGAAAATGAGAAATATTTTTCAAACAGCAGGGGTAAAGGTTTTAAAACTAGAAACACATGGAGTGATAAAGATGTTAGTGCCACAGGGCGCATAGCAGGAAAAATTTACAATGTAAAAACTGTAATTTCAGCATTAGGAAGTAATAATCGTGTTTCATCATTGTTATTAAAGCATGACCCTTAAAGTCACATAAATTAGATATAAGTTTCAAGAGAAGTTTATTAATCTTTAGCAGGAAAGTATTAGGAAAGTTTATTATAGGGTGAGGTTTTCAGGAGATTTTTTTTTTTTTGATTGTATGGAATTGGGCGAAGGTGGGTGTGGGTGCTGCTGTGTTTCAAGGAAATCTATCACTGCAAAGAGTAAATAAAACTTAACTCACTATTACCCAATGGGTATAAATCATGCCTATAGAAAGCTCTTGTTCCTTTAAATTAGTGATCTGAAGAGAAAGCATACACATAAGGAAAAGGAGGGAGCTGCCTCACCCTAATTAATATATTTGTTCACAATAAAAAATAAATAAAACTAAATTAAAGTTTACTTTTAATGAAAAATTCATGACAAATAAAATTACTTAAAATTGTAACATGTTTTGGGTATCCCATATATTGTAAAACATATAACTAAAGCATGGGGCTTTATGAGAAGGTCTAGAGAAAAATTGGTTTAGAATAGAATACAAGTTGTTAGTGGACACCAATGATAAAGAACTCTATATAAAAGGAGATTATTTCATTAGAATCTAATTTGTAAATAATGAATAGAAGAATTATTTTAAAAAATAAAGACTATATTGGCCAAGTGTGTGTAATTTCAAATCCTCTGCATTAAACTTGGTGAACTCTTCCAGAATTTTTGCGTAACTCAGAACAAAATCTCAACAAATTAAATAGAAAGAGGGCCACCATTATTTCTGAATAATTCAATTCTCTGTTTATAATAATTTCACATTTGTTAAACTAATTTTCCTTTAGTGATTGGTTTTAACATCTATGTAGTAAAATAACATAAACAACAAAGCATATGAAAGAGAATTTCAAAACAGTAAATTCTACCAGTAATTTTCAGCCTGCACAATGCAAAATTATATTACCACAAAATCATAAATACAAATTGTAGATGTTGATAAATTGTTGAATTACCAAAAATAAGAAAAGAATAAAGAAAATAATTAGAGAAGAAATATAAAACTACAACACAAGCACAGTTTTTTCAGAGTTCTCATTTACACTACCGCAGCATTCTTCATAAGAATTCACTTACATACACAAAATATCTTATGTTTCATAATTATGCATATAACATGAAAGAAATATAACTTATAAGAAATGAATGGCCCTATTATTTTTTGGCACATTTAACAAATGAACTACACACCAGTAAAGTGTGGCCGAACAGAAAGCATAGGGAATTTAACTAAATGAAAACTCAGGTTCGTTCAAAATTAGATTAATTAAATGCAGAGAAGTTCCAATAAGATATTAAGCTTGTGTAAGAGACCTCATTTCAATAATGTCCGCAGATGATTTATTCAATAACTACTCATTCATATATGTTGCTTATATTGCTTTGGTATGAATAATGACTTTAAACATTTTGTGATGTATTCAAAAATTTTTTTCCGGTAGACTAAAGTGACATTTATATTCTATGAAATGCCACTGCTATTCATAGTAGGAACTAGACTGGTAATCCATATCATCCCCAGGCATAACCCAGTTCTCACTGCTTTATGAACTTGTTTAGAGGGATGCTAAATAACTCAGTGATAAGAGATTTTCAGGAGATGGTCGTATGAATTGTCGCAGAGGACGTTTGTGGAAGGACTACAGGTACAGATGTACAACCATCATACTGTTCACAAGTCTGTTCGAGTAATAATTATGAGGATGCAATTTAACAGAAAAGCCATAGAGTGAGGTAAAAGTATCTTGTGTTTGAAAAATGAAAAGAATCCAAACAGTGTGTATGACATGAATGTGGCTAGAGGGAGAAGGGGAAATCACAAGCAAAAGAAAATAACACTGAATGATGTAAATATAAGTGTGAGTTCTTACATTTCAGCTTCAGATAATAAAAACTAAATATTGTTAAGTCTTCATACAGCGAGTGCACACTGATGGACCCATGTCTCCAGATGTATATGTAGTAGAGGATATGGCCTTGTTGGACATCAATGGGAGGAGAAGCCCTTGGTCCTGCCAAGGCTCCATGTCTCAGTGTAGGGAAATGTTAGGGAGGGAAGGGGGAGCGGGTTCATGCATGGGAGAGCACACTTACAGAAGGTGGAGGAGGATGGATGGGATAAGGGGTTTCTTGAGTGGAAACAAGGAAATGGGATAATATTTGAAATGTAAATAAAATTTATCCAATTTGAAATCGAAATTAAAAAAATAGAGTAAAATCAGAATTTGGCTCATTTTCAGGGTGACAGAACTTTAATGCACATGGAAACATTGAAAATACTGTTATTTTAGAAGTAGATGAAAGGGATTGATTTTCCTTGAAAAGTTTGATTTCTGTTTTTGCCAGCTCTTTCATTCCACTTCTATTTCATGTGCAGAATCTTTCAATTGTCTCAATGTTTAATATATTCAGCAGAGCCCAAATCCTAAGACATGGGAAATTTGCTTTGTAGGATTTAATTAAATTTTAGAAAATCTGGGATATATTTACAGAATAATACTCAAGTTCTGTTTCCTTATTCTACAATAGCAAGTATTCATCAAATGGACACCCATGCTTCTCACCACATGACACACCATTTATAGAAGGGATCTAGAAGTCCCTGTCCCCAAAGAAAGTTTTAGGATATATTAACTTATGTAGATATGGGGACAGTGAAGAGGCAGTAATTCCATATATTATTTTGGTAAATGCAATAATACAATTGTGAGGCCAAGTGGAGTGGCATGTTTTTAATCCCAGCAGTGGGGAGGAAGCTCTGTCTACATAGGAAGTTCCAGAGATTCAGGGATACATAGGAAAACAGTTCCTCAGAAACAAATACCAAGTGATAAAAACTACAGACTACCATCTCTGATAGATAAAAAAGCATTTCTTGGTCGTTTTAACTACATTTTATGAATGGTTTTAGCATCTTCACAGAAGGGTGTGAAGAGTTAGAACAGTGACCTTTGCTGGAAGACAATATCAGTACTTATAATTTCATTAAAGAAATAAGTGAATAGGGAAATCTCAAAAAAAATTAACTTCATATTATCAAAGGGAGTTTGTTGGAAAGAGACAAAATGTGGATAACTTCTATGCAACTAGTTATCCAGCATACACTGAGCTACTTTGTCCTTCATGGTAATCATTGTAATAGGAACCACTCTGCCAAGCATGTCCATCTCCAATTCACTGAGTCCACATATAATACCAAGTTTGACCACTGGAACACCATTTTCAGCTTTCATACAAGTTCCCAAGTTTTGCCTTATGGTGTCCAAGTGCTCAGCCCTGAAAACGTGTGCTTAGAAGTTAGATTATACTAAGGAGCAGAAATATGTAGTTGCACACAGACACTCACACAACCGTGTTTGCACACACACACAGGTTCATACAGACATCACAACCACCACTAATAACAAAAACAATTGCAGCAGCAGCAGCAGCAATTACATTAAAAGTTGCAATGAGTTTGAGAGAGTGTGGTACAGCAGGAGGTTTGAAGGGAGAGAAAAAAGAGAAGGAAAGATGAAATTATAGTGTAATCACAAAAAAAATAGCTAGTACTCATCATATCTACCAAAACCTGCTATTGTTGCTAGAGGCTCTAAGCTCAGACTGTGTCTGCCAAAGTAGCAGTAGTCCCTGAGACACTGAAGAGCAGGACATTCATTTCTGTCACTTTTCGTGGATTTATTACCACTACAGTGTAGTTTTCTTAATATGCACTCTCAAATAAATTTTCTTTTTAATGTACAAATCATCACAGGCTTCCATTCCTTTTCAAAAATCTTCAGTAGATACCAGTTACAGAATAAACTTTGAAAAAAACTGATCATACCATTTATATGTTTATATTTCTGTTCCTTTCTTATCATGTAACATATAAATAACAAAAGTTTGTTAAATTTATTTAACACTTGACATATTTATGCTTTTGTGTTGTTTTTTTTAATCTCTTTAACTTCCTAGTACTATCAGAGCATCTCCTGCAGACACTGTCCTCAGATATTTACAATTGTTTCCTATGACAACAAAAATGCTCTTCAATAAAACAAAATGAAATCCTGTATCATGGCAAATATGGCACATGTGATTTTTTGTTCAGTTAATAGTGAAGAAAAGAGAATTATTCTTGTTTGGCTCAGTATTCTTAAGATAGAATTGATTTTCAAATAGAACAGGGTCTTTCGTAGCCAGTGAGATACACTTGAGGAGCTACAACCAAACCTAAAACTGTATTTCAGAGAAGGTAGCCTCATTATAAATGGTGTAAAGAAACCAGTATCACCACAAGAAAGAAGAAAACGAGATCTAATTCTTGCATTTAGTGTAAAAGTTCCTTGGGAGATTTGTTTTTAATATATACCCAGAACCCTTGAAGCTCAGAGTAGCAAGCATAGAAGAAATAGACCACAATGCAAACACAGAGCTGAATATGAGCCTAATAACCAATCAAATATCAATCAACAACTGATATTACCTCAACTAAACCACTGCTCAGCAAAGCACTTAGAGCAGCTAAAACAACAACAACCATAACCAAAAACAACAATAACAACAAAAAAACTATACAAAAATATAAGGAGAATCTATACAGAGTACTCAAAAAAAAAAAAAAAAAAAAAAAAAAAAAAAAAAAAAAAAAAAAAAAAAACAGAAATACTATTCATTTAAGGTATACCACAAGTGTGTACATACAAGAACAAATCAAAGTCAGTTGTCATGTTGATTGGTTAAGTGTCACTGAAGAAAGAAAATATATACAGATATACATTTATAGGAGCATGACTTAGAAGACAAAAATGTCAGTTTCACGAAAATATAAGAAACAGGAAATACCAAGTTAGGTGAAATACCCACACAGAAATATAGATGGGGAACTATTTGTGAACAGTATAGATATCAAAAGAAGGGATGGAAAGAAAGAGAAGATAATAAAGGTCAATATAATTCTACCCATCTTATAGGAATGTGTTGCATCATGCAGTTGTTATACAATAAAAATATAACAGAAAAACAACTCTAAGAATAGTTTGGGAGATAATCTTGAAAGCTGGCTAAAATGTTTAAAGAACTCATTCTATCAGTAATCTTTGGCTTGGAGTTTCAGGTTATATAATTGTTTTGAAACAAATCACATATTGTTGAAATATTTACAATTAATGAGTTCTTTCTATAAGTAAGTGTACTAAAAGGAAATATTGTTTTTTCACAGCTAAATATTTTTATAGAATATGTATTAATATAAATATACATCATAAATACATGTAGAAAATATATGTTAAACAAGACTACATCTTGTTATATTAAGAATAAAAATTATTAGGATGACAAACAAAGAAAACCTGTTGGTAAGTGAGTAGGTCTGAACTATGTGTAACATACCGATACAAATTATGTGTGTGTGTGTCCTCACTAGATCATGACAGTTAATGTATTTTAAGCTACAAATAAATCATAGAATTTGATTACCAAGTAAATTTCACTGTTTAATGTTCAAGTTATATAGTTGGATGGCTCATTTCTTTATCTGTAACATTAATGATGTTCATGATGTTGCTCACAGAAATTGAGATTTTGTTGAAATGACCAAGCTGACATACAATAGCTTAAGAATATTATTTTTTACTTATAAATTAACTTATTAGTTATTTGATAATCATGAAGTATTTACTATATCATTGCTACATGAAAATATTTTGTAGGCTATTCAGATAAATATATAATTAAAACCAAAATGATGGTTTTAATAGTTCTTTTTCCATAATGCATATTATTTGGCAAAGACGATGTGAGAAACAAATGTGGCAGCGTGATTAACATTTGACAATTTTTTTGTAATATACAAGCGTCTATTTATTTAAATCTTTGATATGAAATAATAGTATGATTTTTAAATACTAACATATCAAAAAATTGCATAATGTCTCTGATTGCTTAAGGAAATAGCAGAGACACAAATGACAATTAGTTAACTATGACTCCATTTCAACATTGAAAAAAGGCTTCCAATCAGTTGAAATCCCAGGATAGTAGCAGCTTCTTACAGCACAGTGTAGTGAGATACTGTGCCATAGATTGTAAAGGTAGGGGCACCGGTACAGAAAAGCAGATTTGTCACTCTAGACTGACATACATTTTTTACCTTATTCTCTAAATTCAGTTAAAAATCAATGAAAAATATAAAGGCAAAGCACGCATAACTAAATTTGCACTAATAATTTTGGATTAATTTATCAAACAAAAATGAGCAGAAGGCATTGGATTTTATGGATCATCTAAGAGTAAATGATCCTCTTGATGTGAAACTCATGAATTGGATATTTCAGATGAATATGTTAGGAAGTAGAATATGGTCTGTATGATATTTCTGACATCACTATAGTTCTATTTCTAGCTTAATTGATTAATTAATTGATTCATTGGAGAAATACTGAAAGTGTAATGTGAAACGATTCTATGTGTTAAAAATATTATAGACAGACTTATTGGCATGCTTTAGAAAATCTAAGGAGAAATATCTTCTCTGACACTTATCATCTCTAAAGAAGAGAGATATCACATGCAAATTAAGACTATTCAATTATATGATAAGCATTTTAATCCAAATGATTAGGTAGAGTCTTAGACATCCCCTAGGGACAGCATCTAATTGTAAGTTAGGAGTGAGGAGCTGTGTAACACTTAAGCTTCAAGAAGTGTTGAGACAGAGAATGCCCTTCCTTAACTAGACATTACACAGTGATTAAAAGACATCTGTACTCTCTGATTTCTAGCCCTCTCACTTCTACTTTCGTACCCAAAGCCTAACCAGTCAAATTGTAGTTGAAATCACAAGGTCATTTAAGTGATCCAGGAATTGAAACCTCAAAAGACACAGTATTGAAGGGTTTCAACGAGGGGCAAAAAAAAAATGGATGTCCATCTAGCACAGGGCTTACATTTAGTTTATGGATAATAGAACTAGAAAAGGCATACGTGTGAAGAATCATAGTTCAAAATGATCCCTTTTGGTTCCTCATGCTTTTCTACCTTTGGTTGTATGCAATGATTAGCTTTCTCTGTGAAGAACTGCAACATATTAGGAAGTTGTATTGTGGAGACAGAAGAAACAGTGCTGTTATCAAGAGAATATAAGGTGGATTGCCGGGCCTCCGATCTTTAAGCATTGAAAGTAATGGGAATCATTAGTTCTTCTTGCCTTTCAATTGGCTACCATTTGTTCTACACTCCACAGAAGAATGTAGGAGGCTGCCAAGGAATATCTCATAAAGAGACGATTCACTTAAAGGCATTGGGTGCAGCAGCATAGCAAGTTCCTAGATACCATTTGTTCTTTACTGCAGCATTTATACAGAAGCATCCTCTTTGGTCCTACCCTCTTTGGATTATGGGAAGGACTGTGGTGGGTTATTCTTGTCTTTACAGATTTCTATTATATTATCCATCAGTGCAGATATTGCTTCTATTTGCTATAATCTTTCACTATTCTGAATCTGAAGCAGAATAAAAAAATTCTAATTTTGTCATATGACAAAGCTTAAAATTATCAGAAAGTACTTTGGAAAAGATAAAGCTCATTTTTTCAGCCTTGCTTATGTGGAAAATATAAAACTCAAATATCAGCATTCACACACAGTGAAGGATGCTACCCTTCATCTCTCAGCCCCTTATGTGATCCTACAGGCTCATTTCCCATCCTTGTTATGGTGCTACAAAGAACAGTTTAATAACTCTGCTCTCTGACCCATGATTATACAGACTCAAAAGCTAAATTGATATAATTGGGTGTGCTTTCTTGTTGGGAATGCATCAGCTTGTACTCAGAACTCTGAAAACTATATTTAGTAGTTCTTAGCAAGGTTAGATAAAATAAACCCCACAGGTGCGCTTACCAGAATCAAGATCCTAAGTCACTTTTTCCATTAGCTGTGGCCATTTTTAACAGTTCAGGCAGCTGGTGTACGGAAGAGAAAACACTGCAGTTCTCTTACTGGGAAGATGTTTAATTGAATCTAAATCTGAATGTGCTCCTGTTTCTATGGCACATCTGTCTGGGTGGCACAAAATGTATGCACTTTGAACATGTTAAACATCTTCAGTTCCATAAAGCTATCTCAACAAGGTGTCTGGTAAATTTTTAATATGTCTTCTCTATTATTTAGTTTCTGCATATTCAAACATGAAAAATCAAGCATTACTTGGTATCAAATCTGAAGGTTATTAATTCCAAACTTTGCTTTAATCCAGAATACTCTTATTTTTGTCTGCTTGCTTTGAGAATTTCATAAACTTACATAGATCCTCTTTCTAACACAAAAAAAAACAATGAACAATAATCTATTCATAGCAATAAGATTGAGTTTTATGTAATGGTTTGTGGGTATTTGAGGTTTTAAACAGGTTGTTCTCTGTGACACAGGTGGTTCTAAAAAGTGCCAACTTCCTGGTTCTGTTTTTCATGGATTGAGACGGTGGATCTTCATCACCCTGCAGGTGCAGATTAGCAATCTTGAGTAAGATTTTCAAATGGCCCTTTTGTGGAGATTAATTTATATATATATATACATATATACAGAAAACTAATGTGCATATGTATCTGGGTATCAGATTCTATTGGGTTATTTTAATTCCCAGTTATTCTTTTCCCTTCATTAGAGCAAGATATACATCATTTTTATTAAAGTTCTCCAGAAACATAATATGGGCATAGCATATGTGTGTGTGTGTGTGCGTGTGTGTGTGTGTGTGTATGTGTGTGTTTTGTGTAGGTATATATACATTCACACATGCACATCTGTATAAATGATAATTCTCTAAAAGAACTAGCTCACTTGAATATGCAGTGCTATGAAGTTCTTTTATCTACTCTCTCTGCAAGTTGGACTGTGAGGGAAGAAAGTGGTGTAAGTCGGTGCAGCTCTTGGAGCTGTGACTTAGAAAACTATCTCCATATGTTTCAGAGACCTGAGAGCTAGGATCTTGGATGTCAACATTTACAGTCTATGTTGCAGCTCAAAGAGGCAGCATTTACCCTTGCTACACATTTGTGTACTTTATAGATGCTCAATGGACAATATCTCTACTAATGTTCATGAAAATAATCTTTTCCCTCCATTGATCAGTTCAAATACTTGTCTTTCAAAGAGCATAGACACCCCAGAAATAGTACTATTATGAAATTAGACATTCATTAACTCTCTCATGTTGACATAACATTAAACATCACATCTTCCTCATGCTAGATACGCAAAGGGGACTCCATTAAATAGGTATTTGCCTCTATGTTTTGACAGCACAAATTGTGCCATGGGAATTAATTGGACCACAAAGCTGCTCTACCATCTGCACAGAAATCAATGCCTTACTAAATAAATCAGCTATTGTCTTTTCCCTGTCTGTATGTTCTAGAACTGAGCTTTGTTTTAAACTTATATCCTGTAAAAAACACAAGAGGCAACGAAATATCACAAATTACATAGTGCTAAACAGCAGTCACAATAACCTGAACTAGGAAAGATACTGGGCATCGAAACTACCATCTAAGAAAATCCTTTGATTAAAGAAATTTTGTCTAAAGTCTCTTCTCCTTTTATACTTCTTAAAACATGTAATAACTATATGGGGACAAAGAGAATGATTTCACTAAGTTGTAAATCAAATGGATCAGCACTGTAAGAAGTAATTTCATTTGCATCAGGGCAATTAATGAGAAAAACAAATTAAAGTCAACATGTGTCTGTGGTTCAAGCACATAAAAGACTGTTTGTATAAAATAAAGTGACCTTCATGGTGTTACCACAAAGCTCTCTGTGATTTGATAAGCATACCTATTTCAACATGAAAACACTTCTAAATTCTTCTAAATCTTAGAATAGGTTCCTTTTCTTTTCGTTGGCTGTCTTCAAGCCATTCCCAGCTAATGTCAAATAGCCTTGTTTAGTGATTGGTCCTCCTAATTATCTTGGGCACGTTAGTAATAAGCACAATTTGTAAAGCAGTGTCTTGCTCTTGACTTCTTGATGATGTGCTTCAGTGAGGTTAGCTCATCCTCCCAACTACCCTTGACCCAAAAAGAACTAGGGTAAAATATTGATTGTCAAAGCTACAAGACCAAAAAGTTCTATTGCAACACCACAGAAGAATGTACATTAGGAAAGAATTGTTAGAGGCTTTTAAGTTGTCAGAAAATGCAGGATCCACATAGATAAATTAGTCAGTTTCTTTTTTGTTTTTTTTTTTCTTATTTCTTGTTAAATGTTTTTGACAAACTGTTATCATAAATGTACTATGTAAACAAAACCCCTAATAATTTATAAAGCAACACCATGATTTATGTTGGGCTATTTTATCCATCATTTGTGTATGTGAATATATCTAAATTCATTCAGGTTTCCCATAGCAAGTACACAACTCTCACATATGTGAGGAGGGCCTTTGTCAGGCCCACGAAGGCTCTCTGGCTGTCAGTTCAGTCTCTGTGAACCCCTAGAGAATAGGTTAGTCAATTCTTTGGGTTTTCTGATGATATCCTTGACCCCTCTGCTTTATGTAATTCTCCCCACCTCTTCTGAATTATTCCTGGGTCACACCTAATGTTTGATGAGGGCATTCCTCTTTTTTTAAAAAAAAATATATAGTTGTATGAGAGAAAAAAAATAAAAGAAGGTGTGTCAAAGATTAAAGGTGTGTACCACCATACCTGGATTGGGGACTTGTTTTGTTCCAGATGACCTTGAGTTTAGAGATATCTTTGCCTTAGTGTCCTAAGATACACAGATTCTATGCCTCAAAATCAGGATCAAAACTGAGCCTCCCAATTCTGGTTTGTGGTTCATTCCAGATATAATCAAATTGACAACAAGGATTAGCCACTAAAATCCACTCCTTTTCAACTTGACACAAATAATATCTCTTGTCTGCATAAAACAATAAAAAGGTCATGAATACACCTAACATGATAAAATTATTCCTCATACAATCACAAAAATATTTGTAAATTACAATGGGGCAATGTCCCTTGGGAACATTCTTTGATGTTACAAACGTGTTCTTAACAAAATAAAACAAAAGCTTTTGCATTACTTTATAATCCTCATTTCTGCAACTGTTCACATGGCATTAGTATTTATAATTACCTTCCTCTATTAACCATTTCCTCTACCCTCTGCAAGCACCTCAGCAGCTTTTGGCTCTTTCAGTGCAGTGACCCATACTATCATTCCTGATGGCTCTGTCTTCTTTGTCATCCTGCTTGGATCAGGCTGTTGCAGTTTCAAGTTGACTTAATATCAAGACATGGTAGTACTAAGAGATGCCCTAAGGGATCTCCTGCACTCCAGACATAACCTTTCTTACCTCCATTGTGGAGAGGCAATTCAATTTCCTCATGTAATCTGGATCTATCACCCCTCCTGTTATTCCTTTCTTAGCCTGTTGGTTTAAGTGCATTAGAAGCTCAAAATGACCAGGGGGAAGTCTGAACTTCTAGTTCAATGGAATGTTTTTTGTGGCTCCTGGTAGAAGCACTCCCCTCTCTGGAGCCAAAACTTCTAGGCCAGCAGAACCTAAAGTTGTGGGAACATGAAGCAAACACTTTTCTAGAGAGTCACTAGGAGTGATAGTGAGTGGAACTATTCCCTTTTACACCCCTTGATTCCTGGACCCATGAATCCTGGTTATGGTGAAATTGTACTATGTATTAGAAACTGATTCAAAGCATATACTGCCTTCTGAAGAACTTTACCCCAGCCCTCCATCCTGATGCCACCTAATTGGCATTGTAACTGAGTCTTCAAAAGACCATTCCATCTTTCTATCAGATCAACAGCTTCGGGATGAGGGGAAACCTGGTAAGACCAGTGAATCTCATGATTGTGGGTCCACTGTTGCATTTCTCTGGCTGTGAAATGAGTTCTTTTGTCAGAAGCAATACTGTGTGGAATACCATGACAATGGATAAGGCATTCTGTAAGTCAAAGGATGGTGGTTTTGGCAGAAGCGTTATGTGCATGAAAGGCAAATCCACAACTAGAATAAGTATCTACTCCAGAAAGAATAAAACATTGTTCTTTCCATGGAGGAAGTTGTCCAATGTAGTCAACCTGCCACTAAGTTGAAGAATGCTACCATATCTGGGACTCAGAGTTGGTCTCTGCTGTTGGCAGACCTGGCAATCAGCAGCAGCTGTAGCCAGGTCAGCCTTAGTGAGTAGAAATCCATGTTGTTGAGCCCAAGCATAACTTCCATCTCGGCCACCATGGCCACTTTGTTCATGTGCCGATTGAGAAAATGACAAGGATGGCTGAGGAAAGCAGTTGAATGTCCACAGAACAGATCATCTTATCCACTTGATTATTGAAATCCTCCTTGGCTGAAGTCAGCTTTTGGTGAGCACCTACATGGGATAAAGATATCTTCACATGCTTTGCCCATTCGAAGAGGTCTATTAACATACTTTTCCCCTAGGTGTCTTTTTCACCAATTTTCCAATCCTGATCTTTCCAATTCCCTGACCATCCAGCCAATCCATTAGCTATAGCCATGAGTCAGTGAAAAATCTTACAACTGGCCAAACTGCCAAAGTTCTGCTCACTGTGAAGATTTTTTTTTCACCTGTGTATTTTAAGGTTGTCTCAGAAAGGGGTTGTAATGTTGCAGCTGTCCACTTCTTAGTGGTGCTTGCATAAGGTGCAGAACCATCAGTAAATTGGGTCCTTGTCTTCTGTTCTTCCATCAGCTGATCATAGGGAACACCCCATGAGGCTATATGCCCATGCTTGGCAGCAGATAGAATTGTAACAGAAGTATAAAGCATAGGCATTTGAGCAACTCCTTCATGTAACTTGCTTGTGGCTTCAGGTCCTGCTCAGGCCTAATCTCTCTCTCTCTCTCTCTCTCTCTCTCTCTTTCTCTCTCTCTCTCTCTCTCTCTCTCTCTCTCTCTTTCACACACACACACACACACACACACACACACACACACACACACATATATATATATATAACTTCCATTTGATAATGGACTGCTGCTGTGTATGTCCTACTACATGACTTGAAGGACCCTTGATAGGACCTAGCTCATGGGAAGTTCAGGTCACTTGGTAACTTGGTGTCCTATTCTCAAACTTTCAGTTTCCCATAATGCCCAATAGCAGGCTAAGAGCTGTTTTTCAAAGGGAGAATAGTTGTCTGTAGACCAAGATAGAGTTTTGCTCCAAAATCAAAAAGTTCTTTTCTGTGATCCCTACAGAGGCATGACAGGGATCCAAACAGCAACTCTATCTGCCACCAACACCTCAAGTAACATTGGGTCTGCTGGATCATATGCTCCAAGCTGTAGAGCGGCCTGAACAGCAGCCTGGACTTGTTGAAGAACCTTCTCCTGTTCCAGGACTCACACAAAGCTAACTGCTTTCTGAGCCACTTGGCAAATGGACCTAAGTAACACACCCAAGTGAAGAATGTGCTGTCTCCAGAATCCAAATAGGCCCACTAAACGTTATGCTTCTTTCTTGATTGTGGGAGCAGCCAGGTGCAATAATTTATCTTTCACTTTAGAAGAAATATGTCTGCATGCCCCACACCACTGGACTTCTAAGAATTTCACCAATGTAGATAGTTCTTGAATTTTGGATGAATTTATTTCCCATCCTCTGATATGTATATGTGTTACCAATGAGTCCAAAGTGGTTGCTACTTCCTGCTCACTTAGTCCAATCAGCATAATATCATCCATATAGTACAACAATGTGATATTTTGTGGGAGAGAAAAATGATCAAGATCACTTCTAACTAAGTTCTGACATGGGGCAGGAGAGTTAATATATCCTTTGTGAAAAACTGGAAAGGTATACTGCTGGTCTTGCCAACTGAAGGCAAATTGTTTTTGTAGTCCTTATGCACAGGTACTGAGAAGAAGGCATTTGCTAGGTTAGTAGCTGCATACCAGGTACCAGATGTGTGAATTTGCTCAAGTAAGGAGACTACATCTGGTACAGCAACTGCAATCAGAGTTACTACTTGATTTAGTTTTCGATTATCAACTGATATTCAAATAAATCTGCTATAAGCTTAGTTGAGCAAGTATCTTTGTGACATAGAAGAGTATCTTTTGGTTATATGCCCAGGAGTGATATAGCTGGGTCTTGAGGTAAACTATTTCAAGTTTTCTAAGAATCCACCAAATTAATTTCCAAAGTGGTTGTATAAGCTTGCACTTGTACCAACAATGGAGGACTCTTCTTCCTCTTGCTCTGCATCCTCCCCAGCATGTGCTATCATTTGAGTTTTTGATCTTAGCCATTCTGACCAGAAGACAATAAAACGTAGGGGTTGTTCTGACTTGCATTTCCTTGATAACTTAGTACTTTGAACATTTTAAAGTGCTTCCCAGGCATTCAATACATCATGACTTTTGCAGGTAAATGAATGGATCTTAATAATGTCATACTAATTGAGGTAACCCAGACCCAAAAGGATCTGCATGGTAGGTACTCGCTTAAAGTGGATATTAGCCATGAAATACAAAATATCAATTACATACTTCACAGAACCAAAGAAGCTAAACAAGAAAGAATGCCCAAGCACAGATGTTTGAATTTTACCTAGAAGGAAGGAATAAAATAGTCCTAAGAGGCAGATTGAAGGAAGGAACATGGTGGGAGAGAGAATGGAGAGGAAGATGGGAGTTCAGGATTAGGTGTGGGGAGAAACAGGAGAGATGTCCAGGTGGCATGGATGAATGAGAATCTCCAACTGACAGTATAGGCAACTAGAGGACATACCAGAGATGTGAGGTTAGGGGAGGCACCCAAGAATCAATAGAAGTGAGCTTAGCTGAGATTTATAACAGTGGGCATATGAAACCTGAATAGACTGCTTCCTGTAGCCAGGAAGGGATCCCAAACAGAGCAATAGGGACACTAACCTTACCAGAAAACTTTCAACCCCAAATATATCCAGTATACAATAAATTCAGGAAAGACAGTAGTGAGAGAGGACATAGAGCAGAGACTGAGGGAATGGTTAAATATTAACTGGCTGAACTAGAGACCCATAACTTGGGCAATTCCTAATGCATGATATATTAATGATACTCTGTGTACTTGCAGACAGGAGACTAGCCTACACGTCCTCTGAAAGGGCCCACCCAGAAGCTGACTCAGGGATGCAGAGATCCTCAGCCAAACAGTGCGGCTAAAGAATCAGCTATGATTAACAAGAGACCAGATGTGCTGAAATTAAACGTATGTTAGTCAGGTGGATATCAGGAAAATAATAGTGATTGAAAGGAAACATAACCATTGAGGTGAAAGTTTCTGCAAAGTGTTTTATCAAAGTCACTTCACAAGAGCTGTGTGCCAGAGGTTGCCAAGGTTGCCTCATGTTAGAAGCATAACTTGCATTGCATAAGAATCAGCCAGACATAACTGGTTTTAAAGGCACTGAGAGGTCAGAAAATGTCAGTGATCCATGTGGAGCCTCAAAAGAAAGTGAAGGCCCAGGATTGAACAGGTCATGCAGAGAATTTGAGGCTTGGAACCATTAAAAAAATCCAGGAGAAGTTATTAGTGAATGTGTGGCTCAGTGCAGCAACAGACCTCAACATTTTGGAGATGGTAGTATCATGGCATGACCCACAAGATCAGTAAGAGCTGTAGAGTGTTCCTAGCCAGGACCCAAAAAACAAGATGTATGCTTTTGTCAGGGTTTTCCAAGGTGATAGAACTTACAGGATGAATCTTTCTCTATATATAGACAATTATTTACTAGAATAACTTAAAAGCTATATAGTCTAGCTAATTCAACAGTTTCTGGCTAGAAATAAAAGTTGAAGAATCTAGTAGTCTCGATATCTCAGCTTGTCTTTAATAAAACTTGGAGTCCAAAGAAAC
This sequence comes from Micromys minutus, assembly GCF_963924665.1. NCBI lineage: Eukaryota > Metazoa > Chordata > Mammalia > Rodentia > Muridae > Micromys > Micromys minutus. The sequence continues at coordinate 22,024,947 of NC_137982.1, read as the reverse complement.
AGGCTCTAATACCAGAGAAGACATGGATTAGCTACCAAGAGAGAGGACAGGAAATGAAGAAGGTGATAAGTAGGTTCTAGGACACAATTCAAGAGCTAAAGTAAAAGTTTTTCTAATAACCTTTCTTGTAACTGGTTTTGAATTAGTGCTAACAGTATTTTTTTCCATTCAGTACATGAGAATTACCACTATTTATCTATTTCCGAAGTTTTATCTGAAGACATAATTAATAGTGAATGAGATCTCATACAATAATCTGTACATATTTTATTAGGAAATTACCTACTCTAGATTTCTCTACCATTTTGAAAAAAGTGTCTAAGCACAGCTTGAAGAAACATGATTAAAGATTGAACTGTGTCCTAGAATGAAAGGGGACAGAAATCATCATTCCTTCTGAAGTTCTGACAATTTGTAAAATATCTACAAGTGTAGAATGCCAAGTGAATGTGAATGTGGACAAATGGTGAACCTTGTGAGTGAAATTACTCATAGATGATGCAGCAATCCTATTGGAAATTCACATGGATATGCTACAAATTTATATGTGGATACCTGTCACAGTTGCAAGCTTCAATGATCTCAGATGTCATATTAGCCCTTTCACGTTGAAATAGAAATTATGAAAACTTCTTAATGTTCTTTAGATGCTTTCTTTTTGTGTCTACCCAAACTGTGGTTTTCAAACCAAAAGATTCCTCCTCAGTAAAATATATTCCATCACATTACCAGTGTTTATAAGATATCCTTTATAAACAAAATATTATAGAAATAGTACTTTTTAGATATACCTAGGTAGTTCCATCTATGAATTCCTAGCAATCTTGGCAACATGCACAAGACCTGTACAAGTTCAATCCAGACCAAGCTCAGCCCACAGCAAGAAGAGGATGCACGGGTATTGCATGCCTAGCTTAGGAGATAGAAAGCTGCTGACTGTGGAGGAATTGGTTTGTAAGGTTATATCTCCTAGTAGGTCAACCATGCTCTAGGGTTTCCCCACCCTCGGAGTATTTGGGCAACCTCACAAATTGGACTCAATGAACTTAAAATGAAGAGTACAAGAGAGCAAGAAGTTTAGAGATAGGTAGACTGATAGGTTGGATCTGGTGTAGTTTGTGAAGGGAGGAATAAATATGATCAGAATACATTGTGTGAACTTTTCAGAGAATTATTCAATATTATTAAAACACATTAGAATATTTATAATATTCTACTGAGTCTTTTTCCAAAAAAGCCTGTCTATTAAGGGGTTAGAGAATTAAGAATTTTGAGGAGGTTATGAGGAAAATGTTGCAGTAATCACAGAAGAAAAAACTGCTGAAGGTACATGGATCCTCATAATTAAACTGAAAGTTACAGCTCAATTAAATGTAAGCATCGTTATGCATGAAACATCAGCAAGTACCAAGAGACTAATAAAAAGAACAGCTCTTGATGTTAATTGGCAAAGGTAAGAGATAATATAGATTGGACCAAGCATTTTAAATGAAATGTGAAGAATGTTAGGACAGAAATTCAGTGCACTAAATGATAACCCAAGGATATGTTCACAACACAGAATTTACTCACTGCTTCAAATATAAACATTCCTGATTATAAAACATATGTTGAATTAATGTTTTTATTTTGAGATTTAAAGATGATATTGTGTGTGTGTGTGTGTGTGTGTGTGTGTGTGTGTGTGTGTGTGTCAGTGTTTATCTGCCAGCGTATATTACCAAGTGGCACTGATGAATTCCATGATATTCATCCTTTGCACCATGCATACAAAGAAGACCTATTTCAATGTTCTGAGTTAATGACAAGATTGGTTTTGGCAATGTATCAGGTGAAACATTGACTTCAAAACAAAGATGGAGACAGGTATGGAGTCTCACATGAGTAATTCCAGTACCACAAACAGTACATGAAGACACAAATCATTGTGGTTGAAATAAGGAGACAATTGAGACTATACAAAATTTTAACTTGACTTGGTTTTGCTTTAGACATAAATAAAATACTTCTGATAAATATATATCATATTTACATATGTATCTAAATTATGTACATATAGATGTATAACAGAAGTACTTGCTTAATTTTCAGATTTTGGTGTCACCATTTGTTTTTTTTTTCTTTACACATTATTTTTATTAATTTATTTTGTTTGTTTTTGATATAATTTTAAACAATTAAGATTATACTGTATCGTTAAAAAACCTAAGTTAATATATTAAAATTTGCAAATCTAACTTTATTTTACAATTGTTATTTTAAATGGTACCATGTGTAAAACTTTTTTAGATGTTTCAGAACATTTATTTCGTTTTTAGTTTTAAATGTTAATTAGCTGAGCTAATTTTAAAATTTCGAGTCACTATCCATGTTATAGGTGAAATTTATTCCAAAATAGAAAGTTCTGACCTTTTAATCTGGGAAGTGGTTAGAAAGGCGTGGCATTTGGTATGTGCTTGCATCTAACAACTGAGTTATTTCTTGACTTGCTTTAGCTAAAAAAATTATACTATGTCCAGACTCAATAAATATAGAAGGCAAAATTGTATTTAAATAGTGACATTTTCTCTACATCAAAGAAATGGGTACATTATGTGGCTTCAATAATGAAACAGAGTCATTGCTTAGCTTTTTACAGTATTCTTGTGGGATTTGTGAATTTACTTTTTTCATCTTAAAATATTTTACTGGGTTATTTTTTAAAGTAAAGGTTAGCAAAAGTTTGAAAATGTGATTTGTTTTTGAAAGGTATAGTCCTTAGCCACATGCACAACAAAGAGAAGTGTAAGATTAAATTGGACATAGTACTACCTGAAGACCCAGTTATTCCTGGACATATGCCCCAGAGAAGCTCCAACATACAACAAAGACACATGCACCACAATGTTCATAGCAGACTTATTTATAATAGCCAGAAACTGGAAAGAATCCAGATGTCCTTCAGTAGATGAATGGATACAAAAATTGTGGTACATTTACACAATGGAGTACTACTCAGCTATCAGAAAAAATGACCTTATGAAATTCTTAAGAAAATGGATGCATGTAGAGAATATCATCCTGAGTGAGATAACCCAGTCACAAAAGAACAGAGATAAGATGCAGTCACTAATAATGGGATACTAACCCCAGAAAGCTCTGAAAACCCCAGAAACAACTCACAGACTAAATGAAGTTCAAGAAAAAAATTAAAAGCCATTATGCTTAAGCTTTACACACCAAGAATACTTTGACTAATTCCAGGTTACATCCCGTTTTACATGTACTTTATGCTCATTGTAACTAGTAAGATCTTAATGCACACTATCAATCCTTAAAAAAAAAAAAAAAAAAAAAAAAAAAAAAAAAAACAAGCATTGACAAAAATGTATTTGTATACTTTTATGCAAAAATGCTTAAAATCTGTACATTTATATTTAATTTTAAAATAAAGTTGTTCAATTAAAAAAAAGATTGTGCTAGTTTATTGAGTTAGGATGCTTGTTATACATACAGACCACATATCTCACACACACAATGAACCGTGTGTCATTTATAGTAAAGTTTCAGTCATGTCTTAAGATAGTCACCAATATTTAAAATATTCTAACAACATGTTAAGTTGTTGGTCTTTATATCTTTCACATTAAATTTTATTGTGCATGTAAAAATTAATTTAAATTTTATAAATGCCAGATAATATCATCTAAGTGCCTTGTACCTAGTTATATACACATAAATTAGGTACATTTTAAATTTTATAAGTAAATATTACATAAAATGTGTGATATATTTTTTTAATATTTGCTATTCTGAGTAAAGGGCATCAAAATATTTGAAGAATAAATAAAATAAATATGAAAATGAAACTTATAGTTACTTATCTAAGCTTCTTCAGTTCTCACTGTCTGCCCTGATCTTCTTTAGGAGAAGTGAGCCAGAAAAGACACAGAAAATATAGAACTTCTTATGCTGAGTTAGTTTGTTATTATGTGATGTGCCTTTTATTCTTATAAAACTCAATATGTAATTTGCTGATTTTAGAGTAATTAATTGCCTTGACATTTTAAAGATCTGCAGTGGTTTCAATTTTTTAAATCAAACATATTTGTTATTTTAAATAAATAGTTGATACATTTGATTGATTAAGCAAATAATAAATATTGTAATTGTTTCCTTTTAAATTCTTACCTGCTCTCTAAAAATACTTCTACTACAAATAAATAAATATTAAATAAATAAATGAGTAAGAACACCCTGTGTTGCTTGCCTACTAATTTCACAGCTGTAAACTTGGAAACATGTTGAGAGAGACTATTAAAACATTTTAAAGCCACATGGGATTATTAAAAACTTGAATGAGTCCTCTAAATCTTTGGGACTACTCTTCATCAGCCGGTTTTCTCTAAAAGTATTAAAATAGAAGCTCTCTGGTTTTCGGGAACCTATGATTCAGAGCTGTTAGTTCAGAACCACTCCTGGAGAGTGGTCAGGGAGATATATTGGAACATCGAAAAGCAAGGAAATTGGCTAAATTAATCATTTGTTTTTAATTTTGCATTTTCATGCAATAATTTCTCCTTACTTGTCTGGCAAGACTGAACTCATCTTAAAAGTCTTAGTTTTTGGGAGGGGGTTCAGAATGAATTGTGATGCCTGCAATTCCTTCCCAGGATGAGTACCATGGACCAGAGCTGGGGATTGCTAATGTGCTGCTGCGCGGAGTGGGAAGAAAGGGAGGTGAATGTTGAAATAACAAGTGACTAGTTTCACAGTCTCTTAATGTCACAGGTAAGGATCCTTGCAAAATTTGTCAGTGTAGTTTTGGAAATCTCTCTACGTAGTGCCCTGATGACAACAGCGTCTGTGCAGCCATCCTCGTGACCCTGTGTTAATAATATAGGACCCCTGTCGGGAAGGACAAACTGAAGCATAGACATGCAAATAGATCAAATCACTCAAAATGTGCTCTCTGAAAAAAACCTGCACCCTCACCTTCTTCGTTGGTTTTCTTACTTTGAGTTGGCAATCTCTGATATGTATTATTTCCTTTCTTGTACAAAAAATCAAAATAGAGACTGGACATCGTTCTAAATGTAAAATTAGTGGTACACAATTCTCATTATATTTTTACTTTTGTTTTCCTACCAACCATTTCCCAGCTGTGACTCCTGTTTTCCTGTTTTCCTCAGTTACAATGAAATCATATTGCAGATTTGACAACTGTGTGGTGTAAGGCAAGTGTCAGCAGATAATCCAGAGTAAGGAAGAATAGTGTAATTCTCATCTTTTTACATTGTGTACTTTTATGTATGTGTCTCTGAGAATGGCAGGTGTGGGCAGGTACCATCACAGACAGAAGAGGGTGTCAGAGCTTCTGGAGTTGGGGTTACAGGTTGTTATGAACTTTCCAGCATGATTCACAAACCATGAACTGACTCTAGTCCCCTATGAGGGACAGAAGAACTCTTAGCCAGAAGCATTTCTCCAGTCCCATCAAGTCTTTCTTGATGCTATCAGGAAGAGATTTTATTTTCCTTCTTTTTGACTCATGATGTTGGTAAAGATGTGTCTCCGGGTCTTTCTGTTTCATTATCATACTTTCCACCAAAAACTTGCTTCTCAACAACAGCTACAGGTAGTAAAACATGCAAATACACAAGATCAATCAAAATATCAAAGAGGAAAATGGTAGTGACACACAGATCGATCACTGAATGCATGGTCACAGAGAAGGCATTTTTATTTTTAATGTTTTACTTTTGCTTCTTCCTTTAATATTAAAGGCTTTTTATCATGATAAAATTTAGTGAAGAATGAAGTATTATACAAGGGAATACAGGAAAAGCCTTTTCAGTAAATTACATTTTGGAGGTTTACATTATATCTTCTCAGTTGCCTCTACTGGGGTGAACACACCTATGCCAAGAGGAAGACGGTTGTGTAATGACAGCAGTTCTAAACCCCATTGGATGTCTCTTGATGTTCAGGAATATCAACACCTCTGGAGCTAAAGGAAATGAAAAACTGGTCTCAGAATTTCTAACTGTTTGAATTTTTTTCAATCTGGCAATATATATTATTAATTTGTAGGATACACACACACACACACACACACACACACACACACACACACACACACTGCAGACTTAGATTCAGTACTGTAGATTTGCAAATATTAGAACCAGAAGCAATGCTTTAAAAGGCTGTGCTATTTCTTTTCTTCATCTAAAAAATTAATTAATTAAAAAAACCCACAAAAGTTCAGGCTACTCATAAATATAACACAAGTTTTCTGTACCACCCCTTCTGCCCCAAGTGCACAAAAACAAAGTGGTAATCTATCTCATTTATTTCTTTGAAAATGGTGTTCCTAAAGTACATCTTGCAGATAGATTATCTATCCCTCACAGCAAAGCTTCACAATGGGAGTCTAATAATTGCTTTTTTTCTAATTTCACTAAATGAGTTATAATTATTTTATGTCTGTTTTATGGTTACTGAATAGTATTAACCTAAACTCTAATTATAATATAGCTTTCAAAGAAATGTATGGACACCAAATTGATGAACAACTAGCTTGTGTAGGAACATCCCATAAAGCAGACACACAGCTTGTAGTGGAAGAAGAGCATGTTAAAATTCTAGATCTTCATTCAGTTGTGAATGGAACAGAATATAAATTTGTTAACTTTATATCTTTGAAAACAAGATAGGAGCTTGTCATCATGATTAATTCAGATAAGATAAACCTACAACCTATGCATCATGTTCTTTCAATTATGTGACCTTAGAACATTTTTTTTAAAATTCTGTTTCAAAAAGTAACTAGTATTATTTCAGTAAACAATGCCTAGGATGCTATAATAGCAAGTTTCCTTTCAATTCTTTAAGTTAATTATTATTTAAAGTTGACCTTTGTATATCTTATAAAGGAAAGAGGAGGCAATTTATATTTTCAGTGAATGAAACTTCCTTTCCTGTGTTTTTTTTTTCCCTGATTTTGCTTCTTTTTCTGGGACTAGGTCTTATCATGATGTCTAGGCAGAATTTAAGTTTCTTGACAAAAAATGTGGTCTTCTTGCTTCTATTTCCCATAACTATAGCCACACACACACACACACACACACACATACACACACACACACACACACACACACATATATATATACATACATATATATATACATATATATATACATATATATATATATATACCACTTTACTAGTCTGTAGTCACTGGAAGCATATGTTTGAAAATATTTCTACATATTTTAACCTGAAAACATTTGCAAGTTAATTGGATTTCTAACACAAGTGTATCATTACTATAAATTATTTTCTTTCAATAAAATAAGTGGCATCCAAATTAATCAGCCTTGGGTCAAGTGAAATACTTGCAGCTGCTTTAAAAATGTTGACTCATGCATACATATTTAATTCATTCTTATCACATTATTTTTTTACATTTAGAGGGTGGTCAATATTTAGAGATTTATAGCTGAATATGTGTGTGTGTGGAGGGGTGTTTTTAAGGGCAAATATGTGCACATGCATCTGTTTTCCTACAACTGGGATTGAAATTCTGTAGTACCATGGCTAACTTTCTTCTGAATTCTGTAGATTGAATTCATGCCCCCATGCTTACAAGAGTAATTCTGTACTGACTGAGCTTTCCCCTTTATAATCCCTACCAGACTAATTAAACTAATTTTTAAACTTTCAAAGATATTCAACTAAAATTATTAACAAATTAAATATCATTGATAACTATATGGTGGTAAGAGGTGAGTGTTTTATACTGCTTGAAAGAAAATACTGAACTGCCTTTGAAAGTAATTTTTTAAATAAACTACATGATAGGTTATCTTCATTGGGGTTTCTATTGATACAAAGTGACATTATGAATATGGCAACCCTTCTCAAAGAAAGCATTTAATTTGGCTGCCTTATAGTTCAGAGGTTTGGTCCATTATCATCATGATGGGAAGCACGCCAGCAAACAGGCAGACATAGTGGTAGAGATAGAGCTGAGAGTTCTGCCTCTGACTCTGAAGGCAGAAGAAATAAAGAAAGTGATAGTGGGCCAGGCTTGAGCATTTTGTAGCCCAAAACCCATCCCCAGTGACACACATTCTCCAACAAGGCCACATTTATTCCAACAAGGTCACACCTCCTAAAGTATCACTCTACAAGTCTACTGGAGCAATTTTCAATCAAATGACCATGCAGGCAATAATTAGACTTACCTTAATTAAGCACATCAAAATGACTAGTATCCATATTGAATATTTACCTGTGTTGATAATGTTCATATGATTTAATCCTAGTTCCTACTACCCCATTACCTATGAAGCATCAAGGATCACTTCTAGTTAACCTTACTAAAGAAGGCCATAATTTAAAGACTTTATAAGTCAGATTAGGAAATGTTTGTGAATATATTTCAAGAAATGTAGACAACTACACACTGCATTAATACTATTAATGGGAAACACTTGTACAGTGTTAAGTTCAAGTACACTTAAGGAGTTGTACTTAAGCAACTTCAACTTAATGCATCCTAAGTTGGTGCTGAGTATGGACCTCTAAGTGTCACCCCCTTGCTGGCAATAAAAGTTACCTTATTCGTATCTATACATCCAAAGTAGCTCTACTCTTCTAACAGTTCTAATAAGTTCGTATGGTATTATTTGTTTAAAGAAAAACTCTCCTAACCTTCAATATAGTTTATCAACTAGTTAACAAACACCTGAGATATGTTAAGTGCTGAGTAATTTCCATGAAGGGTCCAGAGTAGCTTTGGGGTGTGACATAAACATTTGATTTTTGAATAGTATACTAATGTATGAGATGTTTGTAGAGGAAGAGCATCTATTTCATTAGGAAAATCATTTCTAGGAGATACAGAATTTAGCTTTTATTTATTGAAAAAGAGCTGTTTGGACTAAAGATGGTAAAATAGGTTAGGAATAGAGGGAAATTCAGCAAGAGAACTTAGTCTCTTTCTGTCTAACACAAATTGGTACACATAATGGTCACGCCTTTTGGCTAGTATTTGTTTTTCTTCACTGTTTGAAAAAAGAAAAATGAGAAGTTTCATAGATTTAACAGAGTTAAAGAGCAATGATTTGATCAGCTTCATTGTTTACAAGAATTGAAATTGTATTCCCAGTTTATAATTGTCAGAGGCCATCTTACTTGGAGGACTTTACTACTTGAATGATAAAATATGATGTACGGGTGGAATAAGTGTCAGTTTGCTCACTAAAGACTAGAAAGACACACTTGTGATCTCACTTGTTTTAATTTTCAAAGGCAGGCCAAACTGACATATGCTTTGACAAATGGAATGTTTTTGTTGATAAGAGAAAAAAAAGTGAAGAATATATTGTAAATATTTGATGTTGGCATAAAGGCACCATTTGGCTTTAGTGTAACCTTTTGATTCCTCTTGAATAACATGACCTTACAGAAAGAGATTATTTCAGTAGCTAAATAATTTGCTTATTCAATAAATTTCTGTGTTCTCTATGCTCTGTTATGAATATATCTGTTTGATGTAGACATAATTTCAAAGAGCTGTATGATCGCAACTCATGCTACTTGCATTTTCCCATTATCATGTAAGCTGGGTTGTTTTGTTTTCACTAGATTAGCAATAAAACAACATCTGGGTCTCTTGAGTTTATCATTTTTTGTTCCTTTAATACCATTTGGGCATCCAAATAAATTGAAAATGGGCTTCCATCTGCTGAAAGCTCTTCCTTGTGTTTATTTGGTATTCTTTACCTCAAATTCCAGTCCATAACACTCTATTTCATTTTTCCAATAGTTGTTTTAACAAAGCTGACAAACCATATGAGAGCCTACACTGAAGTCACTACACACGTGCTCAGCTGCATTGCTGTACTGGTTTCTCAGGACAGGACATGACCTTCCTGAGAAAGATTAAGGAAGTCTTTAATTGTCTGAAGCTATGATTCAGCAAGAGCAAGAAATTTAACAGAGTTGAATATCACCTGAATCTTTGCATTGCAAGTACAGTTTAACTGGGGTTAAGAGGAGGGAGTCACAGGAATCTCATATAAGCAGGTGAAATCTGCTAGCTCATTTTTACACAATTTTCTGATTTTCTTTTTCATTCCTTTAATTATGATACACATGCTTTGGTAGGGACAGAAAGAGAAATAAACACACTGTATGATTTTACACTAAAGCAACATATTGTCTTAAATTTATATTAGCTACATAGTGTACCTGCATTAGGAAGCAGATATCTCCTGATTGGTGTCCCATCTCACTCAAACCCAGGACTGCTACTGAAGGAGTTAAGCAGGTACCTCTGACAAAATTGATTCATCTCACATAGTGCTGTAGGATAATCTATCTATAAAAGTTTCAACTAGATGATATATTTTTGATTGCAAACTTCCATAAGACCCAGTAATGTTGAATCGAAATCCTTCATGTGTGTGGATGTAAAGTGTGACTGCTATGGAAGCTGAAATTGTTTGATTCTTACTTAGATGCTGAAGTTTTTAGCTTATGCAAAGAGAGCAAAATATGAAAAACCAGAAGTATAGTTTAATAGACTTCAGTGATTCAGAGGTTTGAATTCTACTTCAGTCTAGAGACTGATCTGTCTTTGTGGATTATAAACAGCTGCCAGTACAAAAAACAGATCATTTTGTTTTTACATTATCTTAGAGTTACTATTATTATGATAAAATAACATAATTAAAAAAACTTGAGGAGCAAAAAATTTTGTTGGCTTATGCTTCTATATCACTGCGTATCATTGAAAGAAGTCAAGAAAGGAACTAGGCATCACTTTGTTTTGATTGACAGGAGATCACCCTATTTGCCCAGCGACCTACCAACTTACATCATCACCTGTCTCCACTGCTTGTTGGTGCCAGACATGAGCTGTATGCATAGAAAAAAAGACTGTACCTCTCTTTCACACTCACTCTCTTTCATTCTCTCTGATTCTGTGTTTTCCTAACCGGCCTGTATTCTTCTTTTCCTGCCCTTCTTTCTGTCCTCCCCTGTCCCCCTCTTCAGTACCCCCATGGCTCTGTTTCAGTCGACCTCTACCCCCTCTCCAGTTCCTCACACCCTGCCCTTCATCCAAATAAACCTTCCTTATACCAGGACTGTCATATAGTGTAATTTCTCCAGGAGATACTTCTGCATGTGCCTACCAGGTACCCGAACTGCTGCCTCATAATGCCACAACTGGCATCAGCAGAAAATGGTGACAGGTGATGCCATAAGCCTCTGCTATGGTGACTGGAAGGAGCCCAACACAATTTTCTGTACGCCAACAGCTTGAGACAATAATTGACAAAGAATCTATGGGAAAGTGCTAATTATTGGTTTGCTTTTTGTTGATTTCTTGGCCTGCTGTGCTACAGAACCTACAACCACTACCTCAGAAGTGGCAGTACCCACACAATATGCTTGGTTTACCCAAACCAATCACTGATGAAGAAAATGTCTGATAGGCTTGACAACAATTTTATGGAGGTATTTTCTCCTCTCAATTGATTCTTGCTTGTGTCAAGTTGACATTCAACTGGCCAGCACACCTACGCTATGAATGTTAAAGAAATTTGAAGTTAACATTTTTAACTACTTGAAGAGATCTTTTATAATGATCAGACATAACATACATTTTTACCAAGTTACCCAAACATATTTCAACCTACCCACATACTGCATATCAAAGTTCCTTTTAGTTAAAAAGATTATTTTGGTTATTTTTTTCATTTCAATCTTCTAAAAGATAATTTCTTCTACAGCTAACTAGAGAATCATGCATTACATTAATCTTAGATGCTTATGATGATGGAAATATTAAACGAATGACATTTTTATCCATCCTCTTCTGTGCATCTGTGGGTCACATTGCACATGAAAAACACAATTTCCCCTCAAGTAAAATGAGGCAAATATTATTCCATGGCCAAGAACTGTTAATGATAGTAGAATAGTCAAATATGGTAGAATTCAGATTACTTGGGATGTAATAAGGACATAAAATGATTGAGACTATTCAGTCAGGAAAACTTACAATGTCTCTAAAAGAATAACACATTTTGGTGGCATTCAAGTGACATAGTTCAGTCTCTCTTAACCCAGAACACTATGGAAACTCTACTCCGATCAAGTGCATCTGAGAACATGATGTCCTTCTTCTGGCAAGATCTACAACAAAGCTTATTAGACTATATCCCTACAAGAAAAAGAATATCAGCCCTTTTATCATTCTCACAACCATATTCAATGGATAGTTCTTTCATTTTTAACACTTATAAAATTTTGAGAATTTATTAAATAATTTCCATGAATGCTGCATTTAATTTTTTTTTACCTCTATCATTTCCCCTTTAGTTCCTCCTATCAATGTTCCCTCTCTCTTTTAAAACCCATGCTATCTCCTGTGTGTGTGTGTGAGTGAGTGTGTGTGTGAGTGTGTGAGTGTGTGAGTGTGTGTGTGTGAGTGCATGTGTGTGTGTGAGTGTGTGTGAGTGTGTATGTGAGTGTGTGTGTGAGTGTGTGTGTGTGTGTGTGTGTGTGCGTGTGTGGGTGGAGAGAGAGAGAGAGAGAGAGCGAGAGAGAGAGAAATATGAACTATACTAGAAAGAGTAAATAGCACCACAGAGGCTTTATCTTGATACAGCAAGAATCTCATTAAATACTGGAAGCAATCTACAGACCCAAGATGCAAAACCCTCAAGTGACGATTAATTAATATAGAACAATGTGCAACATATTAAACAAAGTGGAATATAGTGTTGATCAGCAACACAAAAGGAAATGGAACTGATAGATGATATGAACATATATTAATGGAAAACTTTAAAAGATATATATTGGAAATGCATAAGATGTTCTCAATATTGCAAAGCCGTAGTACTGAATGCTTGATCATCTGGGGAATTCAATGGGTGCTGAGTACATGGTTCCTATGGAAGTGATATTTATGCTTAAAGTCAAATTTTGATAAATGCACAACTGTGTGGAGAGTTTCTAGACTTGTAGAATAGGTAAGAAGAGCATTTACTAAAGCCATTAAGATGCTGGTATTGGAAAGACAAATTACTAAACTTTTAAAATGGCTGGGCACATTGTTATATACATTATGGTAAATATAAAACCTCAAATCCATGACCTTAAGGATAGGTTAACTATTGGTAATAGTTCATTTGAGGGTAATTTAATTATTGGAATACAGAATGAAAGATGAAGAATCTTTGAAAAAAAATTGTGGTTACACTCAAATGTAGATTGATCCTGAAGTTGCACCAAACTGCTTGTTAGCTGATAGATCACACTAATCATCATTAGCACCAATATTTCCAGATGGTGTTGATTACGTTTTCTAGTATGGGCATATTTGGTTTTTGCATCCACAGTAATCATTAGAGGACCAATTTCCATAGCTGGATAATATTACCAAATCTTGATCTTTCTTAATTTTTACACTGTAAAGAGAAGTTCAATTTTATCTATGCCTTATCTAATAACAGAAATTTGTGTTTAATATGATTTCAGTTTTTCAAAAGTAGAAGGATTTCATTTCATGGCTGGTATGTAATGAGTGCTGAACCACGTCACTTATTTTCTAAGTGTTATGAACACAGCCCTCATGTTTCTACACATAACTAATTAGAAGAGATGATCCTCTCCTTCAATGAGTAAAAGCAGGTTGTTTCATAGCATCTGACCAGGTAAACCGACCCTGCACTGTTAGTGCATTTAGTGTTAGTTACTGACTAACTGCACTTTGATAATTTCCCATCAGCCGAACCATATATAAATATCTATTTGTCCTACTATGTATATGTCTCACAGTGGAGGCAACGTGTCAGCAGTCAGGACTGTTTTCTCCACAACTGAAGAGTGGAGATCAAGAATGAGGTTCACTCACTTTTATGCAGCAACCCATGTTGGTTCTAATTTTTCCCTGTGTCTTCTCACTGCCCATTGACTTTTTATGCTTCACTGTCCTGGCTCTAGCTTTCATTATATCCTGTGAAGGTCTGGGGATTCCCATGTGTCTCTGCTGAGAGTGCCCCCTGGTCTGTAGCACACCTCTCTTATCCTCTTTGAATGCACATTATTTTTTTTTTAATGTAACTGCTTGCAGTTTTTCACTAATAGCCTTGAACCCTGTCTGGATCCTGGCTGCTAGCCATCAAAAACATAACTGGAGGTGGGGTGCAGGAATGGGCTGCCATTTTAAATAGCCTCCTTCCCTTCCTCTGGGAAAGGACCTTAACCTCGAGCACTTTCAGTCAATCAAGGTCCAAGAGAGAACCTTGACAGTGTTCGGCAGACTGATTGGTTCCATAAAATATGCTGGCTGGATGCAGAAGCTGAGTTTCTTTTAGCTTACTTCATAATAAAGGGCAATGCATGTGCTGTATTCATGGCAATTCAAATCTGACACAAATAATACAGCAAATAATTACAATGACCTTTAACTCACCTCAAATTTAAACAAAGGTTAAGCTGCCCTTTACTAAAGTAAATATTTGCTGTAGTCAAATAAATGCAGACACCTTTGGAGAGTAGAATACATTGCCAAAGTAAACGGATCTGAAAATAGTTACAACCAAATAATTTTAAAACACAAGAAATGTGGGACTCTTCAGTGTAAATGCCATGCAGACAGCAGCATGTAATTATTACATTACCTTAGCCTGCTTCCAGTGGGCCTCCCCATATGCTTGCTGGGAACTGTTGCTTGAAATGTCTGTCCAGGAGAACAGATTTCAATAGAATTACTACAAATGAGATGATTTAACTCTTTTCTTTATACCCTGATGCTGTAAATAATTTATGTTTTATTTTATAACCACAAAGCAAACCCTCAATCATCTAAGTGGTTACCAAGAATAACCTGATGCTCAAAAAATAAACCACAAGACAACAGTAACTGCCCCAGGAAAGCAGCTGATAAGTTTATGAAGCTCTTATACCAACATTGAGCTGTTAGTCAGATAAGGACCAGGTGTGCTCTCACACATTTTAATTTGTTTAGTCTATGTCTCCTTCAAATAGCACTTAGAAAAAGAAACATTGATGGGGGCGTATGTCCCGTGTAGATACTCTTTAATTTGAAAGTTTTCTTTTTAGTCCAAAAGATAACAATATGTTGACTTTAAAAAAGAGGCCATCAGCTTGTTATTACAATTGGTATTGCCTCCAAATTCTCTCTTCATTTAAATAAGGCCACCTGATTTAATTAGAAGGCTTCAGCATGCCTATAATATTTTTGGTCACAATTAAAATGATTTGTCTCAAGCAGGGATTAAATTTACATTTAATAATATGATAATTGTATGCTAAAAGGAAAACTAAGTTCATTACTTTTGGTTTCTTTTATGGCAGCTTTGCAAACTCTGCTATTAAAGAAAGACCCATGATGTTCTTAAAATGCTCTTATGAGCCTTAATTAATGGGCTTATTTTTAACTTTGTTTTTGTTTGTTTCAGTTAAAAGTCAATCCTGGGTCAATGTAAGCATCTTCTATGTCTCTCTTGATTCAGAAAGTTTTTGTTCTTGATTCCTTATACTTGGGAGAAGATTTTCTCTTCCTGAAGCCAGTGGCTCTGAGATCTGAGGCTGATGTGATAACTGGTGGAGAATCTGCCCATCATCTGTCTGAGATCTCAAGTACCATAGATCTCCACAGGTACTGTCTTAGCTGGGGTTTCTATTGCTGTGAAGAGATACCATGGCCAAGGCAATTCTTATAAAACATGTATAGTATTTTAGCTAAGGGACTGGCTTACAGTCCAGAGGCCTCATTCATTATCTTTATGATAGGAAGCACGGTGGCAGGCAGGCAGACATAATGGTGGAGAAGTAGAAGTAGCTGGGAGTTCTACATCTCAACCCACAAGCTACCTCCAATATGGCCATGACTCAAACAAAACCACACCTCCTATTAGTACCACTGCCTATGGCACTATGTGGAGGCATTTCTATCTAAAGCACTAAGGGTGCTTTCCTTCTTTCCACTGAAATGATTGGTACTGATTGTGTTGGAAAGAGCTGGGGATGTGGGAGGGGGACTTATCATCTAGTCAAATTACAAACACATGAGGAGTGCTGCCTGTACCTTCCTTTGTTGTACCCTAACAGTCTGACCTATTAAACCTCCTTTCATGGAGATCTTAATATGTTTGACACCCTCATTTCTCTCCAGACACATGTTCCAGGAAGAAGTCATCTCTTTGATGTGTTTCTGGAGACCGTGTATAAGTAATAAAAGGTCAAATCAAAACATTTTACATTTAATAGGTTTTGTGGTTATTGTTGCTTGATGTTTAGGTTTGTTTCTTTGGTTCAATTGATTTTTTAAAAATTTTATTGGATATTCTCTGTATTTACATTTCAAATATTATAGCCCCTCCTCCCTCCTTCCCCTCAACTTGCTTCCATGAAGGTGCTCCCCCTCCCTATCACCCCCTCCACCTCAGTGCCTTGCCTGGTTAATGATGTTATTCTTCCCATGAGGTTGCAAACACTTTCAGCTCCTTCAGTCCTTTCCCTAGCTCTTTCATTGGGGGGCCCCATATTCAGTTTGATGTTTAGCTGCAAGCATCCTCATCTGTATCTATATGACTCTGGCAGAGACTCTGAGGAAACATCCATGTCTGGTTCCTGCCAGTAAACACTTCTTGGCATCAGTAATAGTGCTTGGGTTGGTTCAATTGATTTTTATTTTTCTGAGGCAGTGTATTAGTATGTGGCTTTGAGGGGGTAGAAGTTCAATATTTCAAAGCACCCTTAAACTTGTGAATTTATGATTATCTAATATAATAATGCCGAGTACTCTGAATTCTAAGATTATAGATGGATACCACAAATACTGAATTCTATAAGTTAAGTGCATGCATCCATTAGACAGTGGTACTTCTCTGTAAGATTTGGGTTGGAAGGAAGACAACTATGCAAAAGTCTGACTCATTATTTAACCTAAATTAGAGCCTTCCATGTTCTTAAGATCTGCATGCCCCCTCTGAAAACAATACTTTTTCTTTACTTTTAAAAACGAGATGATGGATACTATGCTAAGAACATAGGTCATAAGCAAAGTTCAAAATACAAACTATGTCCATCCTTCCATGTCCCCAAATGGAGTTTATAAAAACAATATGTTCTTTGAAGGTAGTTTTTTTGAGTTTTCAGTTAAAAGAGTGGCATTTATTATACTTTATATTTACTTGCCAATTCTGCCTATTCCTAATAATTAGAAGTCCTGTTCAGCTTTTTGGCTCATATATTAATTTTAAAACCTTTGAAAGAAATCACTACAGGAAGATGGCTGGACAGTCACTCAGACATTTGTTTAATCTTTTCTTCTTGTGTCACGATATGACATTAAATGCATTAAATATTGTGCTTAAAATACTTGTTATTTCTGACCACACTTCTCTACTTTATTAGAATAGTATAGATCAGAAAGGAATTAATGAGGAGTTTAGAAGTATTAAAAATAATAGACAGGATTCTGGGGCCAATAATATTGGGGTAAGTCGGGCTCTTTTGAAAAACAACTGTCTTACTCATGAGGAGAAAGGTGACTTATTTCCTGGAGGTGAATAAAATTCATTTCACTAGGCAAACTAGGGGGATTCAAAGAAATAATGTTGCATTTCAAAGTTATGGGCTTTAAAAACGAATCAGATTTTGCTTAGTTGTTTACGAGGGAAGCTACTATGAATAGGGAATAAAGTCATAAAGTCTATTAATATCAAAAGAGAAAATAATCATAATGTCAGTGAACCTGATGAAATCGCATGGGGAAACTGAGCAACAAAACTGTAAGTTGAAGATTTCCGTGGGTATAGGTTCCAAAGCAATATTTCCTGGACCAGAATGTATATGACTTCCCTGTAAGCTATATAAATTGAAGAAACCTAGACCTAAAACTGAAGAAAAAAACTTTAAGTCTCTTGGAAGTAAATGTATGCAGAAATAATAATAGGTAATAAGATGGGAATTCTGAAATAAGAAGCGAATCTTATGTAGAATTGGGAATAATAAAACAGAAGAACAGTAAGCAATTGTTTAATACAGACAAGTGAATAAGTTTCATCATTTCATAAGTAATTTAGACATTTTCCCTCTCCTCCCCCTCCTCCCCTTCCCCTCCTCTCCCCCTTCTCTCCTACCTTTTCCCTCCTCCTCTCCTTCCCCTACACCCTTTCTCTTCCCCCTCCCCCTCCCTTCCTCCTCCCCTCTTCTACTTCTCTCTTTTTACCCTCTCTCTGTGTCTCTCTGTCTTTCTCTGTCTCTGTCTCTGTCTCTGTCTCTGTCTCTCTCTCTCTCTCTCTCTCTCTCTCTCTCTCTCTCTCTCTCTCTCTCTCTCTCTCCCAAACACACACACACACACACATACACACACTCTTACTCATACACACCTCCACACACCCTATTTTCTCTCATACTTTTAAATATATATTTACTTCTTCTCTGGGTTACCTTTGAGCTTTTGAATATCTTTCAGTATGACTTAGCACTTACCCCCATCTCATAAGACTCTGCGGGATTATTTTCTTTATTCAAAGATAAGTTTACTAAAGGCATGCTACCATTTTAGATTTTTTATTACGTTTTACATATGGCTAAATGTTTTGCACATGCATGACATATAAATGTTTAAGAAATATAAAATTAGAATTACTTCTTATTTTGACTAGAAATTCTGGCAACAAACTTTACCCATATTAGTGAGATCATGAGCAGCTTTCTTTATTTATATACCTGTGCTGATATAGGGAAAAGACAGTACACTTTCACAAACATAATAAAAGAATGTGTGAATATTGTGTTTCTGGCACTGTCTCCTGGACCTCCATTACTGGACATGATACTATTTTCCATTTTACAGGGACAAGATACTTAATTGACAAGAATCATAAGGAAGGACCCTGTGCAGAACTTATTGTCCAACTTCTGTCTTTTCACAACTACCTGCCATATTTTACCTCACACCTGATGTAGATAAACTTTGCAGTTTCTTTTAAATTTATTTTCCAACCTTTGCTTTGGCAGTTACTTTAGAACTCAGTGAATTTGTTCCTTTCTTAAGCAATTTTGAAATATTTTATCTTTTCATTCTTTTCCCCGCCTCATCAAGACTCTCCTCAAGACAATCTTCCATCATATTATAGTTTTTAACAAATCATCTCAAATACATATAGCCACAAGGCAGGATTTAAATTAGTCAATCAGTAAAACAAATCTGGGTAATATTGCCCCTCACAATACCCGCCTGACAACTCAACACACTACAAGGCACATTGTACTGTATAAAATGAATGACAGGAAGCTCTGGAGACAGTGGCTAATAGAGAAGACCTTGCTCACTCTCACGGTTTATTTGGCCAACACAGAATGTTCAAACTTTGAGTTCATTGCCAAGGTCTAAGAATCTGAAAAATTGACACAAACTTCAAGTTCCTAAATCAACCCTATTTTGTAAGTAGGGCTGCAATAAGACTGGAACCTCAACCACTCGCTGCCTCCTCAGTCTCAGCTCCTTCTCTCACTTGATTTTTTTTCTAGTATTTCTTTTCATTTGAGCTCAAGGGTTTAACCTCAGTGAGTTATCACTATTTACAGCCTTGTCTTATTGTCAATTAAAAGAATATTTTTGCCCCTGTTGCTGCTCTAATTTGTTTTCTTTTTCCAGAAAAAAAAGTAATAGACTTCCTTAAAATATTTCTGTGCATGCTTTGTAATCTCATGTCGAGAGTAATATTAAGTGTGACTCAATCCTTCGAATCAAATAAATAAATGACAAAGTAAATTCAACAGAGGTTCACCAGCTTTGTCTTAACTCCAATTTGACCTTTTATTCTAACAATCTTGGTTACCTTTTCATTAGTCATGATACTGTTAATATTGTAAGCACAGTAGTAAAGGATAAACTGACAGAGCATGTACACACACACACACACAATCATACAGGCATATACAGAGGGAGACACACATATGCAAGCACACACACAAGCATATACATGTGCACTTGAGCATATGCACACACAGAGACACACACACACAGAGACACACATGCATGAACATACACAGGCATACACAAACACACAAACACACATGCACAAGCACACAAGCAAAGCTGAAACTAGAATTAGTTGACAGTTATATCTTCAACTCACCCTAGTGCTGTGTCTTCTGAATTTTGGGGCCATTAATGTCATTTTTTTTGTTTTTGTTTTTGTTTTTGATCACTAACAAGCTACCTTTTAAAAATTTATAGATATATCATTGCCCTTTTCCAAAAAATATTTATATTTCTTCCCATAGAATTTTAGGCATGACATATGTCTATCTTTTCTCTTTGCAATGTGTGAATAAGGTAGATAGAGCCTCACTAATAATGAGGTGGATATGGCCTTAACTAATAATGCTAGGAAATGGAAATACAGCAAATGGAATAAAATCCTACAGAACCAGAGTATTTAACTCAGCAAAGGGAGGAGTCATTTTTAATAAGAGTTGAAAGTGAGCATGTTTCTGTCTTCATAAAGGTAAGCAGGCATGATCTGGGAAAGCATATGGATGTGTCTGATGCTTCGCAGTAATTTTCAGGGAAAAATTATTAGACAGACAATGTTTTATAAGTGCTTTACTTGGTTAATTTCGTTCATGTTAATAATATTAACTTATTACCATTCTCTGTGTGCTAGAACATCTTAAAATTAATTAAATGCTGTATACTCCACACAAATTGTGTGGGAGCATGTCCAAATTATTTCATATAGAATAACGCTTTTAGAATCCATTTTTCTGAATTCTTCTAATGTCAGAAACTAGGACTGAATTTATATCTAAATTTTTTTTTCCATAAAAGTTAAAAATGAGTGAGACAAAATGCACACATCTCACATTATTAGAAAGCTTCTTATTATTAAGGAACACTCAAGGACACCACTGCTTTTTCTCAGCTTGGGATGTGAGGGAACTTGAAAGTGAGCACTGCCTTGGTTTAAGGGATTTTCTGAGCCACCACTAAGTTGTTTTCCCTTTGACTGTTCTTTGGTTCTTCTCCTGAAAGGAAAGCTCATTCAGTAGCATCAAAGTGGATGCTGTCCATGGTGATCTGGATAGGAATCAGTAGCAGGGGGCTTGCCTCAATGTATGAGGTTCAACAGGGATGTCACTCTTCACAGACACAGTGAGCAACAGGGGAGCAGAGGAAGTTTCTGAATGACCTCACAGCAGGAGACCAGCAGTCAGCACTGTAATAATAGTTTACATTGGCAGAACTCCACTTCTGGGGTGGTCCATGGTGACATTGTCAAGAATCTCTTTCATTAGCACTGTGAATACTGCAGGGACAAGTTGGTTGAAAGGTGAAAAGTTAGAAACACTGCTGTTTTTCATGGTTCTGGAGAAGGGGAGTGCACTTAGAAGCTTGTAAGCAACTCATCTTGAAAGAAAATGCAAAAATGCTCCCATTTCTTTTTCCTGAGCTCTCACAAACAGCGCATGTGGCTCCTCATTAACAAGCTACACTAGCTCTGTCCTTTTGGAACAGTGGCTTCCTTTGGATAGTGTGGGTTTATTTTTCTAGCAAATCACAACTTACTGAGCTTCAGAGATTGGAACTTAGGCTACTTGCAGCAGCAATTTTCAAAACTGGAAAGCTACTCAAAAATCAGAAGTATGTTTACTTAGTCAAATTTGATGATTAATAATTTGTGAACTTTTTCTTCTTTTTTTTTTTTTTTACGAATTAAAGATTTGTGTCATGTTTCAAACTTGAGAGTTGTACTGTCCTAACGTGGTATGTTTCTTCTTTCTCAATCCTTCACCTGGGAACAACAGCCCAGCCCTTCTTCTGAGTGGAATCACTGTTTTGTTCTATGTGTAAATTTTAGTGTTGTTCATACACAAATTAAATAGAGGGACACAGGAAAAAAGATTAAAGCAGTGTAAAAGCATGTCACTTTTTAGAAAGAATTTACATTTAAAGAAATGTAAGAACGTCCTTTCAAATGTGAGTAAATGGCATTTTAAACTGTGTTCAGCTTAATGACATGACATCTTAACAGTGATAAATAATGCTACTATAAAAGTATCTACTTGGTTTGACTTGTATTAATTGAGAGATTAAAGGTATGCAGCCCGTTCTTTGAAGTTGTTTTTAATTTAACTTGAACTCACATTTTCAATTCAAAACTCTATTTGCCATGTATAGTTGGATAACGATATCAGTAAAACTGTGTAGGCCGACTTGTTATTATCTACCTCTTTGTTCTCCAGCCCTGTAATTTGAATCTAGGTGTTGAAGTTTTTCATGCTGCTTCCTGCTGATTCCAATTTCCTCTGGCAAGTCTGGAAACCTCATTTTTATAAAATCACAAATTACTGCTGTACCTAGACCTTTGATATTGTTCTAGACATTTTTTTTTTAAATCAACAACGGCATCTCTATTTTTTCTGTTGCTTTTTACTTGAAGCATCGGTTTCCTAATAAAGATCTAGGTATCCATGACATGAAAATGAAGATATCAAGTGGGGAGAGGATAAATAATTTGGTTTAATTTAATGATTTGAATTTCTATAAAATGTTGGTTGCTTACTTATTGACTCATGCTTGCATCTAGCCTGAGATATTCTTCCTCTTCAAGAAGCAGTGGGGAGACTAGCCTTTATCCCATGATGTTTTAGATAGCCATTTTCTTCCACTTACTTTCTCTAAACCAGTCATGGGCATAAGCTCTGTCTCTCAAGTTAAGCAGACGGGCTGCAAGCTTTGGCTCCCAAATGCTGTGAGATTTCAAGGGGTTAGTGTATCAATTGCTGTAATTAACATACATTTAACCTATATAGGCATCTTTGACCTGACTGTAAGGGAAGCCGGGGTGACATTATTACAAGTCTCCTACACTTGCTCACTGGTGTGAAACTTGCAATTTTGAATTTCTGAGCTGTAAGGAGATGAGATTTATTTATTAATTTTTTTTCTAATTGTACGACTCAGGGAAAAGTAAGAAGTTTCATTCTCACTATTTTCTTTAACAAATGATTTTCAACATCAGTATACATGGGGTAAAATAAATTCAACCAGATACCTAAGGAGGAAAAGGCTTATTGACTGGTTCTTCTGGCAGTGTTTAAACATCTTAAAATAGAGGAGTTATGATTCTCATGAAGTAATTCATGAAAATCCCATATGTTATTTAAAAATAATAGTGAGTTGATATTTTATTAGTTTTAAACATAGCAATAATATTTGTTGAGAAACACAAGGTAGAAAATTATTATTCATAGTCCAGAATGTGCAACATATATTTTCAGATATATAGTTACAGATGAAGACTGCAGGTTCTAATAGATCCACATTGTGAGATCATTGGTTATGAAAAGTGTGATGAGCGCTTTGTATTCACAATAGTTTTATCTTTTCTATCATTGCCGTACAGGTATATAGATGCTAGAATAACTTATATTCTTCTGTAATAGTACATTTTTCCTACAAAATATATGAGTTTTTAGAAGAGTACTTAATATATCATTAGCCATAAGGAAATTCCTGAGCAAAATAGTAACATTAGGCCCTCAAATACAGATTTTTGTTTGTATTGCTCAATGTAACTTAAGAACAATAAATGTCCCAGTATTTATATGGAAATTAGAGTGTTTGCCATAGTAATATGTTATTACCATTGGGGTTCTATACCACATCACACCTTCAGATCTAATGTGCAAATGTGCATGTACAGGTATGTAAATAGATATCTATAGTGCATCACATAATATATCTAAGTATGCATATATAAACATATATACATAAAACAAATTGATTTTGAATTTGCTGTATTTCAAAAAACCAAACCTAATCGTAGTTAACTTGATTATGATAAATATTAATATAAGTAGTCAAGTGTAGATTATGTATATATAAAATATAATTTAATTATATATACTTCATATATTTTAACTAAAATATAAATATATCAATTTCATTATATATCCTTTATATATTTCATTAAAATATAAATTCATCAAATTTCCCCCACCAACCTGTTTCAACTACTTCCATGTACCCTACTCTCAGTTTCATCATGTTGAAATCTTCCCTAGTTATTATTGGGATGTATACCTACACACAGATTTATAGAAATGACTTCTTGAATCTGTTTTGTTTTCTGTGTTTCTATGGTTTCAGGGTTGACCACTCTATCCTGGAAAATAATTTAAGAACTATTCATAAAGAGGGATCTTTCCTCTCAGCTGTCATAAGTTGTCAGTAAACAAAGAGAAGAAAGAAGAAGAGAAAGGGAGAGGAAGAAAGAAGTGGGGAGCAAAGGGAATGAAAGGAAAGGGAAGAATTGATTGAGTTATTTTTCAATTTTACATGTTATTCTTCCTTCATGGGTCTCTTGGACTTAACCAAGGTAAACTAAAACAAGGATTGAGTTGATTGTTGCAAAGTCTAATTCACAGTGACCCCACCAGGAGTTCCTGAGCACATGCCAGGTTACAACACTGCTATCCATGTTATTTACAGTGGAGTTAGTCAGTTTATTAGTTAGAGTGCTTCATTATGTATTAAAAAATGCCAATGATAGTCTCCTAGTCAAAATAAACAGGCATAAAGTGTTCTACACACACAATTTGTGGGGAATAGTTACTTTGCTATTTATTTAATAATTGACCATAAATGGAGTCAAAGTGCAAAGGGAAAAACTAAAAAGCAGCCCACTAAGGGCTTTTTGAAAGATTGATAAATAATGTGGAATCTCAATTAGGCCTTAGAAGGAATGCAGATATTAAAAATTTGGTCAAGAATCTAATTAGCTGGAGGTAATTAAACAGTCTCACACGGGGTCATTAATCTTTTCCATAGACCTTTGATGTTTTGCACAGTGTCTTCTAGTCATTAATAAAATTCATAACACTCTACTTTGTGCTGTTTTATCATCACGTTTTTTACTCTGTAAGAGCATAGAGCAAGTGTCATTATATCCCAAGGACCTTACTTCAGTTAATTTCTTTTCTTCCCCATACACTTAGGATTAACCATTGAGAAACCCACATGAAAAGTAAAAGACACAATTAAATATATGCTTAACTTTAGTAGATATTACAATCTTACCATTGTGTTAATTATTTTATATTTTTTAAAAAATAATATCCATTCAAATGTCTCTGCAAAAGGTAAATGATTTTGGAAGTGGATTTAGTTATCAGAAGACACACAATCCACATATTAAAGTTTTAATTCCTCAAAAATAGGTTTACTTAATAAAACAGACTAAAGGAAAATTATTGAGCAAAAATTTTACAACTGCCACCCTTATGACCTCCTCAGTTCATGAGGCGTCAAGTCTCTCAATGATTAGGTGCATCTTCTCTGAGTCCAGACCCTGCAGTCGTCTGCTGTTTCTGTGTTGAGGGCCTCATATCTGCTGCTCAATGTGGCCTGGTTGGTGGCTCATTGTTGGAGAGATCCCTGTGTCCAGGTTGGTTGAGACTGATGATCTTCCTATCAGGTTGCCCTCCTCCTCAGCTTCTTTCAGCTTTTCCCTAATTCAACCACAGGGTCAGCAGCTTCTGTCCATTGGTTGGGTGCAAATATCTGCATCTGACCCTTGCAGTTGCTTGTCAGGTCTTTCAGAGGGCAGCCATGATAGGTTACAATGGAAAGAAAATGTCAGAAATGTAGCATGTATGCATATATTACTTTATTGAAGTCTTTAAAACAAAAGAAGTCTATTGTTTTAATTGAATTCATTGTATTTATAAAACAGCCTGTTAGTTCAGTACCCATGTAAAATATACCTGACAAGACCATATTAGATTAGCAGAGGATGCTAAACCAGATTCAGTTATTATGAACAATCGACTGCTGGGTTACCCTCCCATAGTGGCATTAGGAAATGTACAAAACATGGTATTTTTGTTTGAAGATATAAGAAGATGTAAGGCTTATTGAATATAGAAATTTACAGAAATGATGTGTACAAATAAATATCATATATTTCATATGCATCAATGTTTCTAATCCAGTCCTTATCAGCATACCAAAAAGCTCATGCATATTTAACCAAAGCCACCTTTGCATGTGTCTGATAGTTAGGGTTTTAAGGTATTATCATCTTTGTTCAGAAGCTGTAGGTGTTTTTTCTTTTTTAAGGTTAATCTATTACAAATAATAACCATTATTTTTTAAATGATAAAGAATATCCATTTGATATTAACCCCTATAATGACACATAAAATATTGTAACCAACTATGGGATTTAGTAATGGTACATACATTTCTTTTGCTTAGCCACTAGAAAGAATTACTTTATGAAAAGTATGCCATAAGCATCATAAAAAGAATAATTTTATTAAAGAAAACTGTCTTGACTTTCATTATCAATACATTATATAACATTGAAATATGACACATTGAGCATAATATGAGGAGACAACATATCAATCTCATGTACAAAAACGGATCACATAGAAAAACCCATTTGTAATCCCCAATCAAAAATAGAAACACTCACTCACATTGATTAAAATTTAATAGTAATTTAACTAATCAGGGTGTTTATTCTAAGCAATTACATACTATTGCTAATTGTTAATTTGTATGGCTTTGTTATTCTCATTAATCTAAAACAGGTTGAGCTTAATGGCTAGAGGAATGCAAATAAAATAATAGAGTATTTAATTTTTTTCAGCAGTTTACTATAATGGAGGAATAACCAAAAATAAAACAAAATTAAGTTTAGATAAGACTATGAGATACAGGCCACCTGTGATGGATTTTCTGCATTTCAAGTAATTATCTGTCTTACAGGAAGCCCAAAATAGGAATCTATTTTAAGTAATTTAAATAACCTCATGTAATAATATAAAATGTGTGCAGGGATGTTGGTAACATTGAATTCAAGTAAAATTTTAAATGAAAAAGCTTGCTTAAGATGTTTATATGCCTTTGTGTCTATGTATTTGGTAAGGTTTCAGGCATGCCACTTTTATTGAATATTTTTCATATAGGAGATACTGCCTATCTTAGATGAAAAAATAAACAGACCACATATTAATGCAATTTATCATCTTGTGGCATATAAAATCTTTAAAGGCGGTTTTAACACAAAATGATTTAAATGTAAATAAAAATCTATGTATTTAATAAATAATATTAAAGCTGTGTTTTCATGAGTAAATAAACTACATAAATAGTAAGGCAGTAGACATTTGCTATTTTAATATTTAGGTGTTTTACACACAATGGTTATATTAGCTCACTGGATATTCATGTAAAATTTAAATAGTTTTCTCAAAAATTGAGAACTGTGTAGTAATGTTAGAGGAATAAATATCTCCTTTGTTAGGTTCATATGTATCTTTTAGTCTGGAATTTTTACTTTTTCGTTGTATGAACATTACCTAGAAACAAAGCAGGGGCCCATTCGGACCTGATGGAAATCTGAGGTTTGATACTAACCCTCAATTTCCTGCTTAACTGTAAGGTCATTCCCCAAACAGCAGGGCATACAGAAATACA
Source organism: Micromys minutus (assembly GCF_963924665.1). Taxonomy (NCBI): domain Eukaryota; kingdom Metazoa; phylum Chordata; class Mammalia; order Rodentia; family Muridae; genus Micromys; species Micromys minutus. The sequence continues at coordinate 21,997,406 of NC_137982.1, read as the reverse complement.
CAATTCAGGACTATTATATCATTTCCTGTTCTTTTCCCCATCAACTGTTCCTGCCAGAAGGGCTAATCATGACCTATTTTCATCAAGTTAATGTAGCTAAGAAAAGAAACATAAAGTAGAAGAAATCTCTTTCCTAAATGTAGTTATTAAATCTGGACTTAAGAGGGCAGGAGATACTCTATCTAAACAGCAGAAGATGAAGAAAAACTCTGAGAGGAAAAAAATTATCCTTATATTTGAGTGAATGAAAAGGTGATTTATCTTCAATGAACTCTATAAATGCTTTAGTTACTTTTACACCATGATTAAATGGATTTTCAATATTGGAACTCATGGACTTTCCTACCCACAGAGTTCAGATACTTCATTGAATTTGAACTGACTATGAATATTTGTTGGTTATTTAAATTATTTAAAAACTTTTGGTTTTATTGTTGTAGTTGTTGTTTAGATATTTAACATTTCTGGTTGTTTTTTGATTCATCAGGAAGAGGTAGCTTAACTCTAAACTGTGACTAGGGTACATGCCGTTTACTTAAAGCAACACTTAAGGATTTTCAAATCTTTGCTCTATTCTAAAATATCTTAAGCCATTGATAACATATGTTGTGAATAAATGTATCACTGAATTAATGTGAATTTCTATGTACAAATCAATGTGTTGGATTTCTAATATCTCAACTGAATGTCTATGCCATTTATTTTCTTATTAAATTTAATTTAAAAAATAAGTGAAATTGAAGATCTGTAAACAATCAACATTTTGGAAACTGAATCATTGATTTGTACTAAGGTATTCAGGAAAAGCTATCACTTTGTATAATGCAAAGTAGCATTATTTTTATGTGTCACATATAACATGTATGTGTGTGTGTTCACTCTTACATATCTAATAATATATTCAAATAATGCTACAAGAAGCTCAGTGTTACTTCTATGGATATTTTTAAATTAATTATTCATTTCATTACCGAATTGTCATTATATGTGTTTAGGACAACTTGAGTGCACAGTAGGATGTTTCACCTATTCTAACATGCTTTAAAAATCCAATTCAACATAAAATTTAAGTTGTAGCTATGATAGATTATTATATGAAATAAAATATTTTTTCAATTTTTTTTGTATCTCAGCGTCAATAACTAAACACCATAAAATTCAAAATAGAAAAAAGTGAGCAAAACTAAGATGTCTACATTCCTTAGCATTTGACATAGGGGTGAAGATGAAGAGAGGTATATTATGGGCTAAAGATGGGAATAAGAGAGTAAACACTGGACTTATTTTTAATTTAGAGAATGTTGTTAAACTTTCTATCTTCTCAAAGTGTGAATTTGCCCATCATTTTGACCATTCTGAAGTTTGTCTACTTCTTTCATAAAGACACTCAAATAAACAGTGAATTAGTTTTAGAGATTTGTCTGCCTTGGATCTAAGAATTATAAAACATTTTTACTTCCAAAATCAGAAGATAGACTTTAGGTTATTCCTGGATTTGCCTTGTTAATGAATTCCACTGTTAAAAATTATTTTCAAAATTATAATCATATTACTTCTTCTTTCCCCCAACCACTCCCATATACTCCCCCACTGATCTGTTTTAAATCTAAATCATCTTTTCTACATTAATTATTGCTACATATCTTTATGTTTATAAATACAACCTGTTCAGTCTACATGATTTCACACGTATTAATTCATTTTGTTTGAAACTAGATAACTGTTGAACCATCTTTTGGTGTCTTGCAGGAACTAAAGAACTTCTATGATATCTGCAATGAGACTTATTTTTATTCTTACTAATATTCTAACTTACTGTCATTTACAGACTTGACTGAAAATCATCTCTGGTAGAGAAGAGTTACTTAACAGGCAATCACATTTTTTTTCTGTGCTCTTATGCTTTCATATAGAGCATTTTGTCAGTAACATTGGGATTTTAATCAGTAAAATAAATTTCTTTTTATCCTCCATTTTTATTGGATATTCTCTGTATTTACATTTCAAATGTTATCCCCTTTCCCCACACCTCCCCTCCCTTCTCCCCCTCCCCTTGCCTCCATGTACCTCTTCCCACTCCCAACCACCCTCTCCCACCTTAGCACCTTGGCATTCCCTACACTGGGAAACTGAGCCTTTCCTGGACCACAGATCTTTCCTCCCATTGATGCCAGACAATGCTATCCCCTGCTCCGTATACACCTGGGGCCATGGGTCTCTCCATGCTTATTTATTTACTGGTGTTTTAGTTCTATTCATTTATCCAGAAATTTCATGAAGTCGTTGTTTTTAATAGCTGTGTAATACTTCCTTGTGTAATTATAGCACAATTTTCGTATCCATTCCTCTGTTGAAGGACATCTGAGTTCTTTCCAGACTCTGGCTATCATCAATAAGGTTGCTATGAACATAGTGTAGCATGTGTCTGTGTTATATGTTGGAGCATCTTTTAGATATATGCCCAGGAGTGGTATAGCTGGGTCCTCAGGTGTTCCAACATATTCCATCTAAATATCATACTCATAAAATATTGAATTTACATACTTCAAATGTTCTACAGTTAAATTAAAATATTTCATATACTTATTGATTTAGCCTTGGAAATTCTGAAAGATTTTGGATCATATGGGGACATATTTAGAGTTTGCTATGTTTCAGGCTGTCTCTGAACTACTTAGCTTAGGAAGGACTGAAACTACATTCATAGTATCAAACAAAATTGCCATGTTTCTGCATGGATGAATCCTCTACATGAGGTTCAGTACTTATTCTATGACCAGATAAGTCACTTCCTTTTAGGAGGTGACTTCTTGGCATTTACGTTTTAATTTTTACCTTTCTGAGGTACAGTAGATGGAAATCACTGATCACCCTAGCAGATAGTGCACTCTCATTCCAACATTTTGAAATGTGCTCTACCAACCATTTTTCTGAATGAAAATCACATCACTGAAGAGATTTCACAGGTTAGTGGAAGCATGTGAGAGTCTAGAAAACTGATCCGTAGAAAGTGCCTTTTATTGTTTGTTTTTAATAGAAATAGCTCTTCTTATGCTATTGGACGTTCAGTGAAAACTAAATTATTGATGTAAGTTACCATGCAACTTGCGCTGACAGATAGGGCCTGAGTGAGGTAAGTTTTAATATTTTAGGAAGGTGAATTAGCACAGCAACAATCTACTATTAGATGCAAATATTATATACCTAGTCAGCCCGGAGGAGATTCTCAAGGCAAAATAATATTTTATAAATTTGTTCCATAATTACATTTTCCTCATACAATACTTATTACTTTCGCAAATTTACTTGTGCTTTTAAAGTCATGTGATATGACTATAAAAAAAACCAACTTTGTGACTATATAATAATTTTTAGGAGTAGCCATTGGTTAAGTTGGACAGCTGGAGATTGTTGACAAGATAACTAAAAAATTTGTAAGAAAGACATTTGTGCAACAGGTTATATGGGTAGATCACTTTCCCTGTGCTCCATTCACATATATCAAAAGAAGACTTCAAAAGAATAGTACATCATACACACTAGATAGGATGCCTCACTCTGACAATTCTAGGTAACTTCTTTCCCTTCTCATAGCTGTCACAATCCAATGATCCCAAAAATAATACAGCCATGGTAGCAGAAATAGAAGTTATTTATGGGCCCAACAACATGCACTATTTTTTTCACCAAAGCAAACATAATTTATAATGTGGCATAATCCATAGAAAAACCATTCAATGATATAGTGATGGGTTGTTTGCATTGTATGGATATTTTGTGGAAATGACAAACATTTTGTCTTTAAAATAGATCCTTATTCTGGACAAGACTTTGCCTTTTCTGCACATAAATTTTCTGCCAAAGTTACTATCTAACAACTTAGAGATTACTTTATCATTATCTTTTTATTCCACACAACATTCTTTATGAACAGAGAGTTAAAGGAAGTACAGCAGTAAGCATATACTCATGGATTTTCTAAACCACATTTTCTATAATCTTAAAACAATTCCATAATCTCAAAACAGTTTTATCAATAAAAAATTTGATAAAGTATAGACTGATCTATGATTCCATAATCCAGGAATATGATTTAGTGATTATGAGCACTAACTGTTTTTTTTTTTCCTTTTTTCTTTTCTTTTTTTTTTTTTTTTTTTTAAGTAGGATGCAGGTTTCATTCAAGCACCCAAATGGTGGTCCACAACTGCCTACCAATTCTGTTAAAAGAAATCAAATGCTTTCTTCTACCCTGTGTGGGCACAAGGCACACATGTGATAAACATACATTAGTGTAGGTCTCACAAATATACATAAAATAAATACACTTAAGATACATTTTATTAAAATGGAATTACATTACTCCCTTCTTCCCTTTACATTGCCCAGACCCTCCCAGACATTCTCCCTCAAAACCTTCCTATGCTCCCCAGCTATCAAGAGATGCAACCTACTGATTCAACTTTGTTGTTTGTTTGGATATGGTCTTCCATGATGAACACTCTAGATTGGCTCCAGAAATTCAACATAAATTTTGACAGACTGCTGAGATAGAATACCAAAAGTCTCCTTTAAATAGATTCTTTTAGAAATAGCTGAAAAATCAAGACAAGAACAATGGAAAGATCGATTAACATGCCACTATGAAAAGGAAGAATTTAATTGGTTCTCTTCTTTAGACAAAGACCTACAGGCAAGTAATGACTGCAGCAATTAGAAAAATTAGCTGAGCTGAGGTGGGAGTGAACATTGGGAAGTGGGAGCATGTTCATGGAAGTAAGGGGAGGCAAGAGTGGGAATGGAAGGGGGAGGTATAACATTTGAAATGTAAATACATAAAATATTCAATAAAATGTTTAAATAAGTAAAGAAAAAATTGCCTCTGCCATGGATGAGCCACCTTGTTGGTTGTTCAATAATTCCCTTTATTAAAAAATGTATCTGAAGCATTAATTAGGAAACAATGGGTTAAAGGATTTTTGCAGATTATCCAAAGGTGTACATTCTCTGAAAATGCATTGAATATATAGTAGTGTTCCTTCTCTAGCTAGGAGTCATGGATACAGGATGCTGGGATGAAAGTAGTATTGACATCACTCCCTATCAACCCACTGACTCAATAGGCCAATTTTGCTTTCTGTTCCTTTGACTTTCCCTTCTGCTGATCCAGAAATTTTGATGCTATGGAGGAAATGAAAATAGGAGTCCCAGGGAGTTTAACAAACACTTCATTGATGAGCAAAGTCTTTCTGGTCATTCTGCATTCCTGATACTAATGAGTCAACAGGATAACAAAGGAGTTACAGTCTTAGCAGTGGAAATTGACAAAGTCATGGGGAAAATATTCTGCTTTTCTACAATGTTGTAAGGAAATCTATTTCTGGAGAGGAATAGAGGCTTTCCAATTATCCTGGTGTTACTTCCTCATGTGATTAAGGTTAATGATAATTATCAAAACCCACCCACAGTAGGATGATAAATGGTCCAGAGGCTTTAAGAATAAAGGTTGTGTATAAACCTTCTAGGTAAAGAACCAACACACACACACAGTTAAAATAAAAGAGTAGGTAGCAGAAGAAGGTAGTTATAAACAGTGGGTAATGCCACTTGACTATTTAAAGAAATTATGTGCTCTGGGTGTTTCTACGCTATTTTAAAGACCCTGTTTTTAAACACAGGCACCGACATTGAGTTTTTACTTATGCATTTATTCCTCTGTTTTAATTTTACTTTTTTTCTTTTGCTATTTTTTTTAACCATGTAGTATAATACTGGTTGAGTTAAATGTAGTTTTAACTATATACTGATTCATATTTTCTGGGAAAGAGTAGCACATAGCATAAGATAGATATAATTATGACATTTTTCTTCTCTTCATTTGGAAGCTATGTATAAAATAAAATGATTTGATTGAGTGGCAAATTCAGGAAGGATAGACTATTAATGGCCAATGTTGGTTGTCAATTTGGGTGGCTCTGCTATCTCAACATGTATTTTATAAAATTCTCTGGAATAATTTGTTGAGGTCTGACTCTCTTCCCGAGTAGGTCACCCCTTCTGAGAGTAGCCCACATACAAAGACATCTGAGGAAAAAGCAGTGCTAATTTTATTCTATATGCCTTTACACCTTGATGGTCAGTTTACCCACTCTGGTTTTCTCTTTGCAGACAGCAGGACCCAGCATCATTCACACTTCAATATGGACTCAAAAATATATTCTCCTTCAAGTCTCCATTTCTTTCTAAGACTTTTGAACCATGCAGTATAGTAGACTCTAAGAATACTCTGTGGTTTGAAATGTCTCTATTGTACAGACAGCCTTGTTGATATAAGTTTACTATGTAAATTTTTTAATTTAATTCCAGACTAGAAAAATGTCAGATGACCTTCCATTGTCTTTTCTTTACAAAAACGTTTAGTTTAACTGTAAAAAAGTACATGTACTTAGAATAACCATTATCCTTAGGGTAGTTACAATATTGTACAGATACTAGAGAACAGTTTACGTTTTAATATTTAAAATAAGCACTAAATACCTGCTGGGTAGGCATGGCTTTGTTTTAATCAGATTGACTTTCTACATTTATTTTATCAAGTAGCCTCCAAATGCTGTTCCCAAACTGAGAAGACTAAGATCACTGACCCTAATTATGTGACCACATTAATTAAAACAAGGAGTTAATTAACACAAGAAATTGTATTTGCATATGCAACTTGATTCACTTTAAGGAAGGGTTCCATAGATTGGCATTAAAAGTGAGGAAAACAAGGTTTCTCCAATGCTCAAAAGTAAAGAGTTTCAAAAATAAGGATTTAGACAGCGAAATAGGTAGGGATGCAGGAACAGAACAGAAGCATCACAAGTTAGTCCTACAGACCTTTGAAGAAAGACATGGTTGTATGTTGAACATAACAACAAGGTTGCCATAGTATTCTTTTTAAAACAAAGGTAAGATTTTAAGATGGTTACTAGTTTGAGGGGAAAATAATAAACAAACAAAAATACATGGTTGCTGTACCCAAAGCAGTCAATTCAGTGTCACTGTAGTTAGGGTTTCACATGGTGTATAACCTATTCCTTAAAGAGGATTATTCATGAACAGGGATGAACCTAGTTTATCTTAATTACAAGATGGGTTTTAATCCTAGGATTGAGGCAGGCTGAGTTCTTCATTCCCCGTTGTATTTATTATATACCACTGTCAAATTTTTGACAGGATTTTAGCATATTTTATTGAGTTGGGAGGTAGAAAATTGCAATGTAGTAAAAGATTCATTGCCAAATCATAAATTATACCTGTTTGTTTGGCATAACAATAACAAATATTGTAAGGTAATATAATTTTGGGATGCCAATGTGTACTGTATGAAGCTATGTTGTGCCTTTTGCCAGAGAGTTTTCTTAGACTTAATATTCCAGACTTGTTGAGGATATGGGGCAATGAATTTTCCTCTATAACTACTTTCTGCTCAAATTAGGATGACATTTTCAGGGGCCAGAGAGACTGCACAATCTGAGGAACATGGGGCATGAATTTGGAGCATCTGGTTTGCTTACCCAACTGTTAAGAAGGGGAATGATCACTTAGACTATACTGGTTTACAACAGTTTTCAGAAAATCTGGGGTTTTCCTGTCTGTAAGAGCTGGCGTGCAGCAGATCAACTCTGGAGGAATTTTTAGTCTGCATCTAGTTTCTGAATACTTTCTTCCAGCTGAATGAAATTCCACCAAGACAAATACAGACTAGAGATAGAAGTTAGTGATACACAAACTCAAACATCAGATTGAGCATGGGGACCCCAATGGAGAAGTTAGAACAAGAACTACAGGAGCCAAAGTGATTTTCAACTCCTTAGGAAGAATGACAATATTAACCAAACAGACCCCCCACCAAAGTGTTCTGGGAATAAACTACCATCCTAAGTGTGCACATAAGGGAACTATAGCCACAACTGGATGTATAGCAGAGGGATGTTTTTGTTGGGCTTGAATGGGAGGGGAGCCCTTTGGTCCTGTGAAGTCTAGGGGAATGCTAGGGTGTTGAGGCAGGAGTGGGTGGATGGAGGGGAGAGGACATTCATAGAGAAAAGGAGAGATGGAGGGAATGGGGGGTTTGGAGTGGAAACTGGAAAGAAGGATAACATTTGAAATTTAAATAGCTAAAATAACCAATAAAATGAAAAAATAAGTTAATGATAAAGAAGTTAAATAAAACTATTATATTTAAAGTTTCTATCTCATGAATAAGCAATAGTTAGAAAATCTTAGGCTGTTGACTGATAAGAGTACTTACCTGAAGTCCATTTGAGCTGTTAGAGGTGAATAGACTTTTTCTACTCTTCTTTGACTCCCTAAAATTATATTACTGTTATTTGAAGTCCATATTATAGAAAAAGTAGGTAACATGTATCTGTTACAGCTGGAGTACACTCACACCTTTGAGTCATAAACTCTTGCTTTGAGTTAAAAAAAAAAAAAACTATGAACATTTGTTTCTCTACCTAGAGGGTTGATATGCAGATTAGACAGGTATTTTTAGGAAAATAAGTAGAATCTTTACATTTATATTTCAAAGACTGTAGATTGCTCTTTAAGAAGGTAAGGGCAGGAAAGGCAAGACTAGAACCTATGATTGGTTGTAAAAAAAAAGAAGGGCAGAAGCAGAGCTCTGGAGAGGCAGGAGAGATAGAAGAGAAAAAAGAAGAAAAGAAGATTGAAGAAGAAAAGAGTACCCAGATCTGTGTGGCTTTAAATAGCCACAGGTAGCTATGAATAATTATTGGACTACTTGTCTAGGTGGGCAGTTTATATCAATTGGCTTCGAGTTTACTGTGCAGGCATTTTGTGAGGTGAGAATTTACTTATATAAATATGAATGTGGGCTGAGAATACACCGTTGTAAATCTGATTGATAAATTACAACCCTCTAGAGTTTTGATTCTGTAGAATTGCAGAGATCTGTGACAGCTAACCACAAGGTGGATGTTTGTTGTATGGGGCTGGCATGGCGGTGACCATCCATGGGAACTAGGTGAGTGGTCACTGCTGTGGCTAGCCATAGGCAAGATTGCTTGTGTGGCCAGAGAGTGCACGGTGGTAGCGTGGCTTAGTGCCATATTACATTTTTTACTATTCCATGTTAAGGAAGACAACTAAAGGAAATTGAACATCTTGACCTTGGGACTGATAGTAGTAGTTAGTGCTTCACCAGAACTTCATTGGTCAATGTTTAAATTGTAAAATTCTGATACAATATTGTAATTGAAAGTGTTGTACCTAAGTTCTTTTCATAGAACCTTGTAACTTATTTTGATAGTTTATATCTTTAGATATATTTAATTAAATTTAATTTTAGACCTTCATGATTTATGTAAAGCTTAAACTTTTTTTTCTTTTTTTCTAAAAACTATGTAAAGCTTCATAAACTGGAGATATAATTAACATGCAGATCAGAAAATTGCATATTTCCACTCCCTTTGCCTAAATGATTCCATATAGGAGAAGTTAAAGTACCATCCCTTCTCAGAGTAGAATTCCATACAGCATGAGGAGCTCAGGGAACCTTACAGAAGTGAGGGAGGAACATATATATATACACAAAGAACATATATATACACAAAGAAAATTTATAGAACAAAGAAACAAGCAAACAAATTAAAACAAAAAATAACTAACCAAGCAAACAAACAACTCAAATCCCACAGAACCCATTAATCTAGACCCATTGGACCTCACAGATTGAATCAGCAATCAGATATACATATATGTTCTAGTTGTGTGCCATGGTCTTCTTGTGTGACTCTGAACAGTAGAACAAGGGGCTGTCTCTGACTATTTTAACTGGTTTTGGGACCCTTTCTCTTCCACTGATTTGCCTTGCCCAAATTAAATACAAGTAATGATGTCTAGTCATACTACAACTTGATATGCCATGTTTGATTGATACCCAAATCAACCACTGCTTTATCATTAGCTATACTTAAGTGTTAGATTACTAATAGCAGTCTTTGAAAATCAAGTTATCTTAAATAGTAAAAGTTACATACTAAACCTGTTAATCTTTAAATATGAAACCTGTTAGTAAGTGAAACCTATCTGTGAGTTTGACTTTTTTTAATTAGGCAAATCAGGAAAAAAAAATAACACATTGTTTTTCCCTTGTGCAATGCATTGACCTGGCAATTGCTGCTAAATTGATGAGGCTCTAGTGAGCCCTTAACACCATCAGTAATCTAAGAAGGATAAATTTATAAGGCAATATAATCTAAATAGCCTATGTATCAATTAAAATGACAGAGACTTACCCACTACTTAGATAGTTGCCCTAGGCTTCTTTTGTTTTAATAGATTTATTGGAGGCAGTGTTTGCAGGACTTTGACTACATATAAAATAGTATTATTTCTTCAGGTACCACATAAAACAGTATCAGGCTTTGGCTGCCAGACTAGGGTCTGAATAGTACTTTTGTAGAGGAAAAACCTGGTAGAATGATATTACTTTTTGAAGCAAAGTAGAGCAGTCAACCCAACAGTGTCCATAGTTTGTGCAAAGCTCTGGTCACAGGTGACCATGAGGCAGTTTGCCACGTGGTTAGTGTTACCACAATCCAGATGGAATCATCATTACCGAAGTCTTCTTTGGAATCCATTGGGTTTCCTCTAGGTGGTGGAATCTCTGTTCGTGATAGCAAGATTTGTCCATTAAACATTTAAAATGCCATATTCAGTAGAGCTCTGAAAACTTTTGAAGGTTGTATATTAGATATATTTCATTGAAAATAAAATTTACTTGGCTTTAGATACTTGTTCTATGTTTAACCTTGAAAACATAAACAGGAGGCTGAATAAACTTGCTCTTGTAAATAAATTTCATTTGTAAAAAAAATGATCATTTATAATGTGATAATGATATGAATCTCTTAATTACCATTAAGGCAATAACAAGATAGTAGCTTTTATAAGATTAGGATTTTTCCCTTCTGGTCTGAACTTGTGCTCTGGGTAGATCTTGGGTGCTGGTTTTATACCTATTCCCACAAACCCCAGAGAAAGCCTGTTACCCACATACTGTAACATGACCATGATCATAGGATCACAAAGGAAGTGAGACTCCCAGGAGATTGGCCACACCTAGAAGCCCTGGAGCTCTGATAAATTCAAAGTCACAGTTAAGGCCACAACATCTTTCCTAACACTCAGCATAACTCAATCTCCCACAGGAACCAGGGAAATACAAACTCTGCACAGTCAGAGTCATCGGTTCCTTCCCAGCTTGTATCTGTAACCAGAACAAACACAGAGCTCTGGCCTCTCCCCCTGCCCAACTCCTGCAATTCCCAGAGAAAGCTTGACTCCAAGAAGCTCTGACACAACAGGATCTCAGGAGCTTCTTCACACAACAACTTCAGTATCTCAAAGGCAGGGCAGCTTCACTCCCAGGAGATCTGACACACACAGGATCCCATGATCCTAAAATTTAAAAATCACAGAATCACAGAGACACCTGGACTCTGAGGAATTCTTACACAACCAGGATCACAAGAAGGACAGGATACAGTTAGAAACATCTAGGGCAGGTAGCACTAGAGATAACCAGATGGCAAGAGGCAAGTGCAAGAACATAAACAATAGAAACTAAGGTTACTTGGCATCATCAGAACCCAGTACTCCTACTACAGCAAGTAGTAGATACCCTATCATACCTGAAAAGCAAGATCCAAATTTAAAATTACGTCTCATGATTATGATAGAGGACTTAAAGAAGGACATGAATAACTCCCTTAAAGAAATAAAGGATAACATAACCAAATAGGTAAGCAAATTGAACAAAGACCATCCAGGATCTAAAAATGGAAATAGAAACAATAAAGAAATCAAAAACAGATACAACACTGGAGCTAGAACACCTAGGAAAGAGATCAGGGATGATAGATGCAAGCATCACCAAGATAATACCTGATATAAAAGAGAAAATCTCAGGTGCACAAGATACCATAGAAACTATTGACAAAAGAGTCAACAAAAATGCAAAATGAAAAAGTTTCTAACTCAGAACAACCAGGAAATCCAGGACACAATGACAGTACCAAATCTAACAAAAATGGGTATAGAAGAGAGCAACAATTCCTAAATTAAATGGCCAGTAAATATCTTTAATAAAATTATAGGTAAAAAACTTCTCTAATAAAAAGAGATAGATGCCCATGAACATATGAGAAGTCTATAAAACTCAAAATAGACTGGACCAGAAAACAAACTTCTCCCATCATATAATAGTCTAATAACAAAATGCACAAACAAAGAAAGATTATTAAAAGCAATAAGGAAAAATGGTCATGTAACATATAAAGGCAGACCTAACAGGTTTACACCAGACTTGCCACCAGAGACTCTAAAGGCAATACGATCCAAGACAGATTAATAGAAACCCTAAAAGAATACAAATGTCAGGGCAGGCTACTATACCCAGAAAACTCTCAATTAGCGTAAATGCAGAGCAAAGAAATTTCATGACAAAAACAAATGTATACAATATATTTCCACAAATTCAGCCCTATAGAGAATAATAGGTGGAAATCACAAGGAAACAAAAGGAAAGAAACTACACCCTAGGAAAGGGATAAGAAAATCTTCTTGCAACAAACCATAATGAAGTTAGCCATAGAAACATAATTCTGCCTCTAACAATAAAAGTAACAGGATACAACATTCACTTTTTCTTAATATTTCTTAACATCAATGGACTCAATTCTTCAATAAAAGGAAATAGACTGTCAGACTAGAAACAAAAACAGGACTCAGCATTTTCTGTATACAGGAAATATACCTCAGTGACAAAACAGGCAATACCTCAGAGTAAAAGGGTAGAAAAAGTTTTACAAGCAAATGATCCCAAGTAACAAGATGGAACAGCCCTTCTAATATCAAATAAAATTGATTTCAAACCAAAAGTTTCCAAGAAAGCTAAGAACAGGCACTTTATACTCATCAAAGGTAAAACCTATCAAGATAAACTCTCAAATCTGAACATCCATTACATTCATAAAAAAAAAAAAAAACTTAAATAAAGTACAAAGCATACATTTCACCACACAGTAGTAGTGGGAGACTTCAACACTCCACTGTCATTCATGGACAGATAATGGAAACAGAAACTGAACAGCAATATAGTGAAACTAACAGCAGTCATGAACCAGATGGATTTGAAATATATGTATAGAACATTTCATCTGAAAACAAAAGAAGATACCTCCTTAACCTATCCCAAAAAGAACACTCATGGTATGTACTCATTGGTAAGTGGATACTAGTCCAAATGTCTCAGAATACACACGAAAAAAATCACAGATATTATGCAGCTCAAAGAGCAGAAAGGCCAGAAGTTGGATGTCCCTGTCCTTCTTAGAAGAGAAAACAAAACACTCATGGTAGGAAATAATGGGACAAATAGAGGAGCAGAGATTGGAGAAAAGATCCATCCCATATGCAGCCAATATACCCATATACTACTGATGAGGTCAAGTAGTGCTTTCTGGCAGTGTCCTGATATGGATACCTCCTCAGAGGCTCTGCCAGAGCTGTACTGATACAGAGAAGGATGCTTGCAGCTAACCATCAGACTGAACATGGAGACACGAATGAAGGAGTTAGAGAAAGGATTGAAGAAGCTGAAAGAGTCTGCAATCCAATGGGAAGAACAAAAGTATCAACTAACTAAACCCAGCACAGCTCGCAGAGACTAAAACACTGACCAATGCAATCCACTGTGTAAAAAAATTCTCAAAGGAAAAAAAAAAACACAAATGATCATATTTATATATGGACTACTCAAGAATAAAGGGTGTGTAAGAACCATCCTGAGAGCTTCTGTTATAAGAACTGTTAGCACCACCATTTACAAGATATTTCCTTTCCTGAAGCTGCTTGTACTTCCCACTGGCTCAATTCAGGCCAGCCCCGCTCATTCCAGTACCTCATGGCAGCAGTAAAAAAGGGGGCAGGCTGGAACCAGCAGCAGAAATTGCAGAATCTGGTCCCCCTTCCCTGTTGCAGGCTTTCCCTGATTGCCTGAACCTGCTCCCTCAGCTGGACCCAACAGTGGAGGTAGTAGAATTCATTCCCATTTCTGACCAGAAATCTGTATGGGACTTTTGGCACCCAACCCAGCCCAAAGTCTCACAAAGCATATTTTGGTTTTGACATATTTCTGTTACCAAAAACAGTCAGAGGTAGTACTACAGGAGTTAAGAAGCACATTTAACCATTTGAATATTTACATAGAATGATAGAGACATTGATGTATGTATTGTAATCTGGTTAGCATTACCTAAGTAGTCTTCTAATTACTAACCTTCTATTACAAGTTTTAAGTCAATTTTTGTTACAGATTCTACAGTTTTTGAACAATATCCATTAAACTTATACATACTGAGGTAATAATCTTACAGAGACAAGATTTGTATCTTAACCAAAGTTTCAATCAATTAAAACAGCAGTATGGTTCATAAAGAAAATCGTATGCTAAAGACAATCCAGCTCATCTCTGTCATTCCAAAAACAGGTAGAACAGAGCCATTTGTAGTTTACATTTTAAGTAGCTGAATCCTTGAGAAATAGATTTTAATCATAAACATAAATGAACCAAGTCTGGCTATATTATTTGATGGCTTTTAAACTTATGTTGCAGGCAAGATGGTACTTCATGTGATCATTTATGTTTAAAAAAAGGTTATATTTTAAATAATAATTATTTAAAAAAAGGCTATATAATGTCCATATATAACTCCTCATACAGTTGTTTTCTATATATTGACCAGTTATGGATTTCTGTGATAATCTCTATCTGTTGTAAAAAAAAAAAAGGCTCTGATGAGGGTGAGAGCTCCACTTACCTGTAGTTACAAAAAATAGATGTTTATAATGCAATTGGGAATAATATCAGTTCAGCTTAAAAATTATCATGGAAGATAGGAGAGAATACTTGTATGCAGCAAAGGATGGGGTAGCTCTTGTATAGTGTTTGATAGACACGATATAGTAGCTGCACGCATTAAAGTAAAAAATTATGGTAACCTAAGAAAAGACATATAACCCAACAGCAATGTAGAGGAAGAAATTTTATAAGGCAAATACCTATGAGCATTCACCACAGGCAGTTGATGCTGCTGAGAAACACTCATTCTATTTCAGGAGTAAGCTTCCTCATAAATTAGAAAATTTGAAATGGCCAGCCCTCAATGCCCATATATATATCAGTTATACTAAATGGACTTAGCAACGTGTGAGAGTGTGTGTGTGTGTGTGTGTGTGTGTGTGTGTGTGTGTGTGTGTGTGTGTGTGTGGTGTGTTTATGTGTGTGTGTGTGTGTGTGTGTGTGTGTGTGAGAGAGAGAGAGAGAGAGAGAGAGAGAGAGAGGGGGAGGGAGGGAGGGAGGGAGGGAGAGACAACAATAAGAGAAGAGTTTATCAATTTAAAACAGAGATGAGAAATATGGAAGGAATCAGTCTAGAAATACAAATAATTTAAATATGATCCTAGTGTTTGTAATTTTTATTACTGTTTGCCTAATACAAAATTTCTTGAGGGGCAGGGAATGGGATAAAATTTGTCTTTCTGTTATTTGTATTTTTTTCCTAAGTAATTTTTGTTTCATTGTTTTGACTTTGTTTTTATTTTTTGGAGAGTGAAATAGACAGGGAGGGAGGGAAGGAGGGGGGAAATGGACAGATGGAGGGAGAAAGAGCCAGAGAAACAGAGACAGACAGACACAGACACTGACACCGAAAGAAAAAAACACAATAATACTAGGTACAAATCCTAATATCAAAGCTAAAAGTCTAGGCCTTTCCCAGTCAGAAGAAAAGACTCCCCAGAAGAGGCAAAAGAGTCAGAGACAATTCCAATATCCACTCTTAAGATTCTCACGTGTATATCAAGCTTCACAACCATAATTTATATGCAGAAGATGTGGCTCACACCCATACAGGGTCTGTGATGGTCACTTTACTCTCTATGATCACCTATCAGCCTTCATTAGTTGATGCTATGAGCCATATTCTCATGATGCCATTGTCATTGATTCTGCAGGCTGCTACAGTCTTCTGGCTCTGCCTAGTGTTTTGCTATGGATCTCTGCATCTGTTCCTATCAGTTGCAGGATGAGGCCTCTCTGATAATGATAATTTCCTTTTTCTTTGTTGAAGTG
Organism: Micromys minutus; assembly: GCF_963924665.1. Lineage (NCBI taxonomy): Eukaryota > Metazoa > Chordata > Mammalia > Rodentia > Muridae > Micromys > Micromys minutus. Next base: position 21,981,199 of record NC_137982.1, on the reverse strand, counting down.
TATATGTATGCATGTATGTATGTATGTATGTATGTATCTATCTATATATACATATACATATATATATGTTTGTACACACACACAAACTTGTGTTTATAGTCTAAATGCAGCTATGTGAATGAAAACATTAATAAGCTACAACATGTTACATAATAAGTAAGTAAGTATATATATAGTGTTTGGAGATCGTTCTAGATAAAAATGAGGCTATATTTACTTCAGAAAATCTGTATATAGCTCTTTTGTATGACTAGTCGAGTTTAGAATTATCAGAAAATTTAAATAATTTACAGATTAATCATATATATCAGGAAATATGAAAAGTGTAGAGTTAGACAATAATTGTATACCATTACTAATAGTGTGTTATGATGTTGAAAATAAGATTTGAAAATATAACTCATTACAATTTCAAAGTGAACTAACAGACAAATAGTTCAGTATTAATTTAATAGTATCTTATTTAGTGTTAGTTGAATCTTTTTAATATATTAATTTCTGATAATTTTATAAAATATTTAATCATATACTTGCTTTAGTATTTCCTGTAACTCCTCTCATATCTATCACTTTATTCTTATTTATTATTTATATGTGAATAAATGTGATCACACTCTTTTATAAACAAGTAAAATACCTAAAATGCATCTAGTTTTGAAGTATTATATTTATCTACATACCTCATTCATAATTCTCAAGACTATCATACTTTTGAACACGGGACGAATAAGAGAAATTTTCATAGACACATAAATGCATAAAAATAAGTAAAAAACAATAATCTTATAAAATCTTGAATAAGGATTCTGGAATTTAAATGTATTGTGGAGAAGGTATTCCAAATAAGTTTGGTTTAGACAATTCTGACTTTTCCACACACTTGAATATAAACACAAAACAAAAAGTTATCTTTATTAAACAAGAAATTATTCTCTCAAAGAAACTGATGATAATAGCTTTGATTTGTCTATCTTAGCTCTCAAATTCTGGATGTTTAATTTTTTTTTAAATCCAGCCAATTAGTAAAGTTACATTTATTTTAAATCATTATTTTTAGAGAGTTCTATGGCAAGAATTGAAATAAAATGCAGTATTATAAAATTTAATATTAAAGGTTTTTCCCCAAAGGAGTTGAACCTTTATACTTAGCCAAAGAGGCCTTTTAAATATATGTGAAAATAAAAGTAGTGTTTTGTTCATTTTATCTATGTCTTATTCACATGTAGATGCTGAAGATATGCTCAAACTCATGGTTTTGGGAAACAACATAATTCTAAGAAGTGCATACAGAACTTGGTCTCTCATAGCTGGCTCTGTAATAACAGCTGGGCTGTGATTTGGAGGGAAATTTAGACTCAGCTTCATAAACAACCCCTGTCTTTCTCTCTTTCTCTTTCACACACACACACAAAAACAGACACACACACACACACACACACAAACACACACACACACACACACACACACACACACACACACACACACTCATGGGAGTGGGAGCCTATTAAGGGACAACTTTCCTGCCATTGAAAGAAGATGTCAAGATACTGATTTTTTTTTTTTTTTTTTTTTTTTTTTTTTGGTGCCTGCAGGTCACTAACCAAATCTAAAAAGCAGAAAAGCACACTCCCATGTTATGGCTCTAATTCAAGGTCATTTTTTCTTTCCTTTTTCATCCATGGTGTCCAAATAGGGTCAAAAAGCCAGCACCCCAGTTATTTTGTTGAACGTATAACAAATGTCTTAACTCTCTGCACCCATTACAGCCACAGTGAACACTACGTAAATCAAACTTTAAGTTACTAATGCTTTCTTCCAGATACAACTGGACCTTTGTGAACTTTAGAAATAGGTTGAATTATTTGTAATGATTTTACCAATATAAGTGGTTAATAATTAAACTAAAGACATTTTCCCTTAAGAATCACATGTTTTTTCTGTGATAAGATAGGTCAGATTGGTTTGAAATCTAATATAAAATTTGAACAGATGTTATGTCTGATTTTTTTTAAAAAATGAGATTCAAGTCAGTAATTGTAAATATTATTTGAACTTAAGAGATGATCTGAACCTATATTATAAACAATAACTTGTAAAGTTCAAGTATGTAATTTTTATTATAAAATAAACCTGTAATTTTCTTAATGCACCTCTTAGATCAGCACTATCAAGAAAAATCTATGACTTAATGGAGTGGAGATAAGCCAATGGATTGCCTAATAAATATTAAAACAAAACAAATAAAATATAGTCCATCTATATACACTAACTTAATTGAAAAGATAAATTTAGTTATTCTAAATGGACAGAAGAAAACATACTCATTTCCACATGCAGAAATCCTAAAGGAAAAACTGTACATACTGTTGGGGCTGAACAAACTGGTCATGTCATATAATTATCTTTATTGCACATAAAATTTCTACATACATGATTTTGTGACCATGGGCTTATAGAATTATAAAGCTATTTGGTTGTTTTAATGTAGTCCTAATATTCAAAATAAAAATTCAACAAAGAAAGTAGAACAGCAAAAAAAGCCAAGTTTGTTTTCCTTTTGTATTTTTCATGTTTTGTGGATTAATATTTTTTGTGGACACAGCTATTTATCCAGACTACTAGACACATTATGATCTGTGGACTTTATTACCTTAGTTCTATTATTACATTATTCTTAAAAGTACTCTTCCTACAAGATATATTAGGATAAAGACAGAGCCGAAGGTGAGGGAATGCTCAGCCAATGCCAGATCCAAATTGAGCCCCATCCCATGGTCAAGAACCAATCCCTTACACTATGAACGTCTTTTATGCTTGCAGGCAGAAACATGGCACAACTGTCCTCTTTGTATCTCCATCCAGCAGCCATTAGAAAGAAATGCAAAGACTCATGCCCAAACATTAAATGGATGTCTTGATGGTTACATTGGGAGAAGGACTGTGGGATCCAAAGAGGACAGAGACTCCAGGGGAAGACCAACAGAGTCAACTAACATGGACACTTGGGGGCTCCCAAGACTAAATCACCAACCAAAGAGTGAGCATGGGCTAGGACCTAGTTCCCCTTCAATATGTAGCAAATGTTCACCTTGGTCTTCAAATGGGTCCCCAACAACTCAAGTGGGAACTGTTCATGAGCCTGTGTCTTTCCTGGCTTTGAATCCTACACCCCTTGTCTGGCCTCAGAGGAAGAGGATGCTCCTAAACCTGCAGCGTCCTGATGTGTATGGGCAGGGATGTAGTGTGGTAGGGATGATACCCAGAGCAGAGGCTTCTTCTCAAAAAAGAAAGGGAAGGAAGATTGGGGGACTACTTTTGTGAGGGGGTACTGGGAGGAGAGAACGGTAGATATTGGGATGTGAATGAATGAATGAATGAATGAATGAATGAATAAATAAATAAATAAATAAATAAATAAATAAATAAATGAAAACCTGAAAAATCTGAACATTCATAGTAACTAAGAAACCTACTATTGAATAATAACAATAAAAGTAAAAGGAGGAGTCACAGATAAAATCAAGTATCAGTGTTAGAGAATAAAACGATAACAGTGCAGGTGGAAAAACAGGAGATTATACAGTTGCAAAGGAAAAAGGAAACTCAAATAGATTACATTAGACAAACCAGAACAGTAAAATCAGAACAAAGATAAGTAAAAAAAAAAAAAAAAAAAAAAAAAAGAGAGAGAGAGAACAATTAATTATACCACAGGGCAGGGGAGTAATCAATAAAACTAAGAACTAACTTGGTTGCCCAAGCAGATTAACCAGACAGGGAAAGCCAACTTAATATTTGATGAGAGAAAAAATGAAAAAAAGAAACAAGAAAAGAACAAAACCTAAAATTACAAATGAAAGGCTATTATAAGAAATCCTAAAAAAGGAATTGTGAGCTTGGCTTGGTGATACTTACATGTTATTCCAGTTATTTGAATAAAAAGGACAAAACCTGCCTAAGCAACTTTAGTATGACAAGAAAGACACACAGAATATGTTCTCTGAAGTCATTTATATAATTAACAGTGTAGCTGAACTTTAATATTTATAAATCTCAACAACCTAAAATAGTCCAAGTGCTGTGCCTTCAAGTATTTTAAAATAACCATGAGATTGTTACCATGAATCTAAATAGTTTAGCAATATCACACATTCATCTTTAGTATTACTGATAATCAAATAAAACTTTATGGAAAAGAAATCTACTATTCTTATTGTGTGTTTGCTTTTATAATCCAAATATTCTTAGTGTTTTCTGCAGTTTTACACATCTTGTCTCCTTTTCATTGCAAATGTACTTTACTCAATGTTATGTTTACAAAATTATGAAAAAAAAAATTTGCTTAATCAGTGAAGGTCTATATATCTCAATAAATATAAAAAAATATTAATTAGCGTCTTATTCTTTGTATCATGAGATGCCCTGTTAAAACCAATACATACATTGTTGGTACCTGCTGCACATGTGTAATGGTTTCATTCCATCCCTGTTAATGAAAGCTAATTTGGGACGCTATTATCCTTAACATCAAACAAGTAATGTTGTGTAGGGAGCCGTTTGTGGCACCCCCAAACATGGCGCCGGCTTCCTGCTGAGAACTCAGCAAACAGAGCCAAGCTGCCCAGCCAAGAGACTTAATGCGCATGTGCCACATAGGTCATAGCCCGCTCTCGGGGCATACTATTGAGTTACTGGAGGGCGCACCAATCAGGTAGCGACACAAGTCTCCTAGGCATATATAGCAGTGCATTTCTCCCCCACGTGGAGAGGAAGATAGTGGAGAGATTGCGGGAGACCCCACGTGGAGAGAGACTGGACAGAGAGATCACACGTGGGAGACTGCCCGTGAGAGGTCGCCTAGACAGTAGAACCCGGTAGGGAGTCCCCGGCTCAGAGAGAAATTTCCTGCTCAAGAAGTCCCCTGCTCAAAGTGCTGTACAATAAAGGTTATCCGCAGAAGAATCTGTTTGTTTGTTACACGCCTGTTCCTATCGGCGGGAAGTGTGGGCGCGTGACAATGTTGTGTGTTTATTTTGATTCATTGCTTTCAACAGATGCCATCATCTAATTTTGAACACCTTTCTGAGTTCCTTACTACTTCATCTTCATCTTCTCTGCATTTCTTTCTTTATTTTCTCTGTTTAACATAATATTCTATTTCCACAAATCACATAGTTTATACACCATCATAATACATTATTTTACATTCCCCCCAAGGGTCCTATTTTGTCATTCTGAAAAGTTCATAAAACATGATTTGGGGTATTTAGCCATATTCTACAGCTAGTGTTTGGGAACAATCACACTGTCTAAAATTAATACACATTTTGATATTCTTGTGGTCTTCATATCCTTTAGATTTATATGTTATATTCTCAATATGCAGTATTATTCATGACAGTGTTTTGTCAATTGCCTATCAATGCAACATGATCAATCTTTCTATACACTACACCTCACATCATTGTAATATCCAAACACACCCCCATTCAAGAAAAAAAATATATAGGTACTTATGTTATGCAAAACTACTCAGAAATTAATGAATAAATGATGATATTTCATGAATAATTGAAGAATAATTCTGGGTGCCTCAAACAGTCTTTATCTGTAAAACAATGAAACCTTTTAATGCAGTACTGTGACATACAGTAAAAATCGGAATGGAGTTAATTTTATCCTTCTTGGAAACATGTAATGTGTTCTCAAATTCAGTCAAAGTAGAAGTTAGCACTTAGCTTAGAATAGAGTATAAAACAGTGACTCTGACATTATTATCAAAGCAAACTATTTTTTTTACTAATAATTGAATTTTTTACTTTTAATTATATTTAAATTACTATGAAAATTGATAATGTTTTTTGAGTTTTACTTTATGATGATTCATGAGTATGTAACTTGCCATCATGGTTATTAGTAGTAAATTTCATAAAAAGAGTATCAGTAATGTTACTAAAAGATAATAACATTTATTCTTATACAACAAGAAATTGTAAGTTAATAAATGCCACAGATCTGCTTCTATTGTTGTGGAGCCAATCACTTATGTGCTGCAAGTTCTTTACATTAAAAAATTAATTGAATTGATTTTAACCAATTCCCAGTTTCTTCCTCACAAAAATATTACAAAATGTATTAGGATGACTTATTAAGCAGAAGAGAATTTGTATCTTCAAATAATAGGTGGGATGTAAATTTATTTAAAAAAGTCACTATAAGAAGAAAATGTTTTAAAAAATCCTAACAAGCCAAAAAGGACAGTAACAATAGCACTCCAGCTGGGAGACTTCTGAAACTCCAGAGAGAAGCAATCTTGTTCAGTTTGCCTTTGTCCATTCACACCTCCCATTCTTTTATCTAAACTTCTACAACACTAGGGAAATATGAATGAGAAGGATCATCAGAGAAGCAACATGTAAGAAATATTTTAGTTTGCAATTACTCATCTAAGCAGTAGTACATAGTAACCCATCCGCATTTATTTTTTATTTATCTTATTTTAATTTTTTTAACTTTATTTTAAAAAGCAAAGATAAAAGAAAAACATTTAAACATTTTTGCATGAATGTATAAAAATACATTTTTGTCAGTGCTTGGCTTTTTTCTTTTTTTTTTTTTTAAGGTTTGATACTCTGCATTAAGGTCTTACTAGTTACAATGAGGAAAAAGTACATGTAAAACAGGATGTAACCCAGAATTAGTCAACATTTTCTTGGTGTGTAAAGATTGAGCATAATGTCTTTTTTTGTTTGTTTTGATTTTTTTTTTTCTTGAACTTCACACAGTCTGTGAGCTGTTTCTGGGGCAGTCTTAGCCTCTGGGGTTAGCATCCAACTATCAGTGACTGCATATTATGTCTGTTCTTTTGTGACTGGGTTATCTCACTCAGGATGATATTCTCTAGATGCAACCATTTAATTAAGAATTTGGTTAAGTCATTATTTCTGATAGCTGAGTAGTACTTCATTGTGTAAATGTACCACAATATTTGTATTTATTAATCTACTAAAGGACATCTGGGCTCTTTCCAGCTTCTGGCTACTATAAATAGAGCTGTTATGAACATTGTGGTGCATGTATCTTTGTTGTTTATTGGAGTGTCCTGGGGTATATGCGCAGAAGTGAAATAGCTGGATCTTCAGGTAGTGTACTATGTTCAGTTTTCTGAGGAATCATGACTGATTTCCAGAGTGGTTTTATCAGTGTACAACCCCACCAACAGTGGAGAAGTGTTCCTCTTTCTCCACAACCTTGCCAGCATCTGCTGTCATCTGAGTTTTGGATCTTGGCCAATCTGATTGGTGTGAGGTGGAATCTCAGGGTATTTTTGATTTGCATTTCCCTGATGGCTAAGGATGTTAAGCACTTCTTTAGATGTTTCTCGGCCATGCCATATTTCTCAATTGAGAAGTTTTTGTTTAGCTCTTTACCCCATTTTAGTATAGGGTTGTTTGATTCTCTGGTGTTTAGCTTTTTGAGTTCTTTGTATACCTTGGGTATTAGACCTCTGTCTGATGTGGAGTTGTAAAGATCTTTTCTTATTCTGTTGGCTGCAGTTTTGTTTTCCTGACAATGTTCTTAGCCTTACAGAAACTTTGCATTCTCATCAAGTCCCATTTGTTAATCTTTGACCTTAGAGCTTGAGCCATTGGTGTTTTGTTCAGAAAATTTTCTCCTGTGCAGATGTGTACTAAGGTTTTCCCTACTTTCTCATCTAATAGTTTCAGTGTATCTGGTTTAATGTGGAGATCTTTGATCCACTTACACTTGAGCTTTGTACAAGGAGATAAGAAAGGTTCTATTTTCATTCTTCTGCATGCTGCGTGCCAGTTGGACCAACACCATTTGTTGAATAGGCTGTCCTTTTTCTATTGAATGTTTAAAGCTCATTTGTCAAAAATCAGGTGACCATATATGGGAGGGCTCATTTCTGGATTTCTCAATCATTCAATGGATTTCTATTCCATTGATCCACGTGAGTATTTCTGTACCAGTACCATGCAGTTTTCAGCACAATTGCCTTGTAATATAGCTTGAGGTCAGGGATAGTGATTCCTGCAGATGTTTTCTTATTGTTGAGGATGGATTTTGCTATTCTAGGTCTTTTGCTATTCCAGATGAAATTGCACATTGATCTTTCCAACTCAATGAAGAACTGGGTTGAAATTTTGATGGGGATTTCATTTAATCCGTAGATTGCTTTTGGTAGGATGGCCATTTTTACAATGTTGATCCTTCTAATCCATGAGCATGGGAGATCTTTCCATTTTCTGAAATCTTCCTCGATTTCCCTCTTTAGAGGTTTGAAGTTCTTGTCATACAGGTCCATCACTTGCTTAGTTAGAGTCACACCAAGGTATTTTATAGTTTTAATGACTATTGTGAAGGGTATCTCTTCCCTAATATGTTTCTTCACCCCCATTTATAATGCAGTTTTCTAGGGTTGCTTAAGGATTACTATAAAGATATTCAGGAAAATACATATCACCGGTGTATTTACATGATTATGGAAAAAGCATTACTGTCATTGCTGTAATATTTTGTTTTCTATAGTCTGCTTGTAATTTAAATGTATGTAGTTTTCCCATAATTTGATGTTTTATATTATGAGTAATGTACATTTATATCAATTTTTACCCAATAACTCTACACCTGTACACATATAATTTAGAAAATAATTAGTAAATATGGCAAAAGGTACTCATTCAAATATTCTTTAAAGATATAATACATAAAAAACCTAATATCCCAGAGTAACATGACAAAATGAAATTATATGCACTTATTAAAATTGCTTAAATTTTACAGTATATGCTAGATGGATATTTTTCCAGTGTGCTTGGAGAACTGAAGCCAGACAGCACCGAAGTGTGACCTTCTAGTGACTCTTTTTACAGATAGACGACTTTGAACAGCTATGGATGCATAAATTTACCAGCAAAACAGCTAAGTAAATCAAACGAAAGACCACAAAATTGAGTTTGAACCATTGGGAAGAAACAGTGAAGAAGGCAGAAAGAAAAATGCTGCCATTATCTCTCCATGACCTCAAAGGAGACTAGTATGTAGGCATATATGTCTACCACTATGCATGTATAAAATAGTAAAAATTAGTAAGGACAGCAAGAACTATTCATTAGATAAAAAAACCACAGAAACAATTCTTATACTTGAAAGCTATTAACAAACTGTAGTGAAGTTCATTACTATTTAAATCTCAAATTCTAGTACTAAGCCAAAACTGTAGAATTAGCCTCCAGAACTGTAGAAGGACAGACAATTTCATTTACCCCTTCTCAGACTTAGACAGCAGGGTAGTTAACTCTTCATCTCTCATGCCTTGCCACTGAGTAGCACAACTATGTCTGAGCTATTATTTACAGAGCTTCAGAACTGCTATGGAAATGGGATGTGCCTTAAACCTCAGCTGGTCTGTGTAATGAATGTTTGTTCAATCTTCAGCCTGTATATGTTCCTCTGATTATTATATTTATCATGAGCAACTCACCATCATGGCATCTACCTTCGTCAACAGTTTTTCTGGATTACATAATATAAGATCCATTTTTTTAGACTGCAACACTGTAGCAGAACAAGACCTTGCTCTGTAAGAATGGTGGGCTTGTGCACCAAAATACTGTTAAAAGGTTAAACTCTGGAATGTTTCCACTTCTTGAACATGACAGAAATCCTTGTGCTCTGGACAGCTATTTAAGCAAGCTTTGCTTGTGGTTGATTCCTGTAGTTCACCTCAGCAACTGGCAGTCTTTACAAGAATAGACATTGGTCAAATCATAGTATAATGGTAATATTGAGAGGATAGAGGCTCAAAATGGTCTATGACTTACAGAATTTGTTGTGAGATCAAACCCAGGGGATATTCTCTTTTTGGTCTCTTTCTTATCAGATCAAAGAACTTTGTGGTCTGACATTATGCCAACAACTAGCTGAAACATAGGAACTGAGGCTTAAATAAGTTTTGGAGAGCAGCTGTAGAGACAAACTATACTTTGTCTCTGTACAGTTTTTGGTTTTCTCCGAGCAACACATAAACAGATGATTTGAAGTAATCTTGCCTTAGAATGCCCTCTAGTTTTGAAACAGTAATAAGATAGTCACACAAGAGTTCTGATATATGTGGACCTGGGTGCCACCTAGTGCTGAAAAAGTGAAGATGACTACAGACCTAGGAAAACTGAAAAAAACAAACCAAAAAATCCCGAAAAACAAACAAACAAACAAAAACATGAGAATTCATGAAAAGATATATAAGTCAAATTAGGAAGAATAGAACAAGCATTTTATCCTTTCTGCTATAATGTAGTACAATAGAAAGTGTTAAGAACCATCAGGAAACTATGGTTTAATGCAGCACTCAAAACTATGTATCAGGAATGACCAAGGAGTAGTCAGTCAAGGAGACTTTTCAGACAGTACTTGCATGGAAACTCGTGTAGTTAAAGACAACAAAAATGAATACTGAATACACTAACACAGAAATTAAACAAAGAAGTGAGAGCAAGTAAAAAGCAAAAAGAAATTCTAAACAACAGAAGACAGTGATGTGATAGGGTGTGGTGGGAGAATTAAAGAGAAGAAAACAATTCCAAAACAATCTGAAAACACATAGCTGAAGAACCAAAATGTAAACTAGACACTGAAGAGGAACTAGAAAGCAGGGAACATAACTACTTAACAATTTGGAGATTTGTAAATTTTGAGAATGGCAAAACATTAAAAAAGCCTTTTCACAAACATTAAAAGAGAAAACTTCTTAAGCTGAAGAAAGAAACAAATGAATGCATGAAAATGGGTGTGGTTTGAATGTGAAATGTCTTCCATAGGCTCATGTGTTTTAATACTTTTTTTCTGAGATGGTAGAACTCTTGGGAAGATTAGAAATCTTTAGAAATCTCAGGCTCTTCTATGTATATCTGTGGAGTATCTGAATTAAATTATTTTATAAGGGAAAATACTATCCATTGTGGGTGGCACCATTCCCTAGGCAAGGCATCCAGAACTGTTTTAAGAATAAAGTGGGAGTTGAGCACAAGTTGGTAAGCAAGTGGACAAGTCTGCATTCATTTTTCACTGTTCTTGACTATTGATGGGATGTGACAAGCTGTTTGAAGTTCCTGCCTCAACTCCCCTGTACTAAACAACAGTAATATGGAATTGTAGATCAGTATGAAGGAATAAAAGAAAAGGAAGAAATTTTAGTCTGACTTCCTGGGCTCAGATCTCTGCTTAAGCCAAGCCTTCTCTGCTAGTAACCATGCCTTCCCCTGCTGTACTAAGACTTCATTATCAATATGGATTGTATCCCTCTGGAAAAATGATATTAAATAAACCCTTTAACATTTAGCTTAATTTTGTCATAGGATTGGTAATTAATTTGTTTGTTTGTTGTTCTACAACACCTGAAAAATAACTATGGCAAATAACTACAGTAAACAGAAAAGGAATTTTTAATAGATGAGAGACACTTGAACAGAAATAGTAGAAAGAGAAAGGTTGTTGATGAGGATTAAAGAAATCAATTCTATATGATAAAACAATATTTATAAATATGTATATATGAAACATTGGAGTATATTAGTCTAGTCACTATGTATTAACAGTTCCAATGAAAAAGAAAATATAAACACAGTAATAGTTGAAGATATTATTTAACACCACAGTCTTAACAAGGCACATATCATCCAGAAAGAAAATCAATGAGGAAACTGCTAAGAATAGATAAAACCACAGAGCACTTCATCTAATAAATTTAAAATTCGTTATTTGTTCTTAATCATACACAAAAATTGCTCCAAAACAGAAACTATATGATTTCCCCGTGTGACTCATAAGCCATTGAATAGAATTTAGCATATCCACCTGTTAAAACTTCTTTAAAATTAGGCATTCAAGAAGTATATTGTAATTCTGCAATGTACAACCTACCATCTACAGTATGTTGCCTTGGGGAAGGTTGAAACCATCAAGATCTAGGAGGAGACAAGAACAAATATTTTCATCCTATTTTCTCAACATACAGTGGGGGGGGGGGGAGGATGTCCTGGCCACAGGGAATAAGGGAAAAGATAGAGGATGTCTGAATTAAGGCTGTCTGCAAATAACCTGATATTACATAAGGAAAGCCTCCAATGTTCTTCTAACATAAAACTGTGAGAAATAATAAATCGATTTAGTAAAATAATAACACATAAAATTACAAAACCAAAATACAAAATTCCACAATTCAACAATATTATTTTTAAATAGAAGCTAAATGGTTGTAGATATAAAGTCTAAGAAAAAAATAACTGAAAGAAACTTAGTAAATATATTCAAGAAAAATGTGAAACATTAATAAAAGAAAAACTAAAGGAAGCAAAAATGTAAAAACATCAGATGTTTGTGGATAGCAAGGATCACTATAGTTAAGTGACCTGCATTACACAAACAATTTTGAATATTCAATGTAATTACTTCTTTACAAAATTAGAATAAAGAACTCTATCATTTACATGGAAATACACACCCCATATACATATCTATATCTATACCTTGAGAAGAAAGAAAGGAAATAAAGTAATTATACTTTCTGTATTTAACATATATGACAAACATTTGACAAGCAAGACAGCATAATGCAGCAGTTAAGAGACACAGAGAACATTATAAAATAGAAACCCTACAAGTAAACTCTAACACAGCTACTGATTTATTTATATATCTATAGTTTATTGTTATTATTGCTTTTGTATTTTCTCATTTTTGTTGGCTATTTTATTTATTTACATTTCCAATGTTATTTCCCTTTCTGGTTTCACCTCTGCAAACTCCCAATCCCATTTCCCCTCTCCCCTGCTCCTAGAGGGTGCTCCCCTAACAACCCACCTACTCCTGCTTCCAACCAAGCATTACCCTACACTGGATATCAAGCCTCTACAGAACTAAGGGTCTCTCATCTTACTGATGACAAGTAAGGCAATCCTTTGCTACATGTGCAGCAGGAGCTATGGGTCTCTCCATGTTCCATGTGTACTAATTGGTTGGTGGTTTAGTCCTTTGGAGCTCTGGGAGGTCTGGTTGGTTGATATTATTGTTCTTCCTATGGGGATGCAAACCCCTTCGGCTCCTTCAGTCCTTCATCTGACTCCTCCAATGGGGTCCCCATGTTCAGTATGATGGTTGGCTGCAAGGATCCACAGTTGTATTGGTGAGGTCTGGCAAAGCTTCTCAGGAGACTGCCATAATACACTCCTGTCAGCAATTGCTTCTTAGTATCATCAGTAGTGTCTGGAATTGGTGCATGCATAGGGAATAGATCCCCAGGTTGTGCAGTCTCCTGATGGCCTTTTCTTCATTCTCTGCTCTACTCTTGTACTTATATTTTCTTTAGATGGGCACAATTTTGGATTAAAAATTCACTGTCCACAAGATTGGGTATTTTAGCTAATGTCATCTCCACTGGATCCTGGAAGCCTCTTGATTTACTTGCATATGAAACTTTCTGATGGAACCAATGAGACCTCCAGAGCTGTTATAATGAAACTTTAGAGACTATATCCAGAGGATAGGCACAGCCCCTGGTTGAGAGGTGGACCCACTCATTCATCTTCAAATTTTTATCCAAAATTGCTCCTATTTCGTCCAGATTTTCCAGTTTTGTTGAGTATAGGCTTTTGTAGTAGGATATGATGATTTCTTCAATTTCTTCAGTTTCTGTTGTTATGTGTCCACTTTCATTTCTGATTTTGTTAACTTGGATACTCTCTCTTTGTCCTCTAGTTAGTCTGGCTAAGGGTTTATTGATCTTGTTAATTTTCTCAAAGAACAAGGTCCTGGTTTTCTTGATTCTTTGTATGCTTTTTTTGTTTTATTTTTCTACTTGATTGATTTCTGCTCTGAGTTTGATTGTTTCCTGCCATCTACTCCTCTTGGGTGTATTTGCATTTTTTTTTTTTTTTTTGTTCCAGAGCTTTCAGCTGTGCTGTCAAGTTGCTAGTATATGCTCTCTCCAGTTTCGTTTTGGAGGCAAGCAGAATTATGAGTTTTCCTCTTAGTACTGCTTCATTGCATTCAATAGGTTTGGTTATATTGTGCTTTCATTTTCATTAAATTCTAGAAAATCCTTAATTCCTTTCTTTATTTCTTATTTGACCATGCTATTGTTGAGTAAAGCATTGTTCAGCTCCTATATGTATGTGGGCTTTTTGTTGTCTTTGTTGTTATTAAATAACAGCCTTAGTCCATGATGATCTGATAAGATGCATGGGAGTATTTCAATCTTCATATATCTACTAAGACTTGTTTTGTGAACGATTATATGGTCAATTTTGGAGAAGTAGCCTTGAGGTCCTGAGAAGAAGGTGTATTCTTTTGCTTAGAATGAAATGTTCTATAGATGTCTATTAATACAAATTGGTTCATAACCTATGCTAGTTTCACTGCATAGAGGTCTCCTACCATTATTGTGTGGGATGAAATGTATGTTTTGAGCTTTAGTAGGATTTCTTTTATGAATATGGGTGCGCTTTTATTTGGAGCATATATGTTAAGGATTGAGAGTTCCTCCTGATAAATTTCCCTGTAATGAGTAAAAAGTGTCCTTCCTTATCTTTTTTGAGAACTTTTTGTTGAAATTCTACTTTATTCGATATTAGAATGGCTACTCCAGCTTTTTTCTTGGAGCCATTTGCTTGGAAGGTTTTTTTCCCAGCCTTTTACTCTGAGATAGTGTCTGTCTTTGTCTCTGAGATGAGATTTTTGTATGCAGAAAAATGCTGGATTCTATTTATGTATCCAGTCTAACAGTCTATGTCTCTTTTTTGGGGAATTGAGAACATTTATGTTAACAGATATTAAGGAATAGTAATTGTTGTTTTCTACTATTTTTTTGCTGTTAGAGGTTAAATAATGTCTCTGTGGTGTCTTTCTTCTTTTGGTTTTCTTGCTTAGTTATTTTCTTGCTTTTTCTAGGGTGTTGTTTCCTTCACTGTGTTAGGTATTACATCAATTATTCTTTGTAGGGCTGAATTTGTGTTCAGATATTGTATAAATTTTGCTTTGTCCTGGAATATCTTGTTGTCTCCATCTATGTTGATTGAGAGTTTTGCTGGATATAATAACCTGGGCTGACATTTGTGTTCTCTTGGGGTCTGTATGATGTCTGTCCAGGATCTTGTAGCTTTTGTAGCCTCTATTGAGAAGTCTGGTATAATTATGATTGGTCTACCTTTAAATGTTACATGTACTTTTTCCCTTACTGCTTTTAGTATTATTTCTTTGTTTTGAACACTTGGTATTTTAACTATTATGTGTCCGGAAGAATTTATTTTCTGCTCCAATCTATTTGTAGTTATATAGGCTACTTTTATGCTTATAGTCATCTCAGTCTTAATGGTAGGGAAGTCTTTTTCTATGATTTTGTTGAAGATATTTATTGTGCCTTTTAGTTGATATTCTTTGCCGTCTTCTATTCCTATTATCCTTAGGTTTGGTCTTCTTATTGTGTCCTGGATCTCCTGGACATTTTGGGTTAGGAGCTTTTTTGTTTTTCCATCTTCTCTGATTATTTTTGTGTTTTCTACGATAGCTTCAGTCCCTGAGATTCTCTCTTCCATCTCTTGTAGTCTGTTGGTGAAGCTTGCATCTGTAACTCCTGATTTCTTTTTTAGGTGTTCTATCTCCAGTGTTGTGTCTTTTTGTGTTTTCATTATTGTTTCTATTTCCATTTTCAATTTCTTCACCTGTTTATTTGGGTTTTCCTGTAGTGCTTTGAGTGATTTTTTGTTTCCTCTTTAAAAGCTTCTATTTGTTTTTGTTTGTCCTCCTGTGATTGATTAAGAGAGTAATTCACGAGTTTCTCCAAGATCTCTGTCATTATCATCAAGTATGATTTCAAGACTGAGTCTTGCTTTTCTGGTCTGTTTGAAAATCCACTACTTGCTGCAGTGGAAGAGCTGAGTTTTGATGCTGCCAGGTTGTATTGCTTAAGTTCTTTCACTTTCCTTTTGCCATCTTGTTATCTGTGATTTTATGTGGTCTTGTTTTCAATGACTGGCACCTGTCTCTCCCACATATCTGAGGGCTCCTGGGCTCAGGTAGAAAATTGCTTCTGAGTGTCTGGCTTTTTGTGGTCAAACAGTAAGTTCTGGTGACAGTGACTCAGCTGTCTTTTTGGGTTCATGTGTGGGAGCTCTTATAAGGCTCTTCTAGAAGCTCAGCCCTCTGCCCACAGGTCCTGAGTACTGCTGGCAGAGACCTGGCTTTTTCTCTAGCCCAAGAATTACCCCTTTCCAAAAAGCACAGTATTCTCTGCTCTCTGTGAAATTTGAGTGTGCTCTCCCTGGGCTTATTTGTCAGGCTCACCTCTAGTAAGGTATAAAAGCACCTGTGGTGCTTATCTTCTAGAACAGTCTATCCTGGGCAGACCCTGGATCCCTCTGACAAAGGCCTGGGCTGTACTGTGGACTGGAAATGAAACTTTTCCACAAATACCGCCAAACACTCTCTGTGCTCTGGGTATTAAAGGCTCATCCTTACCAGGGCTTTGCCCCAGGTTCTCAGCTGGTCTAGGCTGAAAAAGATTCTGTGTGTCTAGTCTGTAAGCACAGCCTCTCTGAGTAGATCCTGATTCCCTCTGACAGAGGCTTTGCCCTTACTGTGGGCAGGAGAGGAAACTTTTCCACAAGTACCACCAGGCACTCTCTGTGCTCTGTGTACTCATGATGCAACATCACCAGACCTGTGCCCCAGGTACAGATAAGATCCTGTGTATCTGATGATTTGGTTTTCATCACCATTGCTTTGTAGTAGAGCTTGAGGTCCTTAATGGTGATTCCTCCAGATGTTCTCTTATTTCTGAAAATAGTATTCAAAATCCCTTTTTTTTTTTTTTTGTGGTGGTGGTGGTGTTGGCAGTTTGAAACAAATTTTAGAATTGCTCTTCCTGTCTCTGTGAAGAATTGAGTTGGAATTTTGATGAGGATTGCATTAAATCTGTAGATTGCTTTTGGTAAATTGGTCATTTTTAAGATGTTAATCTTGCTGAACCATGAGCACTAGAGTTCTTTCTATCTTCTGAGGTCATCTTCAGTTTTTTTTTTTTCCTTCTGGCACTTGAAACACTTGTCATAAAGTTCTTTCACTTGGTTAAGTGGAGTCACATTATGATATTTTATTCTCTTGTCACTATTTCAAAGGGTGTTGTTTCCCTAATTTCTTTCTCATCCCATTTATCCTTTGAGTAGAGAAAAGCTATAGATTTGTTTGAATTAGTTTTGAATCCAGTCACTGTAGTTGTTGCTTATCAGCTGCAGGAGTTCTCTGATAGAATTTTAGAGGATCACTGAAGTATACTATCATACCATTTTCAAGTGGTGATAATTTGACTTCTTTCTTTACAACTTATATCCCTTTGATGTCCTTTTGTTGTCCAATTGTTCTGGCTAGAACTGACAGTACTATATTAAATAGATAGGGAGAAAGTGGGCAGTCTTCTCTATTCCATGATATTAGTAGAATTGCTTCAAGTTTTTCTCCATTAATTGTATGTTGGCTGTTGGTTTGCTATATATTCCTTTTATTATGTTTAGGTATGGGACTTGAACTCCTGCTTTTCCCAAAACTTTTAACATGAAGAGGTGTTGTATTTGTCAAATGGTTTTACTAGATCTAATAAGATGATCGTATTTTTCCTCTTGAGTTTGTTTATGTATAAGATTATGTCAATGGGTTTCCTTATTATTGAACCATCCCTGCATCCCTTGCATGAAGCCTACTTGACCATGGTGAATGGTTTCTTTTATGTGTTCTTGGGTTTGGTTTGCAAGAATTTTATTTTTTTTAAACGACTTTATTTTGCAAAACAAAGATAAATGTAAAGATTTTAAACATTTTTTGCTTAAAATTATACATTTTTGTCAGTACTGTTTTTTCAGACATTAAAATAAATTTTACATAAAACCATGTGAATATGTTTTTTAGTCAGTACTTGATTTTTTTCAAGGGCTTGACAGTATGCATTGAAAACGTACTAGTTGCAATAAGCGTAAAGTACATGCAAAACAAAACGCAACATGGAAATAGTCAAAGTCTTCTTGTTTTGTGAATATATGTATGTTTTTTGTTTTCTTTATTTCTTGGACTTCATACAGTCTGTGAGTTGTTTCTGGGGGAGTGCAAACCTCTGGGGTTAGCATCCCACTATCAGTGACTGCATATTAAGTATTTTTGCATCAAAATTTTTAAGAGAAATTGGTATGAATTTCTCTTTTTTTTGTTGGATCTTTCTGTGGTTTAGGTATAAGCATAACTGTTGCTTCATAGGAGAAAGTTGGTATTGTTCCTTCTGTTTCTATTTTGTGGAATAGTTTGAGGTGTATTGGTATTAACTAATCTTTGAATGTCTGTTAGAATTCTGCACAAAAACTGTCTGGTCTTCGACTTTTTTATTAAGAAATCTTTTAATGACTTTAGTGTTTACAGAAGTGTTTAGATACTTTATGTGATCCTGATCTAACTTTAATATGTGATGTTTATATAGGAAGTTTTCCATTTTATCCAGATTTCCCAGTATTGTTGAGTATAGACTTTTTAAATTAACTTATGTGTAAGCATAAGCAAGATAGTTTAAATAAGTATTTCAAAGATACATATCAACAGTCATATTTATTATAGAATATTTATAAAAATCTAACAAACAGAAAGAAACCAAATGTTCCTTTTGTAAGTAGGTGAAGACAGTATGCCAGATATACACAATGGGACATAAATAAATGATATTATACACTTTGTGGTCACAAGGACAGACTGAGCCACCTTCATTCTATGTGAAATTAGCCAAACAATAAACATAAATATTATGTGATCTCACTCAAATATGGAGTCTAGTAATTTGGCTTTATACAAGTAGGGACTAGAATCTTAAGTGCTATAACATGTGAAGACACAAACAAATTGCTGGGGAGGGTAGAGATGAAAAATGGAGAAAGGATGACTTGTTTGTTTTAAGGCACAGTTGTTCATGAGCAAGAATCTTTGAGTTTCTATAACAAGTACAGTGACTACCAAAAGCAAACATGTAGTGTAGTTTTGACAACGTAGAAAATGATATATTATATTTTCAATTACAAAGAAATAATAGTGTATTAGTAACAATAAACATGTTCACCCAAATTAAAATATTGTGAAATGCAAATGTGTTTGTGTATGTGTATGTATGTATGTATGTATGTATGCATGTATGCATGGATGGATGGATGGATGAATAATGGCAGCTCATATATAGGTAAAATTTTTGTGCGTAAGAACAGATGATATTGAAGGTAGGATAATGCTAGGATACCAGTTAAGTTCTGTCTACTGTATGTATATATTTCTCATTTTATGCTAATCTGAGGTAGTAAATATGTACTGACTTTAAGTTTTTGAGATTATAATAGAATTACAGAATTTTCTTTCTTCTATTTTCTTCTAGCTCTCCCATGTAAATGTCCCTGTCCTAAGCACTCATAAATTCAAAATTTATATAAAGGTATAACATATATTTGATGTTATATAATATGTATAATATATGCATACAAAGATATATTAATACACTTTGTAGTAGGTACTCACTAAACATGGCAAGCTGATTATAAATGTTTTCAGGGACACATTTGTATATATGCATATATAAAATATTTGTTTCTTAAACATGTACATATGTTTTCTCTCTCATATGTAAACTCAAATTGAAACTCAAATTTCTGGAAACAGAGAAAAGGATAATTTAAGGGTTACAGAAGTAAACAATGCAGAAAAGGAACTAAGTGAGAATTAGTACAAAAGACCAAAAATGAAATATCAGTAGAAATATTTTTTTTTCATTTTCAACTACAAAGTAAATACAATATAATGGCCACCTATTATCAGAACATTATCCTCATTTAATATGGATATATAAAAATTTTACATAAAAATCTATTTGCATAATATAATATCACATTCTTCATTCTCCAACTGCATAAGCCTGTTTCTTAACCCTTTTCTTTCATACATTTTTTACTTGTTCCGTTTTTTTTTTCTAAAAGGTCTTGTATGTTATATACATAACCCTCAACCGCAACAACAAAACAACTACCACATATCCAGAATAGCTCTTAAGCAGAATTCACTTTGGCAAACCAGAGTTCTACAGGAAGAAGTATTTCTTGGGTGCTACCCAATCCAACTCCCTGAGGATGGATCAGGAAAATTGTCAGGCTCAGTAAAGTTCATCGTAATCTTCCTAATGAGCTCTCTGTGAAACATACACTTGAATGTCATTAGAGGTCAGTTATTTAGATATTTGTAAACCAAAGCTTTATAACTTGAACTTTGAATTATTAAGCAATGTCAATAGAACCTCAATGTTAACTCAAAAGATCCTACAATTTCTAATATATATTAGTTTATGCTTCTAAATTTTGGTAGTTTTTACTGGAAAGACCCAAGAAGATTGAATTTTGATAAACTAAAATAGAGGCAAAATAGTTTAAAGTATGAGGCAATAAAGATTAGATTAGAAATGCCACACATCCTTCTCTTTATTCTAGTCAGGTGAAACTATTTGACCTTTAACTCCAAGAAACCACTAGTTTAGGTTCCACATCCACTGTCATAATATAGTGTAGTCACCCCTTGCTTGTACTGAGACTGCTCTCTAGGATTCTGCCAGGACATTCCAGATTACACCAAGCCAGTGCCCTCACCCAAATATTATGTAACCTGTCCAGCTAGCCAGCCTGTGAATATCCTCTAGCCTTTAGCCTGGTAAATCTGCCTAGCCACCACCTACACACATCCTTCCCAACCCTCAAATCTACTCCTATACTCTATGCCACACATCTTCTCTGTCTGCTCTTTCTGACTTCTTTCAAACTTAATCAAAATATGCCAAAAAATAAAGTTCTCTTTATCAGGCTCTAGAAGACTAAATGAGTACCAGCAAACTGAGGTGTGCTGAACTGTATTTCCTTCAGACTTTTCATGGCTCATTTTTTCTTTTTCTTTTTCCTCTTTATTAGATATTCTCTGTATTTACATTTCAAATGTTATCCCCTCCCCACCCCGATGATCCCATACCCCCTCTCCTCCTCCCCTTGCTTTCATGAAGGTGCTCCCTCTCCCAACCAGCCTCTCAATCTCAGTGCCTTACCATTCCCCTACACTGGGAAAATGCACCTTCACTGTACCAAAGGCCTCTTCTTTAACTGATGCCAGACAATGCTGTCCTCTGCTACATATGCGACTGGAGTTATGAGTCTCTCCATTTGTACTCAATGATTGGTATTTTAGTCCATGGGAGTTCTGGAAAACTAGGTTGGTTGATAATGTTGCAAATCCTTTCAGCTCCTTCAGGTCCTTCTTTAGTTCTTTCATTGGGGTGCCCGTGTTCAGTTTAATGTTTAGCCATAAGCATCCTCACCTGTATATGTATGACTCTGGCAGAGCCTCTGTGGAGGCATCCATATCAGGTTCCTGCCAGTAAGCACTTCTTGGCATCAACAATAATTCTTGGGTTTATTTCATATGGGGTGGATCCCCAAGTGAGGCAGTCCCTGAATGATCTTTTTATCAATCCCTGCTCCTCCATTTGACCTTGTAATTCCTCCAATGAGTGTTTTTGTTTTTCCTTCTGAGAAGGACTGAGGCATCCACATTTTGGCCTTCCTTCTTTTTGAGTTTCATAAGATCTGTGAATTGTTTCTTGTGTATTCAGACATTTTGGTAGCTAGTATCTGCTTATCAGTGAGTGCATATCATGTACCTCAGTCAGGATGATAGTTTCTAGTTCCATTCATTTGCCTAGGAATTTCTACCAGCAGTAGTGTTTGAAGGCATCATCACAACATGGAACTTACAAAAGCAATATACATGCCAATATCTTATTCCCAAAATACAAACAAAATGAAAGAAGAATCCAGTATATCCCTTTCAAAACCTGTCATTTAGAAACAGGAAGCCTTATAATTAGAATAAAGTAAGCAGAAGGCAAAATATCAGAACCAGAAGATTGTAAATGACTTAGACGAATTAATCAAGAAATATTATCTTTAAAATATCAACATGAATGGAGCCTAAGAAATTAGATTATGTATTATGCTTAAAGAAACTTAACATGTGATAATGACCTATGATATGATCTGCATTTAATCTTTGTTACAATTTTTAAAAATACTTATTTATTCTCCATACATTTTCTGAGAGTAAGTACAAATGTTTAATTAGTGTTCTAATTACATTTAATCTTCATTTTACATTTTATATTATGCTACTTAATTATTATATGTTTATATTTTTACTTTTTTCTTAATAATTCGTTCTTTTCAAATGTATGAAATATTATAGCCACCATGCTAAAATTTAAATATAGACCTGGATTAGAGATATTATAGCACTTTATTCTTAATTGTCACTATACACACAAATACAGCATTTCCTGAATTAATCATTAGTTTGATACTGTGAGAAAATGTCTTTGATGGCTTTTGTTTGAAATTGTTTCTGTAATGACTTAGTCATTAACAGTAATAGGAGCTATAAGAGAGAAACGAAGGTACTTTAGTTTGTTTTGCTAATTATAATACTTTTGATATACATAAGTTGAGACATTATTTTATATTGTTATTTAATATAAGTATTTAATGCTATTTTTATCCGGAGACTTAGGATCAGTGTTAAGAATCATTCAAAAGGATGCTAAAGTTTTCTTTTCCTTCTTGTGCATTTCACTCTTAGAAGTTTGGTTGATAAGACTATATAAAGTTTACAAACATTGAGATGAATAAACATAAAAATTGAAACTCATGGCAGGTCTGAACCTTACTTAGGATTGCCCTTCATGTATTTATTTGAATTTTACTTAGTGTGAAGAAAGTGTAAGTCTGTTGTAAAAGAGTTTGAAAGAGATCACTTATATAAATTTGTCACTTTAGAATGAATATAGAGTCAATAATTTCTTGATGTAAAAATTGGTCTCCAGATGTTCACCCATGTACATTTATTCAAAATCAATAAGTGGCCCATTTAGAAAGACACCATGTCGGGCAATGATGGAATTTTTTTTTAAATTGAAATTATCATCAGAAGTATTTAGGATCCAATAAACAGAAACACTTTACAATGGCTTCACGTTGTATTTACAACTCTATGTTCTGTAAAAGAAAATATGATATTTATAAAATTCAGTATTCAAAAACTTAATAACTGTGTAAGATACTGTGACATTTGTGTCATATGCTGCTTTTTCTCTAAATCTGTCTTTGGATATAATATCAAGACACAGCATTTCTCAGTTTTATTATAGTTACTGCTCCTTTAAGAAACTTACAGATATTTATATTGAAATTTGCTATGTGTTTCATTATATACATTGTATAAGTGTGACCAGGTTAAACCTCTAGATTTTATACACAAAGTACCTAAGAGTCTTTTTTATCTCCCATTGAGCATTAGCATTACCTTGTGAATATATAAAATAGCACTAGATATAAAAATTAAATTTTATAGAATATCAAATATATACATAATTATCTAAAACAGACTGGTAGTCAGATATATATTATAGATAGGCATAGATAGATATCGATATAGATGATATAGATAGATATAGATATAGATATAGATATAAATAGATAGATAGATAGATGAATAGATAGATGATAGAGATGTAGCAGTAACCATTTAGATTTTTAAAAATAATCAAATAAAATATTCTATACTATATAAGAATATAAAGTTTTAAAAAGTGAAGCAT
This sequence comes from Micromys minutus, assembly GCF_963924665.1. Taxonomy (NCBI): domain Eukaryota; kingdom Metazoa; phylum Chordata; class Mammalia; order Rodentia; family Muridae; genus Micromys; species Micromys minutus. The sequence continues at coordinate 21,957,426 of NC_137982.1, read as the reverse complement.
TTTTTGACAAGCAACTAAGTAGCACAAGCTGTTATCAAACTAACAACACAGCTGAAAATAACATTGAATTTCTGGTTCTCCCCCCTTGACCTCCAAGATACTGGGATTAAAGGCATACACCACTACCATAGCCTTTGGCAGAAATAAATTCCTATAACGTGGTTCTACTCAGAATAACATGTAGAAGGGCAAAAACCTCTAATATCAAAAGCTACAGCTTTTATTTCTATGTTAAATTTTTCCAAATACTATTATGAATCCACTGGTCTATGCAAATGGATGTAGGGTGGTAATGATTTGAAATATGCATACGTTTAGTATTTGTGATCCCACTATCTTTTAAAAGAATATCTTTGACTTTATATCCACAACAATGAAAGAAAAAGCTAAAATAAGAACACTAATGTCAGTGCAGACTGAAAAAAAAATGAACCACATGAAACATAGGAGTCTAGTAATTATTCTGTTTAGCAAAATCACATTTCTGCTGCTCTGAAAGTCTAAGAGAGGCAGGTTGCGGTTGCATCATTAGCTGGAAACTGCTTTGCTTTGAAGTCAGGCGTAATCTCTTTCAGTGAAGCATGGTGAACCCTGGGAGGCACTGAAGGAAATTTCTGGTTGTGTCATGAGATGCAGACTCATATGATGTTTTGCTGAGCAACAGAAACAGTACTTTCTTAGAAAAATGAACATGGAAAGAAGAAAAAACAGCAAGGCTCTGTTGCATGCAGAAACCTACCTTAACATTAGTTTTCACATATTTTAGTAAATTTTATAAATTAGATTTCAGAAATAGAAAAAAAAACAATAAAACAGTCAATCCTGTGTATTATTTCACCTCTTTAAGTACTTGGCATGACAGCAGAGGACAGTGTTTTCTGGCATCAATAGGAGGAACCACCTTTGCTCCAGTGAAGGCTCCTTTTCCCAGTGTAAGGGAATGCCAAGGTGCAGATGTGGGAGAGAGTGGTTGGGAGAGGGAGCACCTTCATGGAGGCAACATGAGGGGGAGGGAGGATGGGAGTGTGGGAAAGGGATAACATATGAAATGTAAATGCAGAGAATATCCAATAAATATTTGAAAAAATGTACTTGGCATGAAAATAATTTCAGAAATTATAAGTAATTTCCCAATCTGTTCACACAACTTGAATGGGATATTTAACGGTAAATATGTATATAGTTGAACATAGCCATTCTCAGTGCTGATTTACATTTATGATATTTATTAATTAAAAGTGTTTTACTATGAACTGATAGAACTTGATAGGAGCCAACACAATTATCACTGCCTAAGTGACCTATGATAAACTGGAAATTTCACTTCTTACCTATAGTCCATATTAAGCCAGGTAGTGAATATTAGTCAGTCTGCCCCATGTGCCCAGTAAAGGAGGCAATGTTCCAGCCAGCTCTACTCAGATAGGCTCTGTGCAGGGCCTAGAGAGTCTGTCCTTTCCTTTACCTCTGACAGCTTTAAGAGGACAATGGGCAGTGTCCATGAACAAGACAGCAAAACAATAAGCTCTTAAGAGAAAGCAAAGTTCATAAGAGTTCCCTCCCCTGTTCTTCACCTGTGTTCTGTGTTCCACACAGACCCATCTCCAGTCTTCTGAGACAAGCTTTGGGAAGAGAAGTGCTGTTGTAAAAACCCTATGACAAAAACCCTTCACTAATGACTGAAATAAGTCCATAGACAGTGTGATTTAAGTTGACATAACTTAAACTGAAGCATATCTTTTCATTAAAACACATATATAATTTTTGATATATTCATTGTTCATTTCATACAGAAATAATTTTAATTCAAATTCACATTATAACTTCAGCCACATAATAAATGGAGACACCACTTGAAGAAAAAGTCCTTCACTCATTCATTTCCTCAGACACCATGCCATCCAAGGCAGTAGGTAAACAGGACCATAGAGAAGACAAAAATGAACAAAGGGAAAAGGAAACAGAGGACCTTTGGGAAAACATCTGCTCATTGAAGAGCATGCTGTAGCCCAGTGAGGATGAACTTCAGTAGTAGAGGACTTGACTAGCACTCATTTAGACCTTGATTGATGTGCAGCATCTAAAATGAATAAACAAACAAACACACAAACAAATTTACAAATAAAACATAATATACCTTAAGAGTTGATAATTATGAAAGTTTTTATTAGTTACTTAAAATAAAAGTAATTCATTTTTTGCATTAAAAGCAAATTGAAACAAAGGTAGTAATAAATTTTCCATCACTGAACTTTAAAGAGAAAGATATTAAGATATTATGTGGCTAAATATCGCTGCTCTCTGAAAAAACAAAACAAAACAAAACAATTTAAAAAAAAGCCTTAAAAAGGGCAGTGGGAGAGAAATTTCTAATAGACTCTATACCAATCTGGTACTCTAAATAAAAACTTAGTTCCAAATAACTATATTTGGTGAATGTTTCTTTTTTTGTATTTGTGTGTTGTGTTGTGTTGTGTGTGTGTGTGTGTGTGTGTGCATGTGTGTGTGTGTGTATTTTAACTTAACTAATTTAGCAAAGACAAGTGTAAGCTGGCCAAATTCTCCCATTTGAGTAAGATAGTGAAAGTTATTTTTAAATCAAGTTTCCAACTGATGATGATCCGACAGGTTTCCCTGATTTCTCTTAGAGATAAGCATCAGTTTGAGACTTCTATCCAAGTATGTCTGAGGTGTGACTCAAATCATTAGATCTTTTAAAGTGCATTCTTCAGTTACTTCCAGTACTGATGATCAAAACCAAGGCCTCCTTCATGCTAGTTAGCAAAGACTCTGACAGCATCGCCACTTGCCCACTGCTTATGTCTAAAAAATAGGTATGTGCACACAGCAGTTTAAGGCAAAAATAGCGCACAAGAACAAGCTACAATGATTTGGTTCCCATGAGCCTTCATAGCCTTCATAGCTCTGGAAATGTCCTGCTGCAAGCACATATGCTGATGCTGGGTATCACATAGCACACTCCCATAGAAGCTTTGCTGAAACAAAACTGGGAACAGTGTTAAAGTCCTTTCTAGTCTAGCATTGAGCAGATTGTATCATTAGGTACATGCCTTATGAAAATTCCACTTTTGATTATAGTGATCTACTATGGAAGTCTAGGGGATTATCTGTATTTTTAGGTCTGTAATTTCTGGTGCTGGAAAAACTGATCTTAGGATGTGTTTGTATGAATAGGATTTCATCCTCCTGACTTAGTTACTTGATGTTCTCATATTCATATGACTGGAAGGAGGTGAGTTTCTCAGCTTATGTCTCTGAAACATACTGCACCAATGTTCTGGGATCCTTTTATGGTACTGTCTCTTAGTATCCTGACACCATCCTGAATTTGGGAAAAAGTATATTTTGTCAGAATGCTGTTCAGAGTCTTGTGAGAACAGTCATGAAAATGGTTTCAATTTAATTTCTGCTTGTTTGGTTGTTTGGTTGTTTAAATCAAAATCAAATGTAAAAATAGAGGCCAGGAATGGGGTAACTTAATTGTAATCCTAGCACACAGGGAGCTGGGGCGTCAAGACTTCAAAGTTGAGGCCAGTCTGGACTATGCATTAATTCTCAACCATCACTTACACTGTGATACTATTTTGATAGAGAAAATACACTAAACATAAGTAAAATAGCTAAAATAGGAACTCTATGATAGCAACAACACCTGGCACTTACTCAAGAAATGGTGACTAAGTACTAGAGCATGTCCAATGTTATGATGGTAAAATGTTTATTGAGAATAAAGGAAGCTGTGTGGGTAATGGTAAATTATGCCATATATACCTCAAGTATGTAAAGTTAGCCACCTAAAAATACTGCCTGTCATGCTCTGTATAATATACAGCAGGATATCAATGCACATGTCTTTTAAAAGCACTGGACATGTGTTTGTGACCTGCTTGTGGCTTATCAGGCATAGTTAGAAACTGATCATGTAACATAGCACTACAAGTCCAACAGACATGATGATCTTTCTTTTTAAGATTTATTTTTTATTTTATGTATGAGGGTACACTGTTGCTTTCTTCAGACACATCGAAAGAGGGCATCAGATACCATTACAGATGGTTGTGAGCCACCATATGGTTGCTGAGAATTTAACTCAAGACCTCTGGAAGAACAATGGATTCTCTCAACCACTGAGCCATTTCTTCAGTCTCAGACATAATGATTTTTGCAAAATCAATAGTCTGATTTTAAAGAGTTGACTGTGGAATTTGACATGAACAAGACCTGGAGTGTTGTTGTTCATGGGTATCTAAACTGCAGAAGCCTTTACCCTCAAAAAGGAATCACAGAAAGCAATGAAACTTGTGGGAAAAATTTCTAAAACCAAGTAGACTATACAATAAATAAATAAGCATAAAAATGCTAAAATTTTTTTTCTACCATGATATAGAATATTTTTCAAGTAGTTTCCTTTTCAAAATTGAGAAGAAAAATCATCAATTCAAATGCTTAGAGATTTTTCCAAACTTATATTTCAATTTGCAACTTGCCAATAGTAGAGGATAATGGTGAGAAAGCCCAGTCTAAGACTGGAGAGGAACATAAAACATATAATCTTGCCCAGTGTTACATGCTGGCCAGAGATTGTTCAATAAAAGAAAATGAATATATATGAAAAATATTCAGAGATAATTATGCTAGTTTTTCAGCCTAAATACCTTGGAATTTGCAAAGACAGCTCCTAGACAAAAGGGAGACCACAGAAATTCAGTGCAATAGATTTCTCCATTGGAAGTGACAGGAACATCTTTCTCAATATTACTTAGCTAATGAAGGAATAGATCTGCTGTGAAGTTCCTAGGAGGCTCATTTTCTTGAGTACAGTAGTAAAAGTTAGCTGATGAATGACCTAAACTGCTTAATGCTTCTCCTTATAACTTGAGAGCAGCAAGGCGTATCCAAGCAAGGACTGAAGAAGTTATCCTCCAGGGGCCCTGCTGTCCTTGCAGGTTGTCAGAGGCAATGAGCCAGGTTTATTTCAAATGGCTCCTTAAATGAACATTTATTTTGTGCCAGTAACACGTTTTTGATTAACAGCTCCTTTTGACTAATTTGCTTCCCAAAACAGCCCAATAAATGACTCACTTAAAACATAATTAAAAGCATGTTATTGCTAGTAGTTAATACTGATTAAAACAGGCATTAAGACAATTACCATTGAAGGAAAGTAAGCACCCTATAGTTAGTAAAGAATTCATCTCTACCCTTCTCAGGCCTCATATATAGAAATAACTGCATGAGAAGATCCATAACATCCTCACTCGTAATGGAAAATCAAATATGCTTCCCTTTTGTTTATTCATCATAATATCTGGACAGGTTTGCAAATAGGTATGCTGTTGAAGCACTCTTTCTGTCTGCTCTCTCTCTCTCTCTCTCTCTCTCTCTCTCTCTCTCTCTCTCTCTCTGTGTGTGTGTGTGTGTGTGTGTGTGTGTGTGTGTGTGTGTTCACATGCTTCATAAGGTAAAAATCTCACTTATAATATCCATCAGAGCAGATTGTATCTGAAGGAAGCTTACACATTACTTCATGTAAATCAACCCTCTACCTACATTGCTTTCATGCTCAACATACTCAGTTGAATTCAATATGACAGCAATAGGAAGCGTCTACAGATCTTTGGCTCTGTGGATGCATTCCTTCTCCTGTTGCTATTCTTTCAAAATATGTTCTACTGTCTTGTGAATAATAAAGGACATTTTAAAATGATTTCTTCTCTTTTTAAAAGCATATCAAAAAGCTTACGACAATAAACTTTAGTATAACATAGCAAATATGTGTGCTGCATTTCTGTATCTACTATATTTTGAATGGAAATATGACATTTATAAAACTATGTAGGTAATATAGCAAAACATATGATTTGTAAGATTAAGAAATTGAAAATGAAACTCATGGAAAGAGATGGTATTTCACACAATATGGTCTACTTTGTGGTAATTTATTTTATGATCAATTTATACACTTAAGTGTAAGCTCTCTTTTCACTGCTTAGAGGGGCATAGTGTGTAGGCAATTTTACATTTTAATGTTTGAGTACTGAAATAATAATACTACTATTGAAGAAGAGAGTCATCAAAGTCATCCTAAAATTCTGCATAGAACATTGCAAAGATAAAAAGCATACCACCATCATCTGCTTCAGATTTTCATTTTTCAGTGCTACTTCCTGGATTGTCTCATATTGTAATAGCATTTACCACATTCTCTTGTCATGGGTATTCATTCACACAACTTCAAGTTACTTGGTAGACACGGGCAGGGCCAGAAATCACTATTGTGTTCACTAGCTAAAGTACACATTGTTTAAGTCTTCTGAAAACTAAACAAAGAAAATAAAAAATAAAATGATATGGGTCACCAAGGAGTCCAACATTTAGGAAAAATCCAAAATATGGTGGTTTAATAGGGAAAAGAAAAAGAAGTGTTTGGTCAACTTTGTTATCATTTAATCATTTTCTGTTTTCTCTCTACTACAGGCTTCTCTGGATGATTCTAATACTTTCCTCTTTCTCATTTGTTAATCCATCTTCAAAACTCTTCCATTACTTATATTTATTTTTGAAATTATATATAGCCTCTATTTTATAGCCTTGAGGTATATTTAAGCAATAATTATTACTATATTAGTACATTAGTATATTATTTCTATATTAGTACATTAGTATATTATTGTAAGCTGACTCTTCTGGACATTTGAAGCTACCTCACAAGTGAAAGGAAAATGATTTTGCCCTTTCCTAGTATTCCTGGGACATACCACTAGAGTTATGTGCCTGAAAGTTTCCTTTCACCCTATTTGGATTGCCTTTCCCCACATTCCTCTATTTACCCTGGAGTCTTGTTATTGACAAAAGAAAACATAAGAGAACTTGATAATCTTGAATTTCTGCTTATCAACCAACAGGTTTTATGGCAAGTATATCCTATAAAAAATAAGAACATATTTTTATGTTTTGCTGATATTGTCCATATATATGAATACATACAACCATGAGTAGAATTATGGATAGTATATTAAGTTATCAATATCACTTACATGAAGAGATAACCAAAGGGACTGGTTTACTGCCACACATCATGGAAAGAGTTTATTGGGTAGCAAGAATGCATTTGTCTAAGCAGGAGGCTTAGCTGGGAAATCTGACTTAATTGCCTAATGTTCCAGTTTCTTCATTTGACAAATGGAGAAATAGGTTAAAAAAGAAAAGGAATAGGTCACTGAATATGAGTAAAATACTAAAATATTTCGAATGTATTTGGCAAGCATCACTTTAAAAGGCTATGTCAAATTCAAATGCACACACCAACAGCAATAGTGACTGTAAATGATTTTAAAACATTCATTTACAAGTGTGAATGAGTCTAAATGGTTGTGTCTTTGTTTGTCAAATACCTCTGTTCAATCATTCATACAAATATTTGACTAGGTAACCTAACAAACTGTCAAACACAATGATCTAGGCAAGAGCATTCTCAGAGCATTACTGCCCTGAACTTGTTCTGTAAGTTGTTTTATAGAGAATTATGTTTCTGGTCACAGGGTCCTAGGGCAGTGGGTGACCTTTCCATATGACTATTAGTGCCTTTGAAACTTCACACAATCTCTGCTCTTGTTCCTGAAAAATCTATATCTGTCTTGTAGATTTGAAAGCAGTTCGTTGATTAAGACTTTCTCAGTGCTTCTCATTCATTCCTTCCAACGTTCTTAACAAAACAAGTACTTACAAGAAACAATTTGATTTAAAATCATATTACAACTTCATTTAATCAATAAATACACTGACCTATTGTCAAAGATATTGACACATTTTTGTTGCCAAAGTAATTTTGCAATTTTTAGCATTATCATAACTGATGACTTTTGAAATACATTTCATTAATAAGACTGTTTGAGTTTATAACAATCGTAGTTTACTGCTTTGTTTGTGTCATTTTCCAAATTGTGGAAAGCATTTGCTTTTGGTGATGTGAGATGCCAAAGCTGCCTAGTCTAATATTAGTTAGAGATAGAGCAATAACCGTGTTACTGATTGAACAGTGCATCAGCATGACTTGATGCTTTACTGCTAGACAGTGTTCTAGCAAAGCATATTTAAAATAGGCTATGTTGTATTTATAGAAATGTGTTTGCCTGTTTTGACAAGTCAAACAAAACAATATGATTGTACTTTTATGTTGCAACTGTTTTGATTTCACATTTCAGAAAGATTGTGAATAACATAGAAAATGCACAGGTAAAATAATACCAAAATATTACAACATGTTTTTTTTTTTTTTTAATATATGAGTGAGGTAGTTTTCTCTTTACAACATTTCTATATGTATAAACATAGAGAGATTGTAATAGCACCAAAGGATCAGTGCACTTGTTGTTGTGAGATTGTGACTTCTTGAAATGTCAAAAACCACTCCTATGAAGAATCACCAACATGACTACCAAAACAGGAGCTGAACAAAGATCATAACAACAGACAGTACCAAACAGATGGACAAAGCAAATGAGGCCTCAATAGAACACAAAGAAGTAAAAATGTCAAAGGATGGCTGAGAGAGGGAGAAATAGTCTCCTCTAATGAAGAACATACCAATCAATTGGATTCACAATACCCAATGGTCAGCCCTGGAGTCATATATAAAATGAATATTAAACAGACTGAGCATTGTATTCATGTATTGTATTTATATATGTACATATGAGATTAGGAACACACATACACAACACACACATATACGCATGTAATAACAATGAAAAAGATATGGGAGTATTTGGAAAGAAAAGTATGTTATTACATGGAAATTTCAAACCAAAAAGAAAATAAGAAAAGAAAAGTTGTGGAGAAAAAGGAGAAATTGAGAGGAAGAAGAATAATTAGACAACACAAATGCTAGAGAGAAATTTAAGATATGAATATCATAAAAAATAACTAAGCAACAGTGAAATAATTTATTATCAGGTCTTCTCAATAGAAGGGAATTTACTCCTGATTCAATATACTTAATTGTGTGTGGAGAAGTCATAGACCATAGAAGATAACCTACAAGTCATTTTGTTACATCCAGATTATTTTTTATCTATATTCTCAATATTTATTCTTATATTGATAGATTAGTGTAGTTCTCTGCCAGGTCAGACTCAGCTAGGTCCAGGTTCAGCGAAAGTAGGTGTCTGGGAGCAGCAAATACAAATTATTCAAAGTCAAATTATGTGTCCATGCTAGTTTATGATCTTCTATGAGTTGACCTTAAAGATGCTCTGTCTCTCTCTCCCTCCCTCCTTCCCTCCCTTCCCCTCTCCCACCCCCCCCCCACCTCTGCTCATCTATTCCCTGTTTAACCTCACATATCTTGGTCATATGCTTGCTAGCCAATAGATTCTCAATATGCTTAGCCAAGAAGTTTAAACTATAACCTTGCTTGTGTTGCCTGTAGCCCTAAAATGTATAAAAACTGCTTGTTTTATTCATTCATCATCACCTTCTAGTCACTTGGCAGGAGGGACTAATTGGGGGCCAATCCTGACTCTCTGGAAAACAAACCTCTTGCATTTGCAGAGAACTTCATTCTCACTTGGGGGGTTTCCCCATCATTAAGACTCACTTTGATTTTTACAAGACAGCTCTCTGCTAGTAAAAATTCTAAAAGCACTCTGGTTAGCTGGCAATTTTCTGACAAAAATCAGAAATTCTTGTTAGATAAATTCTAAAATTAACCCTTGGGTTTTCGGGTCAAAATCATCAAGCCGGGAAAAATTCTCAAAGAGGTGTGCTGGGTCTTCAGACATCTCTGGATAGCTGCTCTCTAGGTAATCAGAAGTCCTGGTAGAAAAAAATTTTAAAAGGCAATAAAAAATTCCAAAAGAGCCTTGGTCACTTATAAGGTATTTTCCAACTAAAATCAGAAATCCTGTTAGAAAACATTATTGAAGACTTGTATGTGCTCTCCAGAGATCTCCAGACGGGGTAGCTCTACTAGAGAAAAATCCTAAAGAATTGGCATTCCTTTCCGGTAGCTAATCTCCTGCAGGTCAAACATCTTTCTGTTTGTTAGTTTTAGGAATCACTGTAGTCATCACTCAAGGTTCCTTGTTGAGATCATCCTATGAATCAGCATTTCTTGACCTAAACCCTTTGATTCTTAGGGGACAGTAAACACTTTTTTTTTTTTTTTTTTTTTTTTTAAATTTTAAAAGACTCCTGAGTTCTGCCTGCCATTGTAAACTTAGCTGGGTAGGACCTTGTCCAGAGAATATCATTCTGACCACACCTGGTCCTAAATTAGCTCTGTCTCAAGCTGACCCTGAACTCATGAATTAGTATGCATTTGTAAACATAAACAAAATCTTTGCTGGGTGGGATCTTGGCTTTAGATCACCACACCCTAAAAGCTCTTTATTTTCTTCCTTAATATCTTTCTGACAAGCTAGCTTTCTCTTAGTGCAACTGCCTCTGTTCCCTTTATATCTGTGAAGATTCTATAAAATTTATATTGCAACTTTCTATTTTTACATAGTTTATAAATTATGTAATTTTGAACTCAAAATTTTAGAATTTATTTTCCTACCCTTAAGGGCTGTCCTGGAAATCCAAGCATTTAGCACTTTGAAGACATTACCCACACCTTTGCCTTCTGGACTTATGTAGTCTCTGAGTGTCATGAAGTCATTAATGATAACAAGGAGGATCATTCCTCAGAGGAAGTTAAAATATGTTCATTATTATACAAACAAGCAGCCATCAGCACTCATGTAGACCCATGCCTGCTAGCCCTGTCTTAGGAGCAGGAACCATGTCATACTGTCTCTGCCAAGACCATACTGGACCCAGAAGTTCTCTCCCTTCATTAAAGAAAAATCCTATGCAGAAAATGGAGGCTACTACAAGATCTCTAACTGCTCTAAATGTAGAGAATACATAGTGATGGGATGGCCATTTTATGCTGGTATGTACATATAAGAGTCACACATGCTTACACATATACACAGGTAAGATTCAGGGACAGTAGCAGAAGTAGAGTCAGAAAGAGTGTAAGAGCCAGAAGGCAGGACCTACGGACTGGAATTCCCTTTTCTTTCTATTCATAACCATGATGTCAAAACATTACGGTTAACCAAACAATACTTTCATTGTGACAACACAATGAGACATGACAATGAAAGACACACATAGAGCCGTTAATTTTGATAGGCCTTGAGTAGCTCAGTGGTTGGGCATGCCTAATTCTCCCCTTGGATAGCATACATACTTCCCTCCAACTTTCCTGAGTCAACTGGCTAAATCAACATTTTATCTCTGCTACCCAGACCCAATAGCAGTAAGAATTACTAAGACCATTTTCTGAATTCTTATATGGCTGGTTGTTTTCTTTCCTTCAGCTTTTACATCTAATCTTTCTCCTTCCATATCATGGTCATTATCTTTCTCTCTCATCTCTCCAGGTCTCTTGTCCACACAATCTAAATGTTCGGCTGTCTCTCTTCCCAGCCAACTGTATAGCAAGTTTTTAACATCAGTCAATGCCATCTGGGAGCAAGGACCCTCAGATCTAGAAGTTTGGCTTTTGGGGAACTGAAGTAGGACAAAGCATTAGAATTAATTTTCAACAATATTGAATAGAACAATTTGATTTTTTCCCTAAAAAGAAATCTCAACACAAGTAGTGTACAAATTAAAGCTTACAATATACCTACTTTACTTCAGATATAAAGTCAGTAGTCATTCATAAAATGTATATTTTAATTTCTGAGAAATCTTATGATCAAACTATTTTTGATTGTTCTGAAATTAATGTTTTCATGAAACCATAACCCTAGATACAAACTGATGTGATTTTTTTTTTTATTTTCTAAGTAAGTTTTTCACTCAATGACAGCTAAAGTACAAGTATCTCAATACACTTTGGAAACAGGTAGTTCATATCAATCCATTAAAAAAAATGTTTTTTGACAAAAGTGAAAATTCATAAAATCCTTGTCTTCCTTTCAGGAAGCAGATTGATGAAACTTATTTGAAAAGAAATGATTCAGATGTCAAAAGAGAATCTGCTCTAGACTTAAGATTTATTGGACCAATAAATTTTCTATAAGTGCACAGTTTTGGTGGGGAACCAACGTTTGGCATTTTTTTTCTTTTTTTTTTAAATGACTTTATTTTACAAAACAAAGATAAATGTAAAGATTTTAAACATTTTTTGCTTAAAGTTATACATTTTTGTCAGTACTGTTTTTTCAGACATTAAAATAATTTTTACATAAAACCATGTGAATATATTTTTTTTAGTCAGTACTTGATTTTTTTAAAGGGCTTGACAGTATGCATTGAAAACCTAATAGTTACAATAAGCGTAAAGTACATGCAAAATAAAACACAACATGGAAATAGTCAAAGTCTTCTTGTTTTGTAAATATATGTATATTTTTTGTTTTCTTTATTTCTTGGACTTCATACAGTCTGTGAGTTGTTTCTGGGGGAGTGCAAGCCTCTGGGGGTAGCATCTCACTATCAGTGACTGCATATTATGTCTGTTCTTTTGTGACTGGGTTATCTCACTCAGGATGATATTCTCTAGATGTAGCCATTTTCTTAAGAATTTGGTTAAGTCATTGTTTCTGGTGGCTGAGTAGTACTCCAATGTGTATATGTACCACAATTTTTGTATCCATTCATCTTCTGAAGGACATCTGGGTTCCTTCCAGCTTCTGGCTATTATAAATTGAGACACTATGAATATTGTTGTGCATATATCTTTGTTGTGTATTAAAGTGTCTCTGGGGTATATGCCCAGAAGTGGAATAGCTGGGTCTTCAGGTAGTACTATATCCAATTTTCTAAGGTATCGCCAGACAGATTTCCAGAGTGGTTGTATCAGTTTACAACTATATGAGTAAAAAGTATCCTTCCTTATCTTTTTTGAAAACATTTGGTTGGAAATTTACTTTATTCGATATTAGAATAGCCACTCCAGCTTGCTTCTTGGAGCTGTTTGCTTGGAAGTTTTTTCCCACCCTTTTACTCTTAGATAGTGTCTGTCTCTGTCTCTGAGATGAGTTTCCTGTATGCAGCAAAAGGCTGGATTTTGTTTATGTATCCAGTCTGATAGTCTATGTCTCTTTATTGGGGAGTTGAGACCATTTATGTTAATAGATATCAAGGAATAATTGTTTCTGTTTCCTGCCATTTTTGCTGTTTTGGGTTGAGTTGTGTCTGTGTTTTTTTCTTCTTTTAGTTTTCTTGTTTAGGAGTTTTCTTGTTTCTACTAGGCTGTATTTTCCCTCCTTTTATTGGGTTTTCCACCTATAATTCGTTGTAGTGCTGGGTTTGTGGTCAGATATTGTGTGAATTTTGATTTGTCTTGAAATATCTTCGTCTCTCCATCTATGGTGATTGATAGTTTTGCTGGGTATAGCAGCTTGGGATGGCACTTGTGCTCTCTTAAGGAGTGCATGATGTCTGTCCAGGCTCTTCTAGCTTTCATAGTCTCTGTTGAGAAATCGGGTGTGATTCTGATTGGCCTGCCTTTATATGTTACCTGACCTTATTCCCTTACTGCTTTTAGTATTCTTTCTTTGCTTTGCGCACTTGGTGTTTTGACTATTATGTGTCGGGAGTTATTTCTTTTCTGGTCCAACCTATTTGGAGTTCTGAAGGCTTCTTTTATGCTCGTGGTCATCTCATTCTTGAGGATAGGGAAGTTTTCTTCTATGATTTTGTTGAAGATATTTACTGTGCCTCTTAGTTGATACTCTTCTCCCTCTTCTATTCCTATTATCCTTAGGTTGGGTCTTCTCATTGTGTCTTGTATTTCCTGGATATTTTGGGTTAGGAGCTTTTTGTTTTTTGCATCTTCTCTGGCTGTTTTGTCTATGTTTGCAATGTTGTCTTCTGTCCCCGAGATTCTCTCTTCCATCTCTTGCAATCTATTGGAAATGTTTGCTTCTGTGACTCCTGATTTTTTTTTTTTTTTTTTTTTTTTTTTTTTTTTTTTTTTTGGTGTTCTGACTCTATGGTTATCTCTTTTAGTGTTTTCTTTATTGTGTCAATCTCTGTTTTAATTTTTCTCTTCCATTCCTTTATTTCTTTGTTTCTGTTTTCCTCTAATTCTTTGAGTTCTTTGAGTGTTTTTCTTGTTTCTTCTTTAAAAGCTTCTGAATCTTTTTGCTTTTCCTCCCTTTCTTGTTTAAGTAACTCTATCAGCGTCTTGAGGCATGATTTCAGGTCTGTGTCTTCTTTTTCTGGAGTGTTTGGTGTTCCAATGTTTGCTGTTATGGGAGAGCTGGGCTCTGGTGTTGCTAGATTGTCTTGGTTCCCTTGGGATATACTCTTTCTCTTTCCTCTTCTCATTTTGTTGTCAGTGATATGTTCTTGCCTTTCCCTTGTATCTGGTCTGTGTCCCTGGTTCTCCACTGGTTGAGGTGTCAGATGGGTCAAGCCCTGTTTTATGCCTCAGTGTTGTCAGGTGTGAGCAGATGTTCCAATGTTCTGTTTCTGTTTGCTGGCTCAGGCATGGTAGGGCAGGGCAATGCAGGGGGTGCACTTTCCTGGTGTACTCGACACAGATCTTTCTGCTCTCCTGCAGTCCAGGTCTCCCACCCACCAGTTGCTCAGCCTCTACAAGCCTCCGTTCCGGGTGGCAGATGGGCCAGGCTCTACTCTGCGTCCTGAAGTCGCCTCTGGGCAGAAACTGAAGATCTAATTTTCTGTTCCCAATCACAGTTGCTCAGCCTCTATGATCCTCCGTTCCGCGTGGCAGGTAGGCCAGGCTCTGCTCTGCGTCCGGAAGTCGCCTCCGGGTGGATACAGAAGTTGTAAATTTCTGTTCCCAATTGCTGGATCTGGCAAGGCGGGGCAGGGTAAGTTATGGTGTGCACTTTCCGTGTGCACTCCACAGAGATCTTTCTACATCCCTGCAGTCTTGGTCTCCCACTCACCAGTTGCTTAGCCTCTATGAGCCGCCGTTTTGCCAGGCAGGTAGGCCAGGCTCCACTCTGTGTCCGGAAGTCGCCTCCGGTGGAAACAGAAGTTCTAATTTTCTGTTCCCAATCTCTGGATTTTTGCATTTCTGAGGAATAGGAGAAGAAAATGCACTAAAGCTTCAGGGAGATTCCATGCACAGTTGCTCCCGCTGTCTTGCTTGTCACACTGTTAGTCCATAGTCTTTCAGCTGGCTGGCACCAAGAAGGCATTTCTAATTCTTCGACTGGACTTTTGTTCTGAGAAGAGAAGGGTATAGACTTTTAAAATATTTTCTAGCAAAAATGTAAAGAAAATGTAGGGGTCGAGAGGGGGATCAGAAAGGAATACACTTTTGTGAAGGCAACTGGAGGGGGAGGAGGGTGGGAGCAGGGTGGGGTAAAGGGATAACATCTCAAATGTAAATACAGAGTATCTAAGAGAGAGAGAGAGAGAGAGAGAGAGAGAGAGAGAGAGAGAGAGAGAGAGAGAAGAGTTGCCTTGGTCATAGTGCCTGTTCCCCACAGTAAAACCCTAAGACATATAGTCTAAGAGTTTATAAAACAGATTAAATTTAGATCGTGTACAACAATCAATTTATGTGTAACTCTGGACCAAATAACTGCAAAATAAATGAAGAACTAGCTTTTTCCTTCCAATATGCTGTTAGTTAAGGACCTATGATAAACTAAATGTGGAATTTAATCACAAATGCAATAAAAATTAGAATAAAAATTATACAGGTTATTTTAATGCCTTAGTATGACACTTTTAAAGTCTCTATCCTGTTTTATAATCTCGCATTTTTATATTAGTTTTTAAATGATTTTATATTAACACACATCAAAAAACTGTATACTTCCTAACATTATTTAAAATAGTTATAAATGAACAAAACCACTTAATCTTTTCAAAAGATGTTTAAAAACTCTTTGACAAAATCCAACACCTCTTCATAATAAAAGTTTTGGAGAGATCGGGGATACAGGGATATATCTAAACATAATAAAAATATTATACCTTAAGCTTTTAGTCAACATTAAATTATGTGGAGAAAATCTCAAAAGAATTCCACTAAAATCAGGAACAAGACAATGTAGTCCACTCTCCCCATGTATATTCAACATAGTATTCAAAGGTTTAACTAGAACAATAAAATAAGTAAAGGAGATTAAGGAAATACAGTTTGGGAAGCAAGATGCCAACTTTGTAAATGATCTGACAGGTAAATAAGCAACCTCAAAAGTATTACCAGCAAATACCTACAGTTATCATCAGTGAAGTAACTGGACACAAGATTAACTGAAAGAAAGTATAGCCCTATGTACAAATGATAACAAGCTGAGAAAAAAAAAATTAGGGAACCAACATCCTTCAGAATAGCCACAAATTATATAAAATATCTGTATAACTCTAAGCAAAGAACTGAAAAACCTGTATGAAAAGAATTTTAAGTCTTTAAAGAAAGAAATTGGACAATATATGAGAAGATAGAAAGAGCTCCTATATTTCTGGATCAGTCAAACTAACATAGTAAAAACACCCATGTTACCCAAATCAGTCTACAGATTTAGCTAATTGTCTTATAAATTGCAATATGATTTTTACAGCCCTTGAAAAAATTATACCTACCTTCATATGGCAGAAACGAAAAACTGAGGCCAACTTAAACAATACTGTTCCATGAAAGAAGCTTCAGGTGTATCACTATTTTTTATATCTACTACAGAGCTACCATAATAAAAAATTAAATGGCCTTGGCATAAAAACAGAGAACTTGATCAATGGAATTGGATGAAAGACCCAGTTGTAAATCCACATGCCTATGTCATCTGATGTTTTACATAAAAGCCAAAATTATAAAATGGAAAAAAATGAAGCATCTTCAACAAATGGTGCTGGTATAATTAGGGTCAACAAGTAGAAGAATTCATATAGACCCATATCTATCACCCTACACAAAGCTCAAGTTCAAGTGGATCAAAGACCCAACATAAAACTAGAAACACTGAATTTGATAGAAGAGATTGTGGGGAATACCCTTGAATGCATTGGTACAGGAGATAACTTCTTAAACAGAGCACCAATAATGGAGGCACTTAGATCAACAATTAATACATAAAATCTTGTGTTTCCGAAAATCTTCTAAAAGGCAAAGGACACTATGAAGAAGAAGAAGAAGAAGAAGAAGAAGAAGAAGAAGAAGAAGAAGAAGAAGAAGAATAAGAAGAAGAAGAAGAAGAAGAAGAAGAAGAAGGAGAAGGAGAAGGAGAAGGAGAAGGAGAAGGAGAAGGAGAAGGAGAAGGAGAAGGGGAAGGGGAAGGGGAAGGGGAAGGGGAAGGGGATGGGGAAGGAGAAGGAGAGGGAGAGGGAGAGGGAGAGGGAGAGGAAGAAGGAGAAGGAGAAGGAGGAGAAGGAGAAGGAGAAGGAGAAGGAGAAGGAGAAGGGGAAGGGGAAGGGGAAGGGGAAGGGGAAGGGGAAGGGGATGGGGAAGGAGAAGGAGAGGGAGAGGGAGAGGGAGAGGGAGAGGGAGAGGAAGAAGGAGAAGGAGAAGGAGGAGAAGGAGAAGGAGAAGGAGAAGGAGAAGGAGAGGCTGAGGGAGGGGGAGAGAGAGAGGGAGAGGGAGAGGGAGGGGGAGAGGGAGAGGGAGAGGAGGAGGGAGGAGGAGGGGGAGAGGGAGAGGTAGGAGGAGAGGGAGAGGGAGAGGGAGAGGGGGAAGGAGAAAGAAGAAGGAGAAGGAGAAGGAAGAAGAAGGAGAAGAAGCAAAGGCAGTCTACAGAATGGGCAAATATCTTCACCAAAACTAATTCTTCCAGAGGAGTCATATCTAAATTATATAACAAACTGAAGATACTAAATATCAAATACCTTGAAGGAGCTTAAGAGGCTGGCAACTCCATAGGAAGAGCCAACGTATCAACTAACATGAACCCCTGGGAGCTACCAGTGACAAAAATACCAACTAAAGAGGATACATGTGCTGGTCAAAGGCTCCTGGCACATACGTATCAGAGGAGTACCTTGTCTGGCCTTAGTATGAGAGGACATGCTTAAACTTATAGAGACTTGATCTCCAAGGGAAGTAGGATGGAGGATCAACTGGAAGAACACCATTTCAGAGATGAGGGGGAGAGGTAAGGGACTCTGGGTGGGACCAACATTTTAATTAAAAAATAATTTTAAAAAAGTAATGACATCATGAAATGTGCAGAAAAATGAATGAAACTAGTAAAAAATCATCCTGAGTGAAATAATTGAGACTCAGATAGACAAATACTGTACATTCTGACTCCTCAGTGGTTATTAGCTATAAAGTAAAGAATAATCATGACATAGTTCATAGAACCATAGAATCTTTGTACCAAGGAGAACTAAGAGGGGAAACATGTGTCTTCCTGAGAAGGGAAAATACAATAGGCACCATAGTGAGTTGGAAGAGAGAAGAGAGATTCAGTGAAGGAAGATATGGAGAGATGAAACACTGAGAGAGAAGACTGAGATTGGGGAACATCTTGAGGACAAGGTAGAAACCAAATGCAATGCAAACTCTCAGGAATTTATGAGGATGGCCCTAGTTAAGGCTCTCAGCATTGGGGGATACAGAGCTTGAACTGTCCTTCTCCTATAGCCAGGCAAGATTTCTACTGAAGGGATTGGAAAACCAACCCATCTATATTCCACTTAAAATGTATCCTGCTGACATGATGTACTGGGATAAAAAAGGCACAAAAATTGTACAAGTGATCAACCACTCCCAACTTGTCAAGCTTGAGACCCATGCTACAAGAGAGAGCAAAAACATCATGGATACAGCCTGGAAGGCTGGCATCTACTGGCTAGATATCCCAGAGTCATAAGATAGAAACACACATGCACAGCAGATAAAATAAATTATTGATTATAATTTCTAGTGATATTTTGTTATACACACAATTTGATGCCTAGCCCAATTGTCATCAGAGAGGTATAATCTAGGAACTGAAGAAAGTAGATGCAGAGTCCCACAGACTAACATTAGCCATATCTTTGAGAGTACTACCAAAATGGAGAAGAAGAATTATAGAAGAAAGATGGGTCAAGAACACCATAAGAGAATCCACAGAATCAACTAACCTAGGCTCATAGGTGCTCATACAGACTCAACTTAACAATCAGAGAGCCTGCATGGGGGCTGACCTAAGCACCTCTCTGTCTCTCTGCCTCTCTGTTTCTGTCTCTGTCTTCCCCCTCCATATGTGTGTGTGTGTGTGTGTGTATGTGTGTGTGTGTGTTTGCATGTATATGTGTATGTTACAGTTGTGTAGCTTGGTCTTCTTGTGTGACTCTTAACAGTGGGAACAGGTAATATCTATGACAATTTTGGGACAGTTTCCTTGTACTGGTTTGCATAGTCCTGCTTTAATTGAGGGAAGGTGCTAAGTCTTACTGCAGTTTGGTATGTTCTGCTTTGTTGATATTCATGGAAGGCTGTTTCTTTTCTGAAGAGGTATGTAGAAGTAGATATGGGAGGTCAGAGGGACTGGGAGAAGGGGGGGTAATATGTAGTTGGAATGTAAAAAATTTTAATGATAATAAATACATAAAACTAGTTCATAAACACATAAACATACAAACTATGTTAAACTCCAGTTTATATTTATATAATCCATGTTTTATATAACAATTAAGTAGTCATAAATTTATTAATGAGTAGGAAACAAGACATAAAGGAAAGGGAGGAGGCTAGGGTAGAATCGATGTAATATAGTATACATGTATCTTCAATACATACATGTTAAATAGTTGATGATTTTTAAAAGTTAGTTCATAATTTGATGCAATTTTATTTCTTCCTCATTGGATTATTGATCAATTCTCTCCATGAAGATAATTGTAACCCTTGCTAGTGAAATACCTGCCCACTTAGCCAAAATAATATCTATGTTCACCAAAAAATAAGCAAATGTAAATAAACAACAAAACAAGCTTTAAATGATATCTCATTTAATAATTATAAAATTTTATCATGGCAACATTAATAGATGAATAACATTCTGTCAGAGTTAGTGGTTGTCAGTCCTTGAAAAAAGCCAAGCATACAACTCTTCTTATACTACTTAGTTTTCTACACCTCCGGGTTTCTTCTCTGATATCAGAAGCCTGTAACTTAACAGTGGATTGAAAACTCACACATTCATAAGTACATCCTGAAAATCAGCCTCTAATTCTGACAGCTCACTATTACCTTGCCTCTTTATTCACTGCTTCTAATTACTTAGGACTGTTTTTCTTCGTACTATGCTCAAAAACATCACATGAGCTTATGAATCAAAGTTTTCAATAAATAATTCTTACTTGCATAGTAATAAATGCATATATCTCATTTAAAATGATAATCTAATAGTAGTTGAGAATTTTTGTAAGAACTGTGCATTCTTGGGTTCCTATAAGAAGTGATTTTTTTTTTAATATAGACACCAATGCCAAGTGATAAGTAAGAAACAGAAACAGAAAATTTCCGGACAAACAAGTCTAGAAAACTAAGAACTGTTTGTTCTATGACTTTTAGACTAGTCACAGAGAAGGAAGCACTATTACAATAGCACTAACAATGTACACATATCTAGCAATAGTAAAATATATAAAAGGATTATTATGCATATCACATGTATAAAGCCATAGTTTTCTTTGTGCAGTAATCATGGCCATTTGTGTGCATTTTTTTATTTTTATTACCTAGGCTTGAAGAAATTTTTAGAAAACAGACTCAACACACATGGAAAAGTAGAATGTAAAGCAAACTCCTATAAAGTGTCTGCACAGCAGAGAAATGTGCGAGTT
Source organism: Micromys minutus (assembly GCF_963924665.1). NCBI lineage: Eukaryota > Metazoa > Chordata > Mammalia > Rodentia > Muridae > Micromys > Micromys minutus. Next base: position 21,936,639 of record NC_137982.1, on the reverse strand, counting down.
TGCCATCCAGTCAGTTTTGTGTGGTATGTACAAAAAATTCCTTCATATATCTAAATCTGCCATAGTTTATATCTTTTTCATAAAAAATTAAGTGGACTTGACGGCTTTTTCCATGTGACTTACCCATGTGATGACTCTTAGGTTGGGAATCTCCCACTCTCCTTCTGTTTCCTATCAGAACCCCTCAGCTCAGGCATGTGGGGCCAATTTTTTTTCTCTGCAGCACAGGGAGAGGGAGGGGCATTTCATTTTAGTCTTAACATAATGTTTAAGTAGCTAAAAAGGAAAGCTATGCCTTGGTAAATCCTTTAGGAGACACTCAGAATGAGGGAGTAGTCAACCCTCTCTGTTGTAGTAATATTTGACTTGAGGTTGGAGTTACTGTTACTTTCTAAAAAGTAAAACCCAATTGAATGAATGCTTCACTGAAAATATAATGCTGTTTTATATCCTGATCTGCTATTTTGTTTGAGCGCAACATGATAGATACAGGAAGTTGTCAGGGTTACAGTGGATACAGAGATTAGATCATTTTCCAATACAAAATTCACACAAGCTTTACTTTTGGTTTTATATCTTAGTTTTCAAAAGTAGAGAAAAATTAAATTAGTTTTGGTAGGATAGACAGAGGACAAAATACAGGACATTATTAGCAGTGACAGTAATTTACCCTGGGGCATATTTATACAGAAAGCTCAATAATATTTGCTTTTAATATAAATAGACATTTATGAAAGTAGACTTACCATTTACTGATTTACCTATAAGTTTCAGTGGGATATGATTAGGAGTGAAGATACAAGAAAATATTTACTTCTATTGATTTATTTTACTTATAATATACTAATAATGTTTACTTATAACTAATAATGATTGAGAGAACATTCCATAGGACAATATACAGAAAGCAATAATAGAATACATGCTGAAACACACAAAGTTTATATCACTGATTCACTATTTTGTCACTATATTTGCAGCTAGAAATATATATATATATACATATATATATATATATGCACATATGTACATATATATCATATTATGTATGTACACACATAATATTTATATGCATGACATTATATATATATGAGTATATATATGAGTATATATGAGTACATATGAGTATATATATATATATATATATATATACTCATATATATATACCCTCATAGAAATGGATTACTTGCAATTGAAGTGCATAGTGTTTGTCACACACTTGTTATTGTTTCAGATTTGAACATAAACTGTTCTTCAGTGTGATCATGTATTTATTACTGTTGGTGGCTGTGGTGTTTTGAATATTATTTTAGCATTGTTCATCTGCATAAATGCAATCAAAGTGTTCTGTTCATTTATTGATACTTAATGAAGTATTTTAATAATGAATGGATTATAAACCTGAAGATCACTTATTTTCTTCATACATCTGAAACTTTGAGCAAATATCAGTAGATATTGGTCCACAAAATATCATTATTCATAGATAAATGTTTTATATTATGAAGTCCACGATGCTCTCAGTGCCCTTGTGATTATTATATATGGTAGGGGTGCTGTAAGAATAATCTAAAGAGGAAAGGTACTTTAACTTTCTTGTGACATGAAGGACCAGAGCACACTTGAGGAGGACCAAAACTTAAAGGATGGGGGCAATAATAGCTATCTTCCAAAAACAAAAGCAAAATTCCTAGTGGGTACAGACAATCTGAAGTTAGAAGCACAGTTTGTTGGGAATTTATTCTGAAGGTATCTTTATGTTGTTCTAAAGGAAAGCAGACTGCTTTTTAAAGATGCTAATCTCATTAAAACTTACAACCTTTCTTCCTACATGAACCTTGACTATAACATTCAGCTTCCTATATCTCATCTCCACAAACTGTACCGTTTATACTTTTTTATGCCTCACTTGCTCTTTTCCATTTGAGACCTTCAGATCCATCATCAACACATTCAATATTGTGCAGTCTTAAAATTTTCTCATCCAAATAAATCAGTTTATTATTATAATTTTTTTTTAATTTAGATCTTGGCAAGCGAAAATACTCTTTGGTGTTAGATATTATTTTTTGAAAGCAGTCATGGTTTGGCTAAATATCCTCTAAGACCCAGATCTTAAATGCTTGACCCCTAGCCACCATAAGATAACACATAGTTAGAAGTTGATATATGCTCTTGAGAATATTTGGGTCATAGCCAGTTCTCTCCTTGCCATACTCCATCATAATATTATGTGTCACTGTAGGCCCCAAAGAATAGTGCAACTCACTGTGGACTGCATTACTCAATCTTGAGCCAAAATTAATATTTCATCACTATAAGTTGACTATCACACATTCTACCATAGCAAGAGAAATATGACTTACAAAAGATTACTGAAGGGTAATGTTTGTGGACTATATTTTTAGATAGAAATAGAGACATAATAGGTTTAGAGTTTCCCAAAACAATTAAATGTTTCAGCCTAAAAGCATTAAGACCAAGGCACAGAAAAAGCCATTAAGCACAGAAAGTAAAAACAAAGAAACCAAAAAAAAAAAAAAAAGAAAAAGAAAAAAATCATAAGTTACTAACATTACATTTTACATAAATGTGAATATATAGTTTAGTCATAGAAGGCTGAGAATATTTGTTGTTCATGATTAAAATAGCACACCATTTTGACAGAGGGTATTATGTGCCCACGGCAGATTTAGACCTATTTGTGATTTTGCGTTGCTTTTTATTTTTGATTCTCTCAGCACCAATATGTTATATGAATTATTATGTTTTCATTTTTATATATCAAGAAACTGAGATACAATCATGGCTTCATTTCCAAGTCACAGGGTAATAACTACTCAGAAACATACCTGCATAATCTAACTCTTTTGTTTCCTCCTGTAATTATGCTTGTACAATGAAGCTTGAGATACTGGATGTGTAGTCAGCAAAACAATGTAAATTACGCTGCCTCTGCTTTGCTACTGCCTTAACACTGGGAAGCAAAGTGCAGCTTTGTGGGGACGCAGAACACTTTTTCCATTGAATCTTACCATGTAATTCTTCAACTTGACTCTCGTAGATTTCAGTTATTTACCTTTAGTTGTTTTGCTATAAGGCTACAGATCATTGTGCCATGTAAGACTCTGATTTCAATTTAAGCAGCATGTATTAGTGTCTTAATTTGCTATATATATTCTGCTTTATAATACAATTGACCAAGGAAGGTTGTGGTGTTTTGTCTCATTTGTTAGACAGAATATATAAACAACCCTTACTTTTCCAGACTCTTTGCCAACATTAAATTAATTTAAAGTGTTTTCCACTCTGTTCTGTTCTCTGAATCTCCCTTCCTTGCTGTTAATAATAATAATTATTCTTTCTTAGCTCTCTGATCAGCTAGTAAATTTCATCAGTTGATCTAACGAGGCAAATGGGATGAAACAAAAATCTTAGATACATTTATATTACTTAAAACCCTACTATAAAGCAGAGTTCTTTTTACTTTGTTACTTTATACAGTGTGTGAAATTATGAACCCCATATACCAAGGCTATATAGTACATCTCAGAAAAAAAAGAAAAAGAAAAACAACAGACAAAACACATTATCTTGTTTGCTACTATCGCTACCATGATCTTTCAGGATATTGTCACTATTTTAAACATTTAAAATATTTGAGTGTGATGGGGCACTGTGTAAATTATTACTTTGTATTATAAAGGGTCTGAAAACTTTCACTCTTAATTATGAAATGCATGAAAGCTATGGGAAACAAGAAAGTAACCTTAGCAGTCATTAATGTTTGCTGCGACAAAATATGTACCGGAAAAGAACTTAAATTGGGGGAGATATATTCTGACTCACAACTGTAAAGACTGGCATCATGTCAGGGAATGTGTGGTGGCAAAAGCATAAAGGTGATGTCTCTAGATTGTGCGAAAATCGAGAATTATAGCCACATATACAGGTGCTACATTCACTACATAATTTTTATTTAGCCAGGGCCCTGGCCAAGAGATGGCCCAAACTCATATCCAGGGTGTCTTCCTTCTTCCACTCATCATCTGTGGAAACACCTTCACAAAGGAGGCTATGTGTATGTTTTTAGGCAATTCTAACTCTAGCCAAGTTTACAGTGTCAATGAACACTGTGACTTTACACATTTTTAATACTTATTGAATCTTGTGGATGAACCTAAGAAAATTTACTGGTTCTTTCCAAGCAATAAAACCCTTCCTTTGCATTTCCCTCATTTTATATGTATTTATGTTCTTACAAGTTTGAAGTGGGTGGGTGGGATATTCTCCTGAAGAACTTGTACTACTGTAACAACGTCCAGCATGAGGTTTGCTTTATTTGTTTATTTTTCTGATAATGGTAGCAATATCATTTGCTTTCTCCATAAAGAGCTTGCTTGCAACCTTAATATTTTCCATTTTTTCTTGTCCAAATTGTACATTTTTGTATCGCTCTGCTTTACATTCTCTCTCACTGTAGATCTGAATCCTACTAGGAGTAGTGAATATGGCTTAGCCATATGTATTATTCCATATTAAATTTTTTTTACATAAAAGAAGTTACTTTATTTCTGATTTTAGTCTTCCTTTTTTTTCCTCTCATAACATGGTAAGAGTATGGGCATGTTATTTGCCATAGTATATTATGAATGATTCAGAATTTGAAGAATTCTTTCTCCTTTTGAAATTTCATGAATGAGAATAAATTCTAGTCTTCACAAATCCACAAGAATGGTCCACTAGTGACTGATTATAATAAACCATTATTTTAGTCATGAACTGCAAAGTTCTCTCCCATAGGGCCAAGTTTATCTCAGCAATAGAATCACTACCACCAATTTTCTGTATTAGTTCAAGTTTCCATTTATGTGACAAAACACCAGACAAGAGCAAGTTAAAGAAGTTGTGAATTCTATCTTAAATCTGAGGGTACACTTATGACAGCAGGGAAGAATGGGGGCAGGAAAGAGAGCCAGCACATAGAGAGATGAATGCTAATGTTCAACCTATTTCCTTCTCTATATACAGTTCAGAAACCCAGGCCAGAGAATGACAGCATGTATATTTATGATGGGTCTTTCCTTTGCACTTAACCTTCATTGGGAACACTTTCATAGATATATCCAGAGGCAAGTTTTCCAGATGATTTTGAATTTGCTTAAATTGACCATGAAAGTCTCTCATAGGAACTGATACACTCTGGATATTAGACCAATTGAGAGATATAATTTTCTTCAGATACTATCTAAAATTGAAATTCAGTTTTTACATAGAAATGTTAATATACAGAGCAACTTGCTGTTAAAGATAGCCACAAGGCACAGTGATGTGTGGATTTGTAGTTAAGTGTCTTGCCTTTGCAGCAAGAGTGATATTTTTTGAAGCTGTATATCTCTTTATTGGTGATAGTCCTATTTCCAAGATTTGCAACATATTCTGGTTACATTGTATTTTTCTAAATATGGATTACAAATGTTTTCTAAAGGTTTTTATGGTCACTAATATCTATTATTGTTTAAATCCCGATAGGATAAGACTTCTTAAGATATGTGAACAAATATTTATTCACTCCAGATGGGATGTCAAATGCACATCAAAGAAATGTCTACACCCAAGTCCAGATTGATAAACAAAAAAGTTTATTAGGGTTATATACTAAACTTAGGTGCCTGCTTACTTACTTTCTTTCTTACTTACTTAATACATTAGCGGGTACAATTCAAAGACAACTATGTAGCAGGTGATAGAGCTTCATCCCTGGGGATCTTTTAGAAAGTAAGACCAGAGTGTCTACCCACTCTCAGTATTTTGTTTTGTTTTGTTATTGTAAATTCTGGAAGTAGCCTCAGTGGTTCTATAACTCCTATAATGTCACGCCCAACCTCTACCAACAAGGAAGACACCACCGAGGGAAGATCTTCAAGCAGTTTTTTCAGGATCCTTGAACAAGCTTCTGCTTCTGCTTCTGCCTCTGTCTCTGCCCCTGGCAGAAGGACCGCAGAGGCTTAAATCCCCTTGTGCCCACTAACCCCTGTAAGCCACGTGGGCCCTGCAGATAGGCTGCTTCAATGAGGAAGCAGGCAAGCTGAACAGGCACAGCCAAATAAGGAGTTGTTTACTACTGAGAGCCCTCACCATCAAGGAGATGGAAGTCGGAAACCTGTGCCATCTTCAGGGTGTGGCACCTCACAGCTCTCTGCAGTATAACTCTCTCATCTTACTTGGCCTAGTAATTCTTGTTAGATTCCTGAATCATTTGATGTTTTCAGGAAGGGATATTTTAATTTGGAGAAAAATAATATCTACACAAGGAATTCATTCCTATAACTATTCCATGTGCCCTACCTTCTCAACTGTGATGTGTGTGAGCCTCAGATGGGGATTGCTAATTTTTACCCTGATGACAAAGCATTAGTTCACCATATCACACCGACCCTTACTTTCTATTTGCAAACTGACTGGCTATGAATCTCTGAAGTAACCTCTGCCTACTACAACAGATAAGTATCCCTTCATGCCCAAGGCTGATAAGAGGAGTATTCTCAAACAAGATAATTAATACACACTTTCATAGGCATAACATACTAAGTTAACAAAATATGTTACTTTTCCCTTGCTGTGTTAAAATACCATGACTAAAGGAAATTTGAAACAAAAGCAAAGTTTTTTGGGACTTAACTTTTCCAGAGGGCTAACACTCTAGCTGTAATGGAGAAGCATGACAGAAAGGGCAGGCAAGGCAGTAAGAATGGAAAGAAGAATGCTCACATCTTGAACCATATTGATGAAATGAAAAGGGTGATCTGTAAGTGTCTTGTTCTAGGAATCTCTTTCAGTGTTGTTTTTGGCTATTGAAAGTGTCTTTTTCCATAGCCAAAGGGTGACTTCATTCTGTTTAACTGCTCTTTTTAAAGTTAGTACTGACAATCTTTTTTTAATATGAGTCATCAAGAGTTTTGTTTTACACCCCACACCAATCTATTCCAAGGAAATATCAATTGACCATTGTGCAAGAAGAAGGAGAAAAAAACATGACAAGAAGAACACAATAAGGAAGCATTAGTATCCAAATGTCCTATCATTTGAATCAATCATTTGGCCTAAACTTGAAGCCTTATCCTGCAGAACTGCTATGGAGCTGCCAATCACCACCTCCCAGAAACCAGCAGCTCAATTGTTCTGTTTTACAACTCTTTCTGGCTTGAAGTTACTGGAGAATCACCCTGCCAGGCTCTTATCTCAGAGGGCTAACAAGGACTGAGTAAGGTTCTGACTGGCCTGGCCCAGCTTTTGTACTGGACATTTTCCACTGTTGAAAAGAGCCAGAATGTGTTAACAATTTTGAGCACTGTGGGAGAAATGTACACCGCATGCTCTGGAAAGATAATTTTGGTACTCTGGGAAGAAACCTATTCGGCTACACTTCTGATTTCCTCTTTCCCTAGCTTTTGTGTAGTCACATGTTCATGCTTTAACTTCTTCTGAGCTCACACACATTTGTGCATGCATCCTTGTTTCATCTAGAGAATTATACTCCATACAATTATTGTGACAGTTGCTTTTAACTAACCCACACATGTTACTTTGCTCTTCTTTCTTTTTCTCATCAGTGTTTGTTTGTTTTGTTTTGCTTTGTTTTATTTTTTACTGTTTTCCTAATGTTTGAACCTGGTTTTCATGTCAGTCTAAATCATTCATGTAGAACAAAACTTTATTTAGTTTGTGATGATTATATTCCATCAAAATGTTTATCAAATTTAGTGAAACATGCTGAAGGTCTTAAGATAAAGAACACTTTCATGATACTGTGATAGAACTGTACACTCTTGCAAATATTAACTCCCAGATATCATGTAACCTTAGTGATCTCTGCACTTTCCTTATTGTCCTCTAATCCCTGATGATCATTATGAGGACTACAGTCTCGGAAACAGTGTTGCTAATTGCTCCCATAACTCAGTCCATTAAAACCAATTTCCCTCTCTGTCCAGATTTTGAAGTGCCTTTACTCTCAAGATCAGGGAATAGTGACCGCCAGCCCCTAGGGGTTGATAAACTGGTGAGTGGGAGATCTGGGCGGCCAGGGAGCAGAGAGATCTCTGCGGAGTGCACACGCGGAGTGTGCCCTCCGACCTGCCTGATCCGGGCACCAGGAACAGAACTTTGGAACCTCTGTTCCCACCCAGCAACCCTGAGGCATAGAACAGGGCTCAACCCATCTGCCACCTGGACCAGTGGGGATCCAGGGACACAGACCAGATACGAGGGAAAGGCGAGAACATATCACTGACAACAAAATGGCAAGAGGAAAGCGAAAGAGTATATCCCAAAAAAACCAAGACAACATGGCAACACCAGAACCAAGCTCTCCCATAACAGCAAACATCAGAATGCCAAACACTCCAGAAAAAGAAGACGCAGACCTGAAATAATACCTCAAGATGCTGATAGAGATACTTAAACAAGAACGGGAGGAAAAGCAAAATGATGTAGAGCTTTTAAAGAGAAAACAAGAAAAACACTCAAAGAACTATAGGAAAACAGAATCAAAGAGATGAAAAAATGGAAGAGGGAATTTAAAATGGAAATTGACACAATAAAGAAAACACTAAAAGAGATAACCCTAGAGGTAGAACACCTAAAAAAGAAATCAGGAGTCACAGAAGCAAGCATTTCCAATAGATTACAAGAGATGGAAGAGAGAATCTCGGGGCGGAAGACAACATTGTAAACATAGACAAAACAGCCAGAGAAGATGCAAAAAACAAAAAGCTCCTAAGCCAAAATGTCCAGGATATCCAGGACACAATGAGAAGACCGAACCTAAGGATAATAGGAATAGAAAAGAAAGAAGAGTATCAACTAAGAGGCACAGTAAATATCTTCAACAAAATTGTAGAAGAAAACTTCCTTACCCTCAAGAATGAGATGACCATGAGCATAAAAGAAGCCTTCAGAACTCCAAATAGGTTCGACCAGAAAAGAAATACCTCCCGACACATAATAGTCAAAACACCAAGTGCGCAAAGCAAAGAAAGAATACTAAAAGCAGTAAGGGAATAAGGTCAGGTAACATATAAAGGCAGGCCAATCAGAATCACACCCGATTTCTCAACAGAGACTATGAAAGCTAGAAGAGCCTGGACAGACATCATGCAGACCCTACCAGAGCACAAGTGCCAGCCCAAGCTGCTATACCCAGCAAAACTATCAATCACCATAGATGGAGAGATGAAGATATTTCAAGACAAATCAAAATTTACACAATATCTGACAACAAACCCAGCACTACAACAAATTATAGATGGAAAACCCAATACAATGAGGGAAAATACAGCCTAGTAAAAACAAGAAAACTCCTAAACAAGAAAACTAAATGAAGAAAAAGACACAGACACAACTCAACCCACAAGAGCAATAATGGCAGGAAACAGAAACAACTATTCCTTGATATCTATTAACATAAATGGACTCAACTCCCCAATAAAGAGACATAAGCTATCAGACTGGATACATAACCAAAATCCTGCCTTTTGCTGCACCCAGGAAACTCATCTCAGGGACAATAACAGACACTATCTCAGAGTAAAAGGGTGGGAAAAAAACTTCCAAGCAAACAGCCTCAAGAAGCAAGCTGGAGTGGCTATTCTAATATCGAATAAAGTAAATTTCCAACCAAAAGTTATCAAAAAAGATAAGGAAGGACACTTTTTATTCATTACCGGGGAAATCTGTCAGGAGGAACTCTCAATTCTTAACATACCTGCTCCAAATAAAAAAGCACCCACATTCATAAAAAACCCTACTAAAGCTCAAAAAATACATTTCACCCGACACAATAAAAGTGGGAGACTTTAATACCCCTCTTTCACAAATGGACAGATCATGGAAACAGAAACTGAACAAGGACACTGCAAAACTAGCAGAGACTTTGTCCAACAAGAATTAATAGATATATACAGAACATATCATTCTAAAGTAAAAGAATACACCTTCTTCCCGCCACCCCATGGCACCTCCTCGAAAATTGACCACATAATTGGACACAGAATGAGCCTCAATCGATATAAGAAGATTGAAATACTCCCATGCATCCTCTCAGATCACCATGGTCTATGGCTGGTCTTTAACAACAACAAAGACAACAAAAAGCCTACATAAACACAGAAACTAACCAATGCTCTGTTAAAGGATAGCAGGGTCAAAGAAGACATAAAGAAAGAAATTAAGGACTTTCTAGAATTCAATGAAAACGAAAACACAACATACCCAAACCTATGGGATGCAATGAAAGCAGTACTGAGATGAAAACTCATAGCACTTAGTGCTTCCAAAAAGAAACTAGAGAGAGCTTACATCAGCAACCTGACAGCACAACTAAAAGACCTAGAATAAAAGGAAGCACATATACCCAAGAAGAGTAGACGACAAGAAATAATCAAAATTAGGGCAGAAATAGACCAAATAAAAACAAAAAGAACCATTGAAAAAAATCAACAAAACCAAGAGTTGGTTCTTTGAGAAAATCAACAAGATTGATAAACCCCTAGCCAGACTAACAAGAGGGCAAAGAAAGCATATACAAATTAACAAAATCAGAAAGGGAAGTGGCGACATAAGAACTGAAACTGAGGAAATTCAAGAAATCATCAGATCCTACTACAAAAACATATACTCCAAAAAACTGGAAAATCTGGAGGAAATGGACGGATTCCTAGACAGATACAAGATCCCAAAATTAAACCAGGACAAAGTAAACCATCTAAATAACCCTATAACACCTAAAGAAATAGAAGAAGTCATCAAAAGACTCCCAACCAAAAAAAACCCAGGTCCAGACGAGTTAAGTGCAGAATTTTATCAGACATGTATTATGGATATAACACCAATACTCTCCAAACTGTTCCGAAAGATAGAATCAGATGGAATACTACCCAGCTCATTTTTTGAGGCTACAATAACCCTTGTACCTAAACCACACAAAGACCCTACAAGGAAAGAGAACTTCAGACCAATCTCACTTTTGAACATTGATGCAAAAATACTCAACAAAATCCTTGCAAACCGAATCCAAGAACACGTCAAAATGATCATTCATCATGACCAAGTAGGCTTCATCCCTGGGATGCAGGAATGGTTTAATATAAGGAAATACGTCAACGTAATCCACCATATAAACAAACTCAAAGAAAAAAAATCAAATGGTCATCTCACTGGATGCTGAGAGAGCATTTGACAAAATTCAACACCCCTTCATGTTAAAAGTCCTGGAAAGAACAGGAATCCAAGGTACATACTTAAACATAATAAAAGCAATATACAACAAACCAACAGTCCACATCAAGCGTAAGGGTGGAAAACTTGAAGAAATCCCACTAAAATCAGGGACTCAACAAGGCTGCTCACTCTCCCCCTACCTATTCAACATAGTACTGGAAGTCCTGGCTGGAGCAATTAGACAGCAAAAGGAGATCATGGGACACAAATCAGAAAGGAAGAGATAAAAACATCACTCTTTGCCAATGACATGATAGTGTACTTAAGTGACCCCAAAAACTCCACCAGAGAACTACTACAGCTGATAAACAAGTTCAGCAAAGTGTCTGGATACAAAATCAACTCAAACAAATCAGTAGCCTTCCTATACTCAAAGGACAAAAAAAGGAGAAAGAAATAAGGGAAAAGGTACCTTTCACAATTGTCACAAAAACTATGAAATACCTTGGTGTGACTCTAACTAAGCTAGTGAAGGAACTGTACTAAAAGAACTTCAAACCTCTAAAAAAAAAAAAAAAAAATTGAGGAGGATCTCAAAAAATGGAAAGATCTCCCATGTTCATGGATTTAAAAGATCAACATTTTAAAAATGGCCATCCTACCCAAAGCAATCTACAGATTCAACGCAATCCCCATCAAAATTTCAACACAGTTCTTCATGGAATTGGAAAGATCCATGTACAATTTCATATGGAAAAACAAAAGACCTAGAATAATGAAATCCATCCTCAACAACAAGAAAACATCTGCGGGAATCACTATCCCTGACCTCAATCTATATTACAAGGCAATTGTGCTGAAAACTGCTTGGTACTGGTACAGAAATAGGCATGTGGAACAATGGAATAGAAGAGAAGATCCAGAAATGAGCCCTCACATACATGGTCACCTGATTTTTGACAAAGGAGCCATAAACATTCAATGGAAAAAAGACAGCCTATTCAACAAATAGTGCTGGTCCAACTGGCACTCAACATGCAAAAGAGTTAAAATAGTCCCTTTCATATCTCCTTGTGCAAAGCTCAAGTGTAAGTGGATCAAAGATCTCCACATTAAACCAGATACACTGAAACTATTAGATCAGAAAGTAGAAAAAACTTTAGGACATATAGGCACAGGAGAAAATTTTCTGAACAAAACACCAATGTCTCAAGCTCTAAGGTCAAAGATTAACAAATGGGACTTAATGAGATTGCAAAGTTTCTGTAAGGCTAAGAACATTGTCTAGAAAACAAAATGGCAGCCAACAGAATGGGAAAAGATTTTTACCAACTACACAACAGATAGAGGCCTAATATCTAAGGTATACAAAGAACTCAAAAAGCTAGACACCAGAGAATCAAATAACCCTATTAAAAAATGGCGTACAGAGCCAAACGAAACGTTCTCAGTTGAAGAATATCGAATGGCTGAGAAATATCTGAGGAAGTGCTCAACATCCTTAGCCATCAGGGAAATGCAAATCAAAACAACCCTGAGATTCCACCTCACACCAGTCAGATTGGCTGAGATCCAAAACTCAGATGACAACAGATGCTGGCGAGGTTGTGGAGAAAGAGGAACCCTTTTCCACTGTTGGTGGGGTTGCAAACTAATAAAACCACTCTGGAAATCAGTCTGGCGATACCTCAGAAAATTGGATTTAAACTACCTGAAGACCCAGCTATTCCTCTTTTGGCATATATCCCAGAGACACCTTAGTACACAACAAAGATATATGCATCACAATGTTTATAGCAGCTCTATTTATAATAGCCAGAAGCTGGAAAGAACCCAGATGTCCTTCAGAAGACGAATGGATACAAAAATTGTGGTGCATTTACACAATGGAATACTACTCAGCCACCAGAAACAATGACTTGACCAAATTCTTAAGAAAATGGCTGCATCTAGAGAATATCATGCTGAGTGTGATAACCCAGTCACAAAAGAACAGACATAATATGCAGTCACTGATAGTTGGATGCTAACCCCAGAGTCTTGCCCTGCCCCAGAAACAACTCACAGACTGTATGAAGTCCAAGAAATAAAGAAAACAAAACAAAACAAAACCAAAAAAATCTTTATATAAAAAGAAATCTTTGACTATTACCATGTTACATTTTTTTACATGTACTTTATGCTCATTGTAACTATTAAGTTTTCAATGCATACTATCAAATCTTTAAAAAAATCAAGTACTGACTAAAAAATATATTCATACAGTTTTATGTAAAAATTATTTTAAAATCTGAAAAAAGTACTGACAAAAATGATGTATTGTATAATTTTATGCAAAAATGCTTATAATCTGTACATTTATATTTGTTTTGTAAAATAAAGTTGTTAAGAAAATTCTGACCAATACACAGAATTGTGTTTTTTATCACAAGTTTTTTTAAAAAACTTTATTATAATAAATGCCTTAAAGTCTATATAAGTGGCTAAAGGCAATACAAGAATTTTAAAAGTGAAAAAAAATCAGTGAATAATTAGCTATATTACCGGGTTTCCAATTCACAGTAGTCAAACTAACCCAATTTTTCCCATGTCTCTATTTTTTCCTTCTATACATCTACTTTAGCTATAGATCTACTTTATCTTATGGACCATTTGCCCATATAGTAGGGCTTCCAGTTTAGTGTTTAAGGGGTTCTTGAATGCATGAACCCGAAGGTCCATTTCTTTTTGCCTTCTCTTGTTCTCATTTCTTGCTGTGAGTTTTAGCCTGCTCTGATCTGTCAGTTTTTATTTTCTCTATTCTCTTTTATTTCATTCTTATCCATTGGAATCCTGTTTGTTTTGCAACAAGAAACAAGAAAGGAGTGGATCTGGATGTAAGGGAAGGAAGAAAGAAACTGAGAGGAGTAGAGATAGGTAAACCAAAACTAGAATCTATTATTTGAGAAAAAAAATCTATTTTCAAGAAAAAAGAAAAATAATGAATATATAGAATATTCCTTGTTTTTTTCAGTTTCTTAAACTGTTAACTAAGTTTGCATCCTTAGTCAAGGATATCTCTCCATTGTATAAGTCAGATATTAGTTGTTTGTTAAAGCTATGTATTGTAATGCTGAGTGTAGACCCTCAAATCCTGGTTGCCCAGAGACTAGAAAGTCACACTTATACCCTAGTAACACTATGTGACCTGGCCCCCAAGTTATCTGGGAATTGATGAATAAAAATGCCTACAGCCAATAGCTGGGCACAAGTACCCCCCTTTGGAGTTGGAGGAGACTAAGAGAAGGAGAAAAAAAGAGAAGACACAGGGTAAGAATCTTAAAATAATGTCTGTGTAGGCTGGCTAGTTAGTGTTAAGAGTAGACTGGATGAAACATGACAAATTATATAATGATATTCTTGGCTGTAAAACAGACATTGTAGCATAAAGGTCAATATCTGTTGAGTGATAAAGACTTATTATAAATGCGATAGTGTGTACCTTTTATCCTGAATCTGTATAGTCAAAGTTGAAGTAGAAATCCTGGATTAGGATTAAATATTTTCTACAAAAGTTACTTATTCTACTATATTTACTTTATATTTTCTCTCCTTATTTTCTGATTCTTCACATTAGTACCAAATGTTTGGATCCAAGGAATGGCATCTTAGCATAGCTTTAATTGTATTCTTTCCCTTATTACCCACATTGCAAATCAAATCCACCATCTAATACTCATTTTCTTGCCAAATCAGAGAAGAATGTGAAGGATGGCTGTAGCATTAGTAGACCTTTTCACAATATGAATGATTTTTACTTAAATAGGTCTGTTTGTTCTGGGTAGAAAGCTGAGCCTTGGTTAATTGAGTTATTATTTATGGCAGGATTCACACAACTGATACTCTAAAATACATTTTTGGTTTTGGTGGTTCTATTTAAACCAATCTCAGTGCATGACTTTTTTTTTTTAGCTTACGTGAAAAAGAAATATTCATATCAGAGACTTTATTAAGAACCAATCTAAAGGGGGAAAGGGAGAATTCACAATAGGCCATTCCCTGCCAGGAATCTATAGTCTATGTACATGGATTAAAGACACTCACTGGTAGCTTTCTGTAGTCCCATGCATATGCCTTCTTCCCTGCCTTGGGTCGTCCTATGGCAGCTTTGTCAGGGATAATGACTTCCTCTCAGTCTCTCCCCTTCTTCTTGGGAGTTTTCAGATCACAGAGAGACACTCCATTCCATGGACACTATACCTAGTCTATATGGCACAGAGATGCTACTAAGCAACTGTGCTTCAAGTCATAGTTCCCCCACTCTCATCACCTAGAAGCTGCTTGAAAGAGATTATGAACTCCTCTTGGCCACTCTTTCTCCAGATCATCATGACCCTAGCATATATAAATGGGACCATTTAATACCAGAAAGGTGAATTAAAAACAGCCCTCACCTGCTTATGTGTTTAAATGATTGTCCCATATTTGTGAGTGCTTGAAAAGGATAAGAACACATGACACTTTTGGAGAAGCTATGGCCGTTTGGAAGAAGAATCACTGGGGCTGGGCTTTGAGGTTTCAAATGTGCTTGTCTTTTCTGTTGTCTCTCTTTCTCTGCCTTTTGTATAATGTCTAATCATGTAAGATCTCAGCTAGTACTCCAACAGTATGCTTATCTTCCAGTTCCATGGATTCTTTCATGCTACTCATGGACTCACCCTATGAAACTAAAAACAAATACCCAATTCGGTGTATCCTTTTATAATTTGACTTTATCGGGCCATCCCTCTACAACAATAAAAATGTAACTATGATGGGTGACTTAAAAAATTTTTGAAATGAGTTACAATCAAACCTTAACTGTAGACGAGCAGATACCAAACTAAAAAGAAAAGCAGCATGAAAGACAAAAATAATATGGCTCTTCATAAAACAAATAAAAATCAAATAGTCTACAAATCTCATACAAAAATAGTGACTATTGAAGATGATATGTAAGATATCTCAGAAGAAGTGCTTACTGGCAGGAGCCTATATAGATGCCTCTTCAGAGGCTCTGCCAGAGCCATATTGATACAGATGAGCATGCTTGCAGCTAACCATCAGACTTAGTAGGGGACACTCAATGGAGAAGCTAGAGAAAAGACAGAAGGAACTGAAATGGTTTGCAACCTTATGATAAGAACAGCAATATCAACTGACCAAGTTCTCCATATCTTCCATGGACTAAAGCACCAACCAACGAGTATCCATGGAGCAGCCATAGCTCCAGTTGCATATGTAGCAGAGGATGGCATTGTCTGGCATCAACAGGAGGAGAAGCCTTCAGTCCAGTGAAGGCTCATTTTCCCAGTGTAGGGAAATGTCAAGGTGCTGAGGTGAGAGTTAGTGCATCTTCATGGAAGCAAGGGAAGAGGGAGAGCAGATAGGAGAGGGAGAAAATAACATTTGAAACGTAAATGCAGGGAATATCTAATAAAATGATAAAAAGAACCCTCTGAGATTTCATCTTACACCAGTCAGAATGGCTAAGATCAAAATATCAAGTGATGGTCTATGCTGGCAAGAATGGGGAGCAATGGGAACAGTCCTCCATTGGTAGGTAAAGTGCAAACTTGTATAACAACTCTGGAAATATAGTTCATCCATGCAGTGGAATAATACTCAGCCATTAAAAACAAAGGCATCATGAATTTAGCAGACAAATGGATAGATCTGAAAAATATCATTCTGAGTGAGGTAACACAGACTGAAAATGACATGCATGGTATGTATTCATTTATGAGTGGATATTAGCAATGTGGTAGAGTATACCCAAACTACACTCAACAGACCAAAAGAAATTAAACAAAAAGGAAGGTCCAAGTTGCCTGAATCTCACTTAGAAGGAGTTATAAAATAGTCATAGACGGAGAGCAGATAGGAGAGAATTGGGTGTGAGAGGCCATAGGGAGGAGAATGAAGGGGCTTCAGGATCAAAGTGGGGAGAGACAGGAGAGATGGCCAGATGATCAGCACAATGAATGGAAATATGCAGCTGTCAGGGGTGTGAAAGTCAGAGCATCTTGAGAAAGTGTCAGAGATGTGAGATAGGAGAGGTTCCTAGGAATCAAGGGAGACCTTAGCTGATACTCACAGCACTAACTACATGGATTTGGAAGCTTCCACCTTCTATAGCCAGACAGAAATGCCAGTGGAGTGATAGGGACACTAATAGACCATCAAAGCTGTAGACAGAAAATATATTCTGTTTACAAGAAATACAACGACAAAGATGGAGCAGAGACTCAGAGAAAAGCCAAGCAATATCCACCTTAATGTAAGACATATCCCTTGGGCAAACACCAATCTCTGATAGTATTAATAATAGTTTTCTATCTCTTGTAGACAGAAGCCTAGCATAGCTATTCACTGATATTCTCTATCAGATCAGGGAAATATAAGCAGATCCCATAGCCAAGCATTAGATGGAGTTTGAGGACTCTTATGGAAGAATTTGAGGAAGGATTGAGGGCCCTGAAGGGGTTAGGGATTCTATAGGAAGACTAACAGAGTCAACTAACCTGGAACCTTAGTGTTCTCAGAGAGTCAACCAGCAAGCAAAGAGCAAACATGGCTGGACTTCGGCCCCTATACTTATGTAGCAGAAGTGCAGCTCAGTCTCCATGTGGGTTCCCTAACAACTGGAGCAAAGGTTAATCCTAAAGTTGTTGCCTATCTGTGGAATATGGTCTTGTAATTCAGCTGTTTTGTCTGACATTATTATCTTCTGAATGTTTAGCATTAAATGAAGGAACTTATATAGCACTCCTCCAACCAAGGTTCATGGATCATTGTGATAGAAGTGACAGCAAGAACGTCACCTTACTTTTTAAATCCTTTCATAGTCCTTTTTGAATCCTTTAAGTTTTGTTAAGTTCAAGTTATGGTAGTTTCTTCTCTTAACAGTAGAAATTGTTTGACCTGAGAAGAAATAGTTGCACAACACCAAGTTTGTTCATTCAACTGCAAGAAAATATATTTCCTAGGCAACAGATAACATAAGTCTTAAAATTAGTTATTCAAGATACATTTGACAGTCATCAACCAAGCATGCATTCAAAACATACCAACGAATAAATGGACATAATTTCTGTCCTCATGAAGTTTATACATTGATAACAATTATCCCCGTCAATTAGCATATAGTATAAAGATAATGATTAATATTACAAAACTAAAGGAATAATGACATGGAGGCAATTTATCATTTTTGTTCCAATTTCCATAAAGATTTTTCCAAGATGAATACATTTATGAGTTTTAAATGACACAAAGCACAAAGTATGTGGACACAGAGAAGGCAATTTTTCAGGCAAAATAAATCAATACAGTTAATTCAATACTATAGATTATTATAGATTCTTCTGAAAGCATGATTGTTTGCATTTTTTATTTGTCCATTAAATTTCTGAAGTAAAATACGTGAATTAGCTTAAGCCAGTGTTTTCGACTGTTTTCTTCTAACCTAACTCTCTTTTTCTTAATCTGTAAATTTAACTAGGATTACTAATGAATTTTAATTTGCACTTAGTTATTTTTCAATATTTTGTTCATAGGTTAATTTATTTTCTGAAACCAATAATCAATATCTGTATTATTATGACAATATAAGTAGTGTTCACTGCTAAAATTAATAGGATTAAATTTTCTACCTAAAGGATCTGCAAATTAATGGATGTGAGGATTATATGAGCTAGAAGAGTAGTAAGCTTGCTATGAGATGTATATTCTAGAAATGTCAGAAAGGCTGAAACCATGAAGTCTCTCCAATATGGCTGCCTACACTAGACTTTAGCAATAACAACCCCAAATGAACATGCTGGTATAAACAGGAAAAGAATTCAGAACTTCTCCCCAAGACAACAAACTGGGAGGCATTGGGAAATGTTGAGAACAGAAGAAATGGTCTTCTACCAGTAAGAGTCACCCCAATGGTTATACAGTAACAAAATTCAAGAACAGTGGGCTGAAAAATTTAAAACAAGGAAGGGTGTATGGGACAAATTGGAACGAGGAAAAGGAAGAGAGAAATGATGTTCTTATATTAGTATTTCAAAAATAATTTTACAAAATTAAATTATCTAATGTGATGATGATTGAGGTGTTCAAATATACTAAGTTTCACTATCAAGAACAACTAAATTCCCACATTCTATGTTTGCATTTTATTTGATCTGATTATATATATTTAGTGTTGATATATGTGTATTGTGTACACACACACACACACACACACACACACACACACACAAATTTACATACCACACACACACACACACATACACATACACACACACACAAACAGACACATATATTCTTTCTGGAGGACTTTACCTTTACTCTGTATAATCATAAAGTCCAATGTGGAATAATTTCTTTCAGCCCTAATGAAGGTCCATGGTTCAAGCCTTCTCTAGAAGGCTTGCCTGGCTGTCCTCACTTTTTTCTCATATACAATTAATTATTTTCTAATTTTGGAAATACTGATAATATAATCCTTGGCCATTCCTTTACTTTAAGAACACATATAAAATAAATTATTTATATTGAACAACTTTATTTTAAAAAACAAAGATAAGTGTACAAATTTTAAACATTTTTGCATAAAAGTATACTAATACATTTTTGTCAGTGCTTGGCTTTTTTTTAAATAAAGATTTGATAATGTGCATTAAGATCTTAAATACAATGAGCATAAAGTACATGTAAAACAGGATGTAACCCGGAATTAGTCAAAGTTTTCTTGGTGTATAAGGAGTAAGCATAATGGTTTTTTATTTTGTTGTCTTTTCTTTCTTCTTTTCTTGAACTTAACATAGTGTGTGAGTTGTTTCTGGGGTATTCAGAGTGTTCTGGGGTTAGTATCCAATTATCAGTGACTGCATATTATGCCTGTTGTTTTGTGACTGGGTTATCTCACTCAGGATGATATTCTCTAGATGCAGCCATTTTTTTAAGAATTTCATAAAGTCATTGTTTCTGATAGCTGAGTAGTATTCCATTGTGTAAATGTACCACAATTTTTGTATTCATTCATCTACCAAAAGACATCTGGGGACTTTTCAGCTTCTGGCTATTATAAATAGAGCTTCTATGAACATTGTGGTGCATGTGTCTTTATTGTATATTGGAGCGTCTCTGGGGTAAATGCCCAGAAGTGGAATAACTGAGTCTTCAGGTAATACTATGTCCAATTTTCTGAGGAATCGCCAGACTGATTTCCAGAGTGGTTATACCAGTTTACAACCCCACCAACAGTGGAGAAGTGATCCTCTTTCTCCACATCCTTGCCAACATCTGCTATTATCTGAGTTTTTGATCTTGGTCAATCTGACTGGTGTGAGGTGGAATCTCAGGGTTGTTTTCATTTGCATTTCCTTGATGGCTAAGGATGTTGAGCATTTCTTAGATGCTTCTCAGCCATTCGATATTCCTCAATTGAGAACTATTTGTTTAGCTCTGTACTCCATTTTTAATTAGGGTTGTTTTATTCTCTGGTGTCTAGCTTCTTGAGTTCTTTGTATAACGTGGATACTAGGCCTCTATCTGATTTGGGGTTGGTAAAGATCTTTTGCCACTCTGTTGGCTGCCGTTTTTTTTTTTTTTTTTATTTTAAAAAACAAAGATAAATATACAAATTTTAAGCATTTTTGCATAAAAGTATACAAATATTTTTTAAGGTTGTAATTAAGTATTTGTGGGTACATATACATCCTCATATGTATATATGTAACAATAATATAGAAAAAAAGCCTATTAATTTGAGGGAATAGGAGAGAAACTAGCAGGGGCTGTAGGGAGGAAAGGGGAATGTGATACAGTTCTATTTTAATTAAAATCTATTCTTTTTTTGTTGAACTTCACACAGTCTGTGAGTTGTTTCTGGGGTGTTCAGAGCTTTCTGGGGTTAGTATCCCATTATCAGTGACTGTATATTATGTCTGTTCTTTTGTGACTGGGTTACCTCACTCAGGATGATATTTTCTAGATGCATCCATTTTCTTAAGAATTTCATTATGTCGCTGTTTCTGACATCTGAGTAGTACTCCATTGTGTAAATGTACCACAATTTTTGTATCCATTCATCTTCTGAAGGACATCTGGGTTCTTTCCAGCTTCTGCCTATTATAAGTAGAGCTGCAATGAACATTGTGGTGCAAGTATCTTTGTTGTATGTTGGAGTGTCTCTGGGGTAAATGCCCAGAAGTGGAATAACTGGGTTGTCAGGTAGTACTATGTCCATTTTTCTGAGGAACCACCAGACTGATTTCCAGAGTGGTTGTATCAGTTTAAAACCCCACCAAAAGTGGATAAGTGTTCCTTGTGGGGTTATTTAAATACACTATCATGTTATCTGCAAATAGTAATGTTTTTACTTCTTCCTTTACAATTTGTATCCTTTTGGTTCTATTTTGCTGTCTAATTGCTCTGGCCAGGACTTCCATTACTATGTTGAATGGGTAATGGGAGAGTGGGCAACCTTGTCGATGCCATGATTTTAGTGGTATTGCTTCAATTTTCAAACTGTTAAGTTTGAGGTTGGTTGTTGGCTTGCTGTATATTGCTTTTATAATGTTTAGATATGGGCTTTGGATTCCTGTTCTTTCCAAATATTTTAACATGGAGGTTTGTTGAATTTTGTCAAATGCTTTCTCAGCATCTATTGAGATAATCTTGGAGTATTTTTCTTTGAGTTTTTTTTTTGTATGTTTGATTACATTGATGAATTTCCATATATTAAACCATCCCTGAATCCCACTTGATCATCGTGAATCATCATTTTGATGTGTTCTTAGATTTGGTTTGCCAGGATTTTGTTGAGTATTTTTGCATGAATGTTCATAAGAGAGATTGGTCTGAAGATCATTTTTCTTGTAGGGTCTTTGTGTGGTTTAGGAGTGAGGGTGATAGTACCTCAAAAAATTAGTTAGGTTGTGTTCCATTTGATTCTATATTTTGAAATTATTGAAGAGTATTATGTCGTCAATAAATGTCTGATAGAATTCTGCACTGAATTCATTTGAAACTGGGCTTTTTTTGGTTGGGAGGTTTTTGATGTCTGCTTCTATTTTTTTAGGTGTTATGGGATTATTTAGATGGTTTACCTGGTCCTGGTTTAGCTTTAGTATCTGGTATCTGTCTAGGAATACATCCATTTACTCCAGATTTTGCAGCTTTATTGAGTATAAGCTTTTATAGTAGGATGTGATTATTTCTTGAATTTCCTCAGTTTCAGTAGTTATGTATCCATTTTCTTTTCTGATTTTGTTCATTTGCATACCATCTCTTTGCCCTCTAGTTAGTCTGGCTAAGGGTTTATCAATCTTGTTAATTTTCTCAAAGAACCAGCTTATGGTTTTGTTGATTCTTTGAATGGTTCTCTTTGTTTCTATTTGGTCTATTTCTGCACTAAGTTTGATTATTTCTTGCCATCTACTCCTCTTGGGTGTATCTGCTTCCTTTTGTTCTAGAGCTTTCAACTGTTCTGTCAAGTTGCTACTGTATGCTTTTTGGAAGCACTCAGAGGTATGAGTTTTCCTCTCAGTACTGCTTTTATTGCATCCCATAGGTTTGGTTATGTTGTGTTTTTGTATTCATTGAATTCTAAAAAATCATTAATTTATTTCTTTATTTCTTCTTTGACCCTGTTGTCATTTAATAGAGCAGTGTTTAGTTTCCTTGTGTATATGGGCTTTTTGTTGTCTTTGTTGTTATTAAAGACCAGCCTTAGACCATGGTGATCTGAAAGATTGCATGGGAGTATTTCAATCTTCTTATATCTATTGAGGATCGTTTTGTAACCAATTATGTGGTCAAATTTTGAGAAGGTGCCGTGAGGTGCTGAGAAGAAGGTGTATTCTTTTGTTTTAGAATGGTATGTTATGTAGGTATCTATTAATTCCAGTTGGTTCATAACCTCTGCTAGTTTTACAGTGTCTTTGTTCACTTTCTGTTTCTATGCTCTGTCCATTGGTGAGAGTGGGGTATTGAGGTTCCCCACTATTATTGTATGGGGCACAATGTATCTTTTTGTGCTTTACTGGGGTTTCTTTAATAAATATGGGTGCTTTTGTATTTGGAACATATATGTTAAGGATTGAGTGTTCCTCCTGACAAATGCCCTTCCTTATCTTTTTTTTGATAACTTTTGTTTGAAAATCTACATTATTTGATATTAGAATGGCCACTCCAGCTTGCTTCTAGGGGCCATTTGCTTGGAAGTTTTTTTTCCCAACCTTTTACTCTGAGATAGTGTCTGCCTTTGTCTCTGAGATGTGTTTCCTGAATGCAGCAAAATCCTGGGTTTTGTATATGTATCAAGTCTGATAGCCTATATCTTTTTATTGGGTAATTGATTCCATTTCTGTTAACAGATATCAAGGAATAGTGGTTGCTGTTTCCTGCTATTTTTCCTTTGGGAGGGAGAATTGTGCCTGTATGTCTTTCTCCTTTTAGTTTTCTTGCTTAGGAGTTTTCTTGTTTTTACTAGGATGTAGTTCCTCTCATTGTGTTGGGTTTTGCACCTAACATTCGTTGTAGTGTTGGGTTTGTGGTCAGATATTTTGTAAATTTAGTTTTGTCTTGAAATATCTTAGTATCTCCATCTCTGGTGATTTAGAGTTGCTGGATATAGGACCTTGGGATGACACTTGTGTTCTCTTAGGGTCTGCATGATGTCTGTCCAGGATCTTCTAGGTTTCATAGTCTTTGTTGAGAACTCGGGTTTGATTCTGATTGTTTTGCCTTTATATGTTACCTGACCTTTTTCTCTTACTGCTTTTAGTATTCTTTCTTTGCTTTGAGCACTTGGCATTTTGACTATTATGTGTCAGGAGAAATTTCTTTTCAGGTCCAACCTATTTGGAGTTCTGTATTCATGTTTTATTCTCATGGTAATCTCAATTTTAAGGGTAAGGATGTTTTCTTCTACAATTTTTTTGAAGATATTTACTGTGCCTCTTAGTAGATATTCTTTGCACTCTTCTACTCCTATTATTTTTAAGTTTGGTCTACTCATTGTGTCTTGATCTCCTGGACATTTTGGGTTAGGATTTTGTTGATTTTTATATCTTCTCTGACTGTTTTATCTGTGTGTTCAATGTAGTCTTTGGCCCCCAAGATTCTCTCTTCCATCTCTTGTAGTCTGTTGGAAATGCTTGCATCTGTGACTCCTGATTTCTTTTTTAGGTTTTCTACCTCTAGGGTTGTCTCTTTTAGTGTTTTCTTTATTGTGTTCATTTCTATTTTAAATTCCTTCTTCCATTCCTTCAACTCTTTGGTACTGTTTTTCTTTAGTTCTTTGAGTTCTTTAAATATTTTTCCCCTCTTTAAAAGCTTCTAATTCTTTATGCTTTTTCTCCCATTCTTGTTTAAGGATCTCTTTCATCATCTTGAGTTACGATTTTGGGTCTGACTCTTGTTTTTTATTCCACTGTTTGCTGTGATGGGAGAGCTAGGTTCTGGTGTTGCCAGGTTGTCTTGGTTTCCCTGGGGTATGTTATTTCACTTTCCTCTTGCCATCTTATATTGTCAGTGATTGGTTCTCACCTTTCCCTTTTACCTGGCCTGTGTCCCTAGATCTCTGCTTTTCCTGGTGTTGAATGGCCTGAGCGCCTGTTCTGCACCAAAATGACACCGGCTGTTAAGCGACAGCCCAATACCAGGATCCTGGCTCCCTGGACTAATTAAAGCAGACTTTCACCCTGCTCGGTAGAGATCTCTCTGCTCCCCATCTACTCAGAATGCCTTCTTACCAGGCTTGTGTCCCTGGATCTCTGCTGTTTCTGGTGGAGGATCTAAAATATTTTTTAAAGGTTAATTAAACAATAAAGTTTTACCGAAGTATTGCCATGATAATCCAGTCACACATTTGTTGGATCCCATTAGGTTCAAGCCAAGGGCATAGTTATGTATAGTTGTCCCCCCCCCTCTCTCTTTGTCACTCCTTCTTTGTTTCTTCCGCAAAACTTTAGCTCAGAAATTTAGAATTAAAACTCTATCTTGTTCTTTTTCTTCTTCTGTAATATTTGATAGAAACCAACCTGCTTATTGGTTTTTATCTTGTGATTCCATATCACATAAGTTGTCTATTTTTTTTTTTTTTTTTTTTTTTTTTTTTTTTTTTTTTTTTTTGGAGCTTAAAACCTGCTTACCAAGAAAAGTCAGGATCAGAATATCAACTCCTGAGTCTGTGCTGTGTGCCTGGCTATTCAGTTTGCTGTTCAAATCAATAAATTTGCCCTGCTTTAAAAAACATGGTTTGTCTTGGGTATTGAATGTTTGCTGGACCTCCACAATATTTGGTGGAGGTCTCATCTGAGATGCAGTGCCCTGGTGCCCAAGTCCAATATTTTGAATTTTCAGCTTCAGGGAAACCTCCAATAATGAGTCTGATTTTCTTGTTCTGGTTTTGTGTTTTTGATGACTTTAGAGAAGAGTTCAACACAGCACAGCTCTCTGAGTCTAGGGAGGACAAAAGATACCTTGACCCCAACTAAGGTACCTTTAGTTAGGTTTTCCTCATCTATCTTTGTCATATCTAGAAGTTCTCTGGGCAATTGTCAGTGTCCTGTCTTAATTTCACTTTCTCTGTTTACTGTATGACTTTTTTTTTTTGCCCTTGATTCTAAGATGAGAGAGGAACAATCTGCTACCCATGTCCCTCTTGAAAATATTCTTCAAAAATTAGAAAGGATTTTCAGAAGAAAACATCTCAGTCTGATGACTAAGTCTACCCCATCAAACTAGAGACCATTTGCCATCTGGAATGGAACACCCTCAAGACAGATTGGCCCATGAAGGAAACTTTTAAGTTAACCATGATTTCCTCCACACAGTTTGCCATCACTAGCTAACAAGGATATCCCGATCAAGTCTTTGACAATACATGTGGAAGAGGCACTACATGGTTCAAACCCCTCTTGTTACAGTCCAGCAGCACCCTTTTAGTCTTCCCTAAGAGACCTATCCGTGGTCAAAACTATCTATCTTCCCTATAGTCATCCCCTCACTGCTCGACCTAATTTGTCATCCATAGATCTCTTCTCGAATCTTCTACTCACCCCATTTACCTCCACCTTTAAATCCTTTAAAGTCCCCCTCATACCATGTCTTGCTCCCTTCATTGAGTAGAGCTTGAAGAGAGATCCTGTACTTTTAGGGGTGTAGTCACCTTACCTTTGTATCAATCCCACTTCAGCCAGAGCCCCAAGATGGGGATCCGAGGGCAGCTCTTGTCATGGTCTACATTCTCTTTTTGATTAGTGATGGCTATAACTGGAAACAATTTTCTATACCCATCTGTCAATTTGGTATAATTGTCAACACTTCCTGAATCAGTTCTTTACTTCAAAGGAATAAGAATGAATCCTCCCAGAAACCAGGAAAATGGAAGCTAGCTACAATGGTAGCTCTCCTATCAATCCTGTGAGCACTGAGACTATTTTTCCATCCATGTGCTCATATTGGGACCTTTAAAGTAGTCAATGGGAAGGAGTCCCTTAAGGTTTTTCATCAGTCTCTCTTGGGAGGTCTTCAAGCTGATAATGGGTGGCCTACAAATTTATCAAAAGTCAAGATATTCATACACCAAAGGAATCTCCCTTAACCTTTTAGCAATGACAACTAGAAGAGTATCAGTTTGTATACACCAACAGATTTAGAAGTAGAAGAAAGCAGAAAACCATAAGTTTTGCCATTGTGAACTGGTGTATCCTAATATCTGAAACGTTCTTCAGAGGTTGTGATGTTTTGAAGAAAAACTTGCATTAATTAGTTGAGACTGTGGCCTGAGTCTTTAATAACTAAGATACCCTAAATGATTGGTAGAAAAACTAGATGGCCAGAACTATGATGGCTACCTTCCAGGAAACCAGATGTCCCACACCCAGGTCCAAATTTTAAAAGATACAGGCCACTGATTAAGGGCATGAGAAGCCCACGACTGGATTACTGCAAAGAAACAATGTATCTCTTGTGAAGAATTAGAGCATTGAATTGTAGAATGCTCCAAGTGACCCAACTCCCACAA
Source organism: Micromys minutus (assembly GCF_963924665.1). Lineage (NCBI taxonomy): Eukaryota > Metazoa > Chordata > Mammalia > Rodentia > Muridae > Micromys > Micromys minutus. The sequence goes on along the minus strand of NC_137982.1, from coordinate 21,909,368 downwards.
GACCAAGGTCCTGGGATTGGACAAGCACTGAGGAAGTCAGGGCTTTATCGTTTACCTTCCAGATTTCCATGGTAACATAGGAAGTGGAGGGGAAGCCAAATGTATCTCTGATAAATACTGGGACCCATTACTCAGTACTTAAAGAAATAAAATGGACCTCAAGAGAAGTACCTTGGTGCAAGGAACAAATTTTCATGGTAAATAAAACCATACATGAACCTGAGAAAAGGTACTGTTACCTCCTTTCTGGTTATTCTTGAATATACCTACTCCTTATTGGGAAAAGAATAGTTATACAAACTTCAGGCTCAAATTGCCTTTTATAATGAGAATATTAATCCTCTTGGACTTGCTACCAGGTATCAGTCCTCATGCAACTCAAGACTTTAGTAGAGCCCATATGAATAATCCAGTATCCCGTTGGTGTGATTCTCTGTCTTCATCTTTTTTACTCTCAGGGTGTCCAGGCTTTGTTGCACACCAGGTTGAAAAGATAAAGTCTAAGATGAGCAAAACCACAATTTAGCTGGGGAAGAGTCCTAGGATTTGGGGAGGTAGAAAATTGAGGGCAGGTAGGTAGATTGAGTGGGAGTTTTAGCTTGTGTTTACGCCTTTATTCAAGGTAAGCTTATACACATACACTTTATTTTGGGTGAGAAAGGGTTTATATAGTTTGGGGCAATGGAGTGAGAATATCCAGGGCAGGTGAAAGTCTTTGGCTAAAGGCCATGACTCCTGAGATTATTCATTAGTAATTAGAGGCATTCTAGAAATAACAAGTGCAGGACAATGTGACATTCCTCAGGTAGAAAATGTGGAGTCTGGGATGCACCAGAAAAAAGGATACCACATTAACAAAGGAAACCTGCCATTTTGTACTGAGCTTAGGGCTGTCTGGTAACATTGTACTTTGATCTTAGCAGCAGGACATCCTAACACATGAGCCTGAAAACCCAACAAGCAATCAAATTTATATAGACAGACTGAGAGAATCAGGAATCCTAGTACCTTGTCAGTCTCCACTGGAATATTCTACTGCTTCCCATTTGGATACCATGGGCAAATATTTACCAGAATAAAAGTTTTAAGAGAAGTCAACAAATGGGACAGAAACATTTTCTCAACAATTTCTAACCTGTACATACTGTGCAGTATGCTATCACTGGCCTAATACATAGATACTGTCTTGAACTCAAAACATGTTTTTTTTTTTTTTTTTTTTTTTGTCTTTGTTTTTCCAGTATACCTCTGACACCTAAAAGTCAATCTCTATTTTCCTGTCTATGGACTGATCTGAACAATGACTTCAATAGACAACTGGCTTGGCCTAGCTACCACAGCATTTCTAAAACTTTACACTCGATTATTCCATTTGGATCTGAGTATCACCTGCAATATATTCGGGTAAATTTACTGCAATATGTAAATGACTTCCTGACGTGCAGAAATAGACATATGCAAACTGGCCCCCGAAGGGCTCCTAAAAGTTCTCCAACAACTGGATAAAGCGTATCTGCCAAGAAGACCTAACTCTGTGCTGGGAATCCTAGGTTCCTGGTATTTGACTTCCAAAAGTAGAAGATTCTTGCCTATGTCACACAAACCAGATAATCTTCTTAGAAATTCCTCTTCCATCAACAAAATGGAGATTTTTTTGAGGGTCAGCGGGATACTGTAGGCTCTGTATTGTGGTATTAGTTGGATTATCTAGATATTTATGTGAAGCCACCAAGAAGCATGAGGGTACCCTTCAATAGACTGAGGCTGAAGAGATGGTCTTCAGACAGATTAAACAAGCTAGGTTTTCTACCCTGACCTTATCACTCTATGACAATAATCATTTCCACTTATATGTAGATGAGATAGGGAATGGATAAAGGGCTCCATACTCAAACAGTTGGTTCATGGCAATGAACAATAGCTTTCCTTTCAAAACTGTTAAATAATCTGGCTGCTGTCTATCCAGCCTAGCTGAGAATTTTTGCAGCCTAGCCACAGCCTTATTGATAAATGACTCAGATAAATTAATTTTGGGAGGAACATAATCATTATCATGCCTCATGCTATAAAGAGCCTACTCAAGTGTGTCTCTGACCACTTGATGGATAATTCAGGACTGACTTAATATAATGTCCTTTTTGGAAACCAACCAAAAATAACTTCGGATTCTATCTAATTTGCCACTGTTACCTTCAGCAGCCCAATATGAGCAACCCTTTAAAGACCTTAGGGCCATTCAAAGCTTCACCAACATCTCTGCCACAAAATGATGGCACTTAACCATTAAGAAGAGATAATGCTTTCTCCAAATGCTATGAAGAAAATAGGTACAAAATTACATAGTGGGACTTGTCTAGATTAAAAGTAAATTGACTAATTTACTCTACAGGGCATATAACATTCTTGGTCTGGTTCATATTCTGTAATCTCTAGATGTCTTTTGTGACATGTAACCAACCGTATTGGGAGTTTCTATCCTAAAAGTAGAAAAGAAAGGTAAATTTCCTCAGGGATATTACTGGGATTTTGAGTTCATTGAGATAAAATCAGGCTGAAATAGATACAGATATTTCCCAGATTTTTAAATACAATTTCAAGATGAACTGAAGTATTCCTTACAAAAAGTAAAATGTCACCAGTAATAACAAAGAAACTCTTCGAAGAACTCATTCTTGGTGTTATATTAGCTTAGGGTCAGACAACAGGCCAGCATTTATATCACATTTTTTACAGCTATAACTAGAGCTTTGAGGGTTGTGTATAGTATTCCAAGATCGATAGAAAGAATGAATTTGACTACAAAAGAGACCTTAACTTAATTGACTGCAGAGACAGGAGAGAAATGGACAGCATTCTTCCCCCTTTCCCTTTAAAGAGTTAAAAATACTTCCACATTCAAGAAGTGACTCCCTGTAAAATTATGTAAGGAAGATCCATACATACTAAGGGTCTTACAAACAGATACATAAGTTATGTATGTTCTAGCCTGAAGTAAAAGTTAGTTGCAGAAATGTCTAACCAACACTAACTTTTGTTAAAATGCTATTTATTTAGGTCCATGCCAAGGAGTGTCCATGTAACACAGGCCTAGTATAAATGGATGTTTATTAGGGGGAAAAAGATAACCTAAGAAGGAATAGAGACTGAGAAAAGTTGAAGAAAGAGAGAGAACAGAGGTTGAGGCCAGGTAAGGCCATATGTGGGCAAAGGAAAAGAGTGAAGAAGAGGTGGAGAGAGATGGGGAAATGACAAGAGAGTGGGGATGAACCTTATTTTTATTCATATGGCTCCTGGTTGGTTCATACCTAGTAGGTATAGATGCAAGCTGTTCTTAGGTTGATGTTGGGCAGAGTGTAGTGGAATTGCCAACAATTTTATTCTTTTCAACAAATAAATACATTCCAGTGTCTAATGGGAAAATTGAGTCTACTATTTTACAGTAATTTGTATGCAGACAATTCTGCTCTACACATGTCTCCACTTAAGAAATATTATAAAACCTCTGCTTACATGCCTATCTCTACTTAGCCGTAATCTGTTTTTGTTTATTTTATAATGATATGATCTTTTATGATACAGGTCTCAGAAAGTAAAAGGCATGAGCTCCATTCTCACCATCCATCATGAATTGAACTTCAAGGAGAGACATTCAAAAGCTCAAACTTTTCATAGGCTGTCTTTTTTAATGTACGTATTAATGAAACACTTAAATATTAGCAAAACTAAACCTTTGGGCCCCTTTCCTTCAAGAACTAGTCAGACATTATAAAGCTTCTCAAAAGACAAGAGAAGGTTTAAAAGTTGGATCCAAAATAGCAATTCTCTTAAGATTTTCATTTAATTTCAAGACTGGACTTGTCCTTAGCAACCAGTGAATGTGCATCAGGAAAGTCTGCTGGATGAGCCTTTTCATAGAGGCACAATCTCAGGGTTATAAAACACAAAGCCAGCTTGATAAAGTAGTTTGCACATGCTTGTATTGCTCTGTATCATTCAAGAGTAACTGTACTGCCTGTTTCATTGCAGAGCTTCATTTGGGAAATGTGCTTTATAAAAGGAGCTGTTTTTATTGATTTTAAGGATCTTTTCTTAAATAACTAATCAGTATGTAGGTGGTTACTTCTGAATTCTTTCAGTCTGGGAACTTTTTCTTTAAGTATTTATAATGTTATACCTTATTCTTAAGGGAATATGAAAAGCCTAGCTTGATGAACTAGTTCTGTGCCCATGAATGAAAAGGGCCATTAATTCCTTACAGCACATTCATTGGTGTACAGGTATTAATTTAATTGTTCCTTTATAGGAATCATGGTTGGAAGCAATGACAACTTACTGATTTGCTTTCCTCATGGTTATTGCATACATTTGATAGTTTATTATAATCATAAATCATATATTATGAGTTATACAACATATTATGAGCTATTAGTTTATAATTAGCTATAAATTTATCCTTATTTTGGTAGCAATAACATGATAAGTAAATTATTGCCCAAGGCTATGATCAATAATAAATACATGCACTTTATTTCAAAAACATACATATTCTAAATTTTATGATAATTGTCTTATCTTTGTTACTTAATGTGTAACAGAGTTCTCTGTCTCTATCCCTGAAGGAAGTTCTAAACTTGGGTATTATAAAGCAATGCCTTTTGAGGGTGACTTTAAACAAGGGTTATTAAAAGTTTAGAAGAAACAAATCTTCAGTTTTAAAAGGCATATTATCTCTGGACATCACACTTGTAAATAATTTGTACTACCCAGAAAAACAGTAATTTTAGGCTTTAACCTACAGGATGAGAGAAGGATGAAATCTTAGAATATACATTCTTTGGATATAGATTAACAAGAAAAAATGTAACTATAAATTATATATAATATATATATATATATATATATATATATATATATATATATATATATATATATACAAACTGAATATATTCTCATTATTCTGCTTTATAAAAAGTAATCTTACACCAGTTTTAATAATTCCACTTTACTTCTTTGAATTTGTGTAGAAGTCAAAGGTCACAAATTTCAGCTATTAATCTTTCTTCTGGAAAAACAATAGAATGTTTGGCTGGAAAAGAACTTCAAGCTGTTCATTTTGTAATACTGAGGTTTAGAACTAATCTCCCCTAAATCTCAGTGACATATGTTTTGGTTTGTTTACCACAAAATTACTCTAAAACATGTCCTGATGTAACCTAGACCAACTCTGTGGTCATTGGAATGGGTATAGACTAAATTGAATTTTAGGTCTACTTCTCTTGAAACTTATTAAAAATGTCTTTCTATTAATGCTGCTAATAGCTGCTTGGGAACAAAAATAAGACTTTCTTTTTCTTAAGCATGAGAACACATCACTGTGTCTTTCTCATTATTTTATACTTAACTTATCACAAAATATGTATTATTACAAGGTTTTTGCAAATAGCACTATGGAAAAAAAAGCTACAAGTGAAATTTTATCGTGGCAAATGTTTCTGAAATTCGAAGTCCAATTTTAAGATTACAAAGGAATTTTTGTGTTTATCATAATAGAATGATTACTTTTTTCCAGAGATTAGAATGTAAACTTTCAGAAGTGTATTCATGCTGTATTTGGAAATACAGACCTCATTTAGAAAGAATTGTAGAGCTCTCGGCTTTTCTGGATAATTATGAGGAAATGAACACTTTATGATGAAATCATCTTTAGCTTGCACTGAATTCATTATAACAGCTGGTGTTTGTTATGAAAGAATGTCCAGTCAGCAGAATTTAGCATCTTACAAAAGAACCACCTTTGTCCTTACAAAGCACCCTCTAATATATACATATACATATGTATATATGCATATGTATGTATACATATTAATATTCATAATATATACATATATATTCTCTCATTCTTTAATCTATTCTACCTCTCTCCCCCTCCTTCTTTCTCTTTCTCTCTCTCTCTCTTTCCCTTTTCCCCTTTAAATTTCCTTCTTCAAAGGGCAGTTTTTGCTTTTTATTTCTAATTTTATTTAAAATGATAAAGTATGAGAATTATTCTCTATTAATATTTTGATAAGTGCCATTCTAAAAATGTTTGTTCCTTGGACAATGTCCAGAATTGTAAAGTAAGATGGTGAAATAACAGGACCTCTAGTTTTTGCTGCTTCTTCTATATTACCCGATGATGGTAAATTTTCAAAGAACTTTCTCCCTCTGATGCCATTCTCATCACCATCACACTTTGAATACAATGTCTTTATACAGGTGACTAAATACAAAATCTACTTATGCTATGATCAAGACAATTCCTCCTCCTCAATCCCTTTCCATGTTTGAATCATCTTTTAACAGTTCAAATGCTCACTAGTATAACTTCAGAATCTTCACTGAAAATGATTAAAGTAACAGTTACAAGATGCTCTAATAGATTTTTGCCTGGTGAGGTGTTTGCAGCTGCTTGGCCTACCTATACCTTCTTGCTCCTCGGCTGTGTGTTGATTTCTTTGCTCCTGAGTACAGTCCAGGAGGTTGGGTTTCCTTAATAAATCTTGTGACATTTTATCCAGGTTGATGCACTTTCAGGCAATCAAGGGGTAGCAAAAAGAACCCAACATTCTCTAATTTCTGAGCTTGTCAGTACTATCTCCCCTTGAAGTACCATTTGTGTGTGTGTGTGGGTGTCTGTGTGGGGTGTATGTGTGTGTGTGTGTGTGTGTGTGTGTGTGTACATGTGTGTGTGTACACTTAATCTTGTGTGCCTGTGTATATTCCCATTGAGTAAGACCTACACATAAATGTGACCATCTGATCTTGTGATCTTTATGCTCCTCTGTCTTAAGTAATGGGATATGGGCAGTAATACTGCCTATCCTCCTTTTTAATTATAAAGAAGTCCTTGAACCTTTTTAGAAAGTCAGTATAACTAACTACCTGTCTTGATATTCCTTTACTTAAAATTGATTCAGCCTTTATTCTGTGTGCATCCTCACATAAACAGGATATCTCTTTTATTATTCCTAGATAATGACAAAGCATGGGATAAACAGTTTCTATTGTGTAAGTGAGTCTTGAATGCTAAGAATTTCTCTGGCTTTCACTCTTGAACATCTGGCTGTAAGTAGGATGAAAATATTTAAGCAAGTGTCTTTTGGGAAGGAGTTTGACTTGAGGGCGAAGGGTATGGACATGGTTAGGGAATAAAATGTTTCAAATAATTTTCAAATAATTATATTTTGCCCTAATATATAAATAAAATAATTTGCTAACAGAATTATAGACTATTTTGTCAGTTGGATACTATGATCAGTTCCTTGATAAATATTGAATGCATATATCTCTGTTATAGGCTGACTTTGTTCTTCTTTTAGTTTTAATTAATTCAGGAACCTCTGAAGTGGTAGCACTGCATTTTGATTTCCCTGGAGTAGTCTACAAGTAGTTTTTTCTCATATCTTTATAATATTTTTTGTTTGTGTAATGCACCCTGTGAATATTATTCAATAGTAAAGAGAAATCAACACATTTACAAAAAGTATGGAACTAAATTTTATTGTGTTAATCAAAATAAGCCATATATAGCATGCTGTCATATAATCTCTCATAAATAGAAATGGCATAGAAATGGAGATGAAATTATTTGGAGAAAAAACTTCAGAAATGGAGCATACAAGGAAGGGGTAGTGAAAGTATATGTCATCAAAGTACTGTGTGCAGGAAAGGCATTGTTGTGTGTAATCAATACACACTACAATATAAACATGGCAAATTTAAATTAAGCACAACTATGTCTCATTAGATTTATGCCTGTTTAGTTTTTGATGATGTGTGACAGATATAAAATACACCCTCAAAGTGTGAAACATACATGAATGTAGTGAAGGAAACAATGTTTGTACATTGAAATTGTGAAGAATAGATCCACAGAAGAAATATAATTTCATCATCTCCTTGTAGTACAAAAAAGATTTTGAGGACATTAATTTTTCTAAAAATTTCTAATACAATCAGTACCTTTTCACATTTTATGTATTTTATATACTATTAACGACAATAGTAATCTCTTTCTGTGACATGACACAAAAGAAAGAATTGGTTTTTAAATTGAATATGGGTATGAATGTGTGGGGATTCATCCTTTTCGGTCAAGTTTTCCTAAGTTGATTGCACTGTCTTAAATAAAATCCTGGGACAGCACTTGCCTACAGTGTATATGAAAAGGAGCCCTTTAGTTACCAACGTGTTTCAGTAAAGGGTAGGGACTTCCTTATATTTGGACCTATCATAAATTCATTCACAAATAACTATTGCATAGTTATGGTATATAGTTTCAATTTCAAAAATGTTACAGGAATGACTAAAAAAAGAAAAGAAAAGAATATTTTCTCTTTGGATTCATGATCCCAGAAGAGGTGAAAACAGCAGCAGCAGCAACCACCACCAGAAACAACAAACCAGGTAAGTGTGTAAAATTTCTCATACATCTGAAAAGTAGTTATGGATAAAATCAACAAAACAGAGAGAGGGCATTGAACAAGGTCTAAAAAAAGTTTGCAATTCTAAAATAGTCAAAATAAGAAGTAACCTCCATAAGAATAAGCCGTCCTCTTGTGCTAAGCTTGGAGCATCTAAGTAGGAGTAGCAGCTGCCTTAAATGAGGCAGAGACTGCACTGCCACTTTACTGAACCTGAGTTGGATTTTTGGCTCTCAGAATTAGTATTTCTTTGGTTGTAACAAAATGCTGTACTGTTAAAATCATAAAGTGTGACAGTTCTAGAAGAGAAGACTTTGAGATTATTATACTGGCTTTACACCAACATATTTATATGTTAGTTTTTAATTTGTTTGTATATTTTAAAAATTATATTCATGATTATCAAGCACTTTGGAGACTGGGCGTAGGCGTTCTGAGTGGAGGACTGGCAGATAACATCTAGAAGAATTATATGTTAATATACATTGACATATTAGTTTTAAAAATCTAAATAAAATATATGTACACATATAGGAAGATTCTATAACTTTCCAAATAATTTGATAGCTTTGAAGGCAACAGAAAAATAGGCACAAGTTTCCAAAGACCAAACTTCACCAATACTGCTGTCAATGTGGAATGTGATGGACTGGAAATGTGTTAGTCTTTTACTTTCCTTGAGTATCCTCTGCAGCGGGCACATCCAGGAAGCCGGCGCCTTTCCAGCTAGCATGTAGATAAGCTGAGCAGCAAGTTCAGATAGGGGAAACTAGACCACAGCCCCAATTCCAAGAGGTATTTTCTTCAAGTGGCAGGGAAAGTGCCAATGTGGAAAATGTCGCAATCTGAAACTTCAGAAAACTAAACCTTCACCTTTTCCAAGAAAATATGATGAAAGTTGGCAGTGCAAAGACAGGCAGACCCCAGAATTTTGAACTAACATATATGAGGTGTTAATTACTCGTGGATTAACATCCATACCCGCCATGGGCAGAAAGAGTGATTCCAAGACAAGTGGCTTCCAAATACCTTACCCAACCAGGAAGCAGATGGATTCTCACTGAAGTACATGAATTTAAATGCAGCAGCTCCATACACTTATGGAAGAAAATGCTTCCAAAGAACTTCAGAGGCATTCAGGTTTCATTTTGCTTTTTTTTTTTTTCTGAAATGCAGCAAGTGCTTATAAAAGAAACCACTTTTGATTCTGTGTTTGTCTAGAAGTGTAGTTAGTAAAGTTAAAAGAAGTATTTTGTTGTAAATTCTTGCTTTTGTTCTTTTCTCCCACTGGAATCTAGAAATTTCCATATCTGGTGTCTTTGTTCATGGAAAATCCTTGGAGAAAATGAGACGATATCTGAAGATGTAATAACGGTTTGGAATTTCTAAGAGGAACTGAGATCTGCTTCTGCCATCCTCACGAAAGTAAGTATAATTTCTTTTCTCATTAATGTTTGGGCATAATATCAAGAACCACTTCCAGAGTCCTGCCAGGTTGGAGATCCAAGGAGACAGGAATGAAGCAGGAACCCAACCAGACAGAGATGCAGACTTTCTGATCTCGTTTGCATTTGTTTCACATGCAGAAGGTGATGGTGTCATTCTGCTGCACTACTTAACAATAATTTAAACAAGAAATTTAACAAACCCTTTCCACAGTTTAAACAAGAAGAGGACGTCTTCCATGTCTCTCACACCGAAACCAAATGCCAAACTGGTGTTATTTCACAGAACAGCAACAAAAAGATTAGGGGGCTAAGATTGTGACATATGGGGGGGGGAGATTAGAATTGCACAAAGTAATGCATATTTTGGCTATAAAAAAGTCGTGAAAGAAATTCATTTTTTGAAACATAAAGAAGTAGGTGCTAAATGTTGTGAGATCTGGTGTGAGAAAACTCTGCTACTTAACACTGAAATCCACCACTGACACATTGACCAGATAAACTTCTGTGGCTTGGTGCATTAAGGCAGACACCCTTTCATAGCAGAGGTTCTCCCTAAGGAATTCTCAGCTACCACATTTACCTCTACCTGAGGACAGCCACTTATAGGATTAATTGTCTTTCTCCTCACAAAACCTGCTGAGCCAGTACTTCAAATTCAGGCAATGCTCCCCCATGCTAAGGAGACATTCCAAGTACCCTAAACTTCCCAGCCATGACCTTTGACCATCCGGGATGCACCTGCTCTCAGTCCCCCAAAACTTTATAAACCATCAACTTCTCTAAGTAAAGTTAATCCCTCTACTGACAGGTGGTCCTGGTGTGATCATTCACCTTAAAGTACTCAAAGGGCTTCCAAAGCCCCTGTTCAAAGTCTCTGATCCCTCCGCTCTCATGGGCTGACTTGCCCATCCTTCTATTGAGTATAGAAAGACCGATCTCTAGAAACCATGTGAGTGTCCTCATTTTCAGTATACTTGAGCATCCTGAATTAACCTTGTGGAGGATAAGAAAGTATAAGTCTTACTTAGTATAATGCTGCTGAATTACTGGTCCCTTAAGACAGTGGAAGAAAGGCACCACTGTTGTGACAGTTCTCATGCTCTGGTTAAAGTAACAAGAGGTTATGGAAAATAAGTTGTCAGCTGTTTAAAAAATAACACTGAGAAAAAATGAATGTGTGAAAGAAACACATTTTATAGCTGAACTAATATTTAGGATTAAAAAGAAGCAAATCTAGAAATAGTATTGGACATTAGAAACTGACGTTTTAGAATCACTTCCTGATGTATCTTGCCCTCAAAGAATATCACTCATAGACATAGAAAATTTTACATCAACTTACTGCCCATACTTTCTAACCTTAATTTTGAAGGGGTACAGTGGTATGTACCACTTTAAAGCATTTTAGAATGTTTTATTTAAGGCTTTCACATCTAAGTGCAGTATATAACCATTGGGTCCATAAAAAACTTTCAGTGGTGTTGCCCTGGTCTTTGCCAATATGAACTAAGCCATACTAATTTGGAGAAAGAAAAATAGGTGTTTTCATATCTGTGCAACCATCTCTGGCTCTTGGCCCTTTCATCATCTGAATGAAAAAGTGTGTGTTAGCTTCTGTGTCAGCCATTGTTCTGGTGAAAACAGTGGTTAAGTGCGAAATGCTTATTACTTTTATTTTTTGTTTCTTTTAGACAAGCATGCTTACAATCCTGGACTCAGAATCCATCTGCATGGGAGTGTAAATGCATATGTTTCTGTGAGTTTTGCTTTGTCCTCTTTCATTTTGGAAGATAGGTCTAATTTGGAAAATGTTGAAAAAATGTTTATTTTTAATTTGAAAGTGTGAATTATATTGAGTTCAGGATAGGGTGGTGATATATTTTGATTTACATTGTCCTAGAAAGAATCTTACACAGGAAGAAAAAGATGGGGTTATAGATGGTCAGAGTAGGATACTATCTGTCTGCTCTCCTTCCTCCTTACGATGACTGAATACCAACTGGAAACTTCTGTAGCTTCTAAACAAAGGTCGAGGGCACAGTCTCCTGTTCAACTAGTGCTCTGAAGGTAGTGGTCAGCTGCCATCATCCTGAGACCAAGCACATTTGCTCTGTGAATGCATCTTTTCTTGACCTAGGGCATGGGAAACTCAGAGTACTTCCTAACCCAAGTCTCATTAGCTGGCTACAATTAGATTACTGAAAAATGCAGTTGACAAAAGGCACAGATTATTTACAATTTCCATAGGAACTAAAGACTTCTCCAGACTAAAATTTCATAAAGCCATTTCATGTCATTTCTCACACAATCTCACTGGGAGGTACAAAGCTTCTGCAGAGAGAAGCTATTGGAAACATATGCATACTTTATTTTTCTTTTAGACAAATACAAGCCTGGATTTGCTATGGAGAGCATCTGAGTTTGGGTGTGAATACACATATGTTTTGGTTAACCCTCCTTCATTTTGGCAGTTAGGTTCAAATTTTAAACGTTGTAAAATACCTATTTTTAATTTGAAACTGTGAGTTATATTGAGTTCAGGATAAATGAGAAAGATATATTGTGATTTATAATGCTTAAGTCTTAAATGGTTATCTACAGCATTATATAAAGTGTACATTGAATTGAAAGGTGATTTGTCTCCCTTGCTCTGGGGAAGAGTCCCAGAGCAGTGCTGGAACTTAGACTCTGTTTACACCCCCCTTGCCCTTCTCACTGACATCATGCTTCAGTTCCTGCCAGAATTACACTGGGCAATATGGTTGGAATGCATCTGGCTCAGAACTATAACATGCCAATCCTAATTAACATATTGAAGAGAGATTTAAAAGAACCTGGAAGCCAAGAAGAAAACCCCTATTTCTTTATGTTCCCTTGGTACTGCATTCTGGACCCCCCACTTCTGTACTGGGGGAGCCTGCCTCCTTCATAGCCCCATCTAAAGCTGTTTTTCTCTTTTGTCTCAAAACCAACATGGACCATAAGTTGAGTTAGGTGTATGTTTCCAGCATCTCTCCTCCTCTCGTATCTTTCATCTAGTTGCTTCTGAGTCTTGAGACTAGAACTATGGTGCAAACACAATTGAAATTAGTGCTCACTCACCTGTGCTTTGGGAATCTTATAGCCTATTATCAAGAAATGAATGGATTTGGGTAGCTTCTGAATTTACTGTCTGGCAGTGATAATAGGAAATTACTACATGAACTAAACTATGTTAAAGTAATTAAAATTAATATTTTCGAGCCAGTTTCTGGTGAATTAATCCATTTATTGTATATTGTCATCAAAGAGCTCTGTAATTGATAACTTAAACAATAAATCAACTGCTGGTCATTAACCGAAAGAAAGAAAGAAAGAAAGAAAGAAAGAAAGAAAGAAAGAAAGAAAGAAAGAAAGAAAAGAAGAAAGAGAAAGATTAAAAAAGGTATTTTTGTGTTGCCAAAGGCTTCAGATTGTGTGAAGTTTTTAGATTTCTATCTTTCAAGTGCTTATATTCAGTATTCCTAGAAATCATAAATTATTTTATGACTTTGGTTTTCAAATATGTATCTACAGATAATTATATCAGAGGAATAAAAAGTGTAAAGTCAAATAAATTAATTAGAGATGATTTTATGAAGTGGGTTATCCTTTATTGTTTGAAACTTTATAAATACAATGTACACTCAGACATGTGCAAAAATATCTGGAGAAGTTGACTGTTACATTATAAAATGTAGCTTTTAAGGCTGATTATGGTGGTTCATACTATACTCAGCATTCAGGATGCAAGAACAGGCAGAGCTCTGTGAACATGAAGACAGCTGTGTCTGTAAACAACACAAATCCCATGTCATCCAGGGCTACAACTTAACCAGAGGTTTTTCTACCTGACCTCTTTGTTCCTGAAATAAGATCCCCGAGACTTAAATATTTTATCAGTAAATGCCTAGGCCAAAAGCTTTGGAATCTTCCTTTAGTGACTTGTAACCTAATTACTCACATATTCCATTCTAGTGTTCTGCCATATGGTTGGTTACACCTCTCAGTTTCATGTGACGGTGTTTTTCGGTGTTTGGAGTGAATCCACTGCCTGATACCCAAAAATTTCAACCTATCTCTGCCAGATATTCTTCTATATAAATCTGCCTTAGATCATTGTCCATAGGCATTTTGTTGATAGGTGATATGTAAGAAATTTTCTGTTTCCCCTTTTAGTCTAATAAAAGATTATTTTTCTTATAATAATAAACTATAAAAATAATAACAATAAATGAAAACTGCTAGGTTAGGTTACATTTATAATGTCCAGTCCGTTTTTATTTGGCAACCCTGGAGAAAGTACTGTCTACCGTATCTTGTTGCAATCTTCTTAGATTATCTTTTTACCCCTAAACAACTTAACCTTAAAATGAGACTATAGTATCCACTCTTCAATTCAATCAGAAACTTGAGAAGAAATAAATATTACCTGAGTATGTAGGAAGTGCAGGTCAGTACCCTCTAAAACTATAAAAATTACAGAGATAGTGGACTGTTTGGATAGTTTTCTTAAACTTGTCTGTAGTGCTGGAGAATCCATCGTCAGCCTTCTAGTTCAGAATATCTGACAAGCTTTTCTGTGAAGCAGAAATGATAAAAAAACTGCATACATTGTCTTGACAAAGCTCAGTAACTGACTTCCTTGTGTCCTGTATGCTTATTTTAGACAAAGTTCTGTCTGGAGTTAAAGCAAGGGCAGACTTGCCTAGTGACTAGCTTTCCACATATGAAGCAAACTCCATAATGGGGTTCACTGATGCTCCTCATCTTCTTGGAAGTAGATTGGATTCTGCCAGCAGCAGACCTGTATCAACATTAAAAACAGCTTTTATTAACAAAAGGTTTAAATGACATATTCTGTAAATCTCTGTATTTTTGAAGACTATCTATCATCTATCTATCTATCTATCTATCTATCATCTATCAGTCTATGTATCTTTCTATCTATCATCTATCTATCTATCTATCTATCTATATATATATCTATCTATCATCTATCAGTCTATCTATCTTTCTACCTATCTATCTATCTATCTATCTATCTATCTATCTATCATCTATCAGTCTATGTATCTTTCTATCTATCATCTATCTATCTATCATCTATCAGTCTATCTATCTTTCTATCTATCATCTATCTATCTATCTATCTATCTATCATCTATCAGTCTATGTATCTTTCTATCAGCTATCTATCTATCTATCTATCTATCATCTATCAGTCTATCTATCTTTCTACCTATCTATCTATCATTGATCTATCTATCTATATCATATATCTGAACAGGCAAACATTGCCCATTTCTAGCTTTTCACTATCCATTCAAGTACTGAAGCATATTTCTGTAATAAACTAGATTAATATCTAACATAAACAGAAGTTTTAATGATTAGCTACCAACTTTCATTTTTGAATTCTTCTAAACAATTTACAACAGCAGATTTTTAAATGAGCTAACACTTTCCATTGCATTTTAAAGAATTATACAAGTACTATACCTTAAACAAGAATCGGAACATACGTTTGTAGTATGTTGTAATAGTATGTGACCCTAAATCTGTATACAAAGTCCATACCAATGTAAAAATATTTGTCTTGTTGATGTTCTATGGTGAAAAAGTAGATTCAGTGATTCATCTTTTATTCCTATTTTTTCTATATATTATTTCTATATCCACCTTTTTTTTTCTTTTCAGCCTTTCTTCGCCCTTTTCCCCATAACCTAGATAGGAAAGAAAGACAGAAAAAGGAAAAAAGAAAGATAGAGAAAAAAATTCTGGAATTTAATCTCCCTCATTTTGTTTTCTTCCTGTTCAAGACCATGACAGCTTAACTATCTCTCTTAAATGACAAGAATTTATTATCCAACAAACAACCAAAAACCATATACCATTGAGAGTGGGGATGTTGCTCTCTTAAAATGGCTATCAGCTGACTTAGAGTATTTCTTTCATTTTTAGTGGATTATCAAATAAGAAAGCTAGCTACAGCATTTGCTGTTCAGTGTCTATATCATGAGAACATTCAGCGATTAATTGAGTAGAGCAGTCAGTAGTACAGGATGATCTAGCTCCCTGTTCTAAATTGTCCAGGATGCAGAAGTTTGAGAAGGCAGCATCAAAGCAGTCTGAGGTAGGATCAAGCAAAATGTTGGAAACAATATGTCTCAGCAACTCATGGTCTATGAAGGTAAATCTTGTGAGAACAGCATTAATACTTCATTAGTTTCTGATCATTTTGCTCTGCAAACACATATAAACTTTAAAAGGTATTATACATTTCTACATTAGAATAGGTATTAAATGTGTGGTGTGCATAATTCAGTTAAAATGATTCTTTGCTCTCTGAGCAGATAAGGTATCTGTGTTTTTTAATATAAATTAGTTTGGATTAAATAACTAAACTGCAATATAAACTTTGATCTAACTTTTTGAAAGCATGGCATAAGTATTGAGGATTTTCTAACCAATAGTATGTATTGGTTATTCTGACCTGACATTCTAATTGGAGTCATTTTAATGTCTCTGCTAAGCTTAGAGCTACTCCCATTGAGAGGATCAGCAATTTATGTTAACGCTATTGTTGTTCTTTGCTTCTTTCTTCTTGTTTACAGTCAAGATCTTTATGGAGTCTCCTCCTATAAAATCTAACTTTTATTAATTTGAATGGAATTCATGATTTTTTCTTTTCCTATAGAAATAAATACAAAGCTTCTCCTCCAGCAAAACTCTGCTTTCTCTCCATTTTGGAGTTAAAACACTCTTAATAGTAACTGATGATTTGGTTCAGTAGTTTTTTTTTCCCACAATCCAATGTATTTTACACTTGTGTTATTCTCATTAATATTTAAAATTTAAAGGTAATAAAGCATTATTAAATCTACCTTTGGAAAATTCCATATTCCCCCTTCTATTCTACAAGCATTTCCTTTCAAGTCCTGTTAAATATCTCCATAGTTGTTGACTCATATGATTGTAAGCTATATCTGTAATATTTTCTATGCCATAATGTCTAAAAAAGTGCTTTATTGTAATACGTACATATGATAAAGCATCATGAGTTTAAACTTTAAATGTAAAGGCATTTCCAAGAAAGCTATCATCTCTCTTTAAGTGGCAATTTCAGAATCATCTTTTTAGAAAACATTGGCATCCAGAATATGTGTCAATAGCATGGTATATCAATATGTGCACATATCTTTTTTATTTTTTTCATTTTTAAAGTTTGATTCAGATAGATCACCCCATATTATAGCAGGTCTTACTCTACTTTGTTTACCACACTTTAATATTTTCATATGCTTCTAAGTTTTCTAGTAAAACCCCTTCAGAGGAGGTCACTGTCCTTCCTCATTAGTCTTCTATCAACTTGATACAATCTAGAGTTATCTGAAAGGAAGAAGCTTCAGTTGATAAACATGTACCAAAAAAATTAAGCTGTAAAGTAAGGCATTTTCTTTTCTTTTCTTTTCTTTTCTTTTCTTTTCTTTTCCCCACTTTCTTTTTTAAGTTAGATACTCATTATATTTATATTTGAAATGTTATCTCCCTTTAACCACACTGCTTCCACCCCCTTCCCCCCTTTTCATTTTCATGTAGGTGCACTAGTTCTGAATAACCCTCTCCACCTCAGTGCCTTAGCTTCCTATAAATTGGGAAATGCCCTTCCTGGACCAAACACCTCTTCTCACATTGATGGCAGACACTGCTATAATCTGGTACATATATAACAGAAGCCATGCGCCTCTCAAGGCGTGCTCAATGGCTGGTTTCTAGGCCATTTGGTTGGTCAACAATGGTGTTTTTTTTTTTTTTTTTTTTTTTTCATGAGACAACAACCCTCATGAGATCCAGCATCTTTCCCCAGCACACTCCCTGGGGTCCCCCTGTTAATTCTGATGGTTGGCTGTAAGCATGGTCAGCTGTATGACTCTGGAAGAGCCCCTGAAAGATGCACCCCTATCTGCTTCCTGCCAGTAAGTACCTCCAAACATTAGTGAAAGTGCTTGGGCCCAGTGGCTCCAAATGGGGTGGATCCCCAGGTGAAGTAGCCCCTAAAGAATCCCCTCTTCAACCTCTGCTCTTCCACTTCGTCCTGTACCTCCTCCCTTGAGTATTTTGTTCTCCCTTCTAAGAAGGACTGAGACATCCACTTTTGGCATTCCTTCTTTTTTAGCTTCATAAGGTCTGTGAATTGTTTTTCAGGTATTCAGAGCTTTCTGGGACTTGTATCCAATTATTAGTAACTGCATACCTTGTGTGCTCTTTGTGACTGTGTTACCTCACTCAAGATGATATTCTCGAGTTCCATCAATTTGCCTAGAAATTTCATAAAAATTATTCTTTCTAATAACTAAGTAGTACTCCATTTTGTAAATGTACCATAATTTCTGTATTCATTCCTCTGATGAAGGACATCTGGGTTCTTTCTAGCTTCTAGTTTTATAAATAAGGCTGTTATGAACATGGTGGAATATGTGTCCTTATTATATGTTGAAGTATCTTTGGGGTATATGCCCAAAAATGGAATAGCTGAGTCTTAAGGTAGTACTATGTCCAATTTTCTGAGGAACTACACCAGACTGATTTCCAAATGGTTGTATCAACATACAAACCCACCACAGTGGAGGAGTGTTTCTTTTTCTCTACATCCTCAGCAGCATCTGTTATAACCTGAGTTTTTGATCTTAGCCATTCTGACTGGTATAAGGTAAAATCTCACCTTATTTATTTGCATTTCCTTGATGACTAGGGATGTTGAGCATATCTTTAAGTGCTTTTTGGCCATTCCATATTCCTTAGTTGAGAATTCATTGTTTAGGTCTGCACCTTATTTTTTTAATAGGATTGCTTGATTCTCTGGAGTCTAATTTCTTGAGTTTTTTGTATATATTGGATATTAGACCTCTATCAGATGTGCAATTGGTAAAGATCTTTTCCAAATCTATTGGGTGCGTTTTAGTTTTCTTGACGGTGTCCTTAGTCTTATAGAAACTTTGAAATCTCATTAAGTCTCATTTGTCCATTCTTGATCTTAGAGCATTAGCCATCAGTGCTCTGTTCAGGAAAATGTTTCCTGTGCCTATGTGTTCTAAGCTCTTCCCCACTTTCTCTTCTAATAGTTTTAGTGTGCCTGGTTTTATGTGGAGGTTTTTGATCTCCTTAGACATGAGCTTTGTACAAGAAGATAAGAAAGTATCAATTTGCTTTCTCTTGCATCCTGACTGCAGTTGAACCAACACAATTTGTTGAAGAGGCTGTCCTTTTTCCATTGAATGCTTTCAGCTCCACTTTCAAAATCAACTGACCATAAGGGTGAAGGTTCATTTCTGGGTCTTCAATTCTGTTCTATTCATAGACCTGCCTATTTTTGTACCAATAAGATGTGGTTTTATCAAAATTGCTTTGTAATATAACTTGGGGTCAGGGATGCCGATTTCCGCAGAAGTTTTTGTTGTTGAGAATAGATTTCACTGACCTATTTTTTTTTATACCAGATAAATTTTCAAATTTATCTTTTCAACTCTATGAAGAATTGAGTTGGAATTTTGATGGGGATTGCATTGAATCTGTAGATTTCTTTTGCTAAGGTGGCCAATTTTACAATCTTTCAATCCATGAGCATAGGAGATCTTTCCATCTTCTGAGATCTTCTTCAATTTCTTTCTTCAGAGATTTGAAGTTATTTTCATACAGATCTTTAACTTGCTTAGTTAGGTTAACACGAAGGTATTTCATATCATTTGTGACTATTGTGAAGGATGAACATATCTTAATTCTCCAAGCTCCACAAAATGAAAACTATAATCTGTTGTATGATATTGTTTTATGGTAACATTATTATGTCTGGATTTATAATTCAAAATATTTCATATCTGTGGGCTTCCACTCTAATTCTTAAAGCCAATGTGAAGTTCTCTTATCTGCAAATGACAATATTTCATGAATAAATGCCCAGACCAAAAGTTTTGCTTAGTTCCCCAAGTAGCTAATAACTTTATCTTTTTATTCTAAATCGTACTGTGTAGTTCCTGTAGAACCTTTCTTCAGGTTCATGTTGGGTAAATCTCTTATAAGACCAACTCATAATTACAATCTTTTTGCTGCTTGTCTCTTCTTCTAATCCTGCCTAAATTCATTAGCCATAGGGTTATTTTTTTTATTAGTAGATAATGCTTAAAAGATCCTCTCTACACTATATAGTGAGACCCAGTTGAAAAAGAGAGGGGTGGGGGAAAGAATTCTTTTATGTATACTAAGAACAAACAAATGATTTTAAGTATAGACAGCAAGTGGGTTGCATGGGATGGACCAAAACAGATTCCTCTCGTACAGCTGTGTTCTTCCATTTTTCACATCCACTGGTAGATTGAGAAGAGTTTTCATCAAAGTATTCTTAGTTGATTAAGAAAGCAAATAAAGCAAATTCTTGATGTTTTGTATAATGACCAAAAGGAATCCTTTCCTTATTCAAACTTGGATGTCATTTTATAGGGGTAAATCCTAGTAAGTGCAGGTGAAGTTCAGTAATGAACACAAACAATGCATATATCAGAGTGACCATTCTCAACTCTGTGGTTTTCCTGAATAGCAACCAATCTGTGCATTTGGAGGTGTTCTTGTCATTATGATTAGGAGAACATTTATTTCAGGTATAAGGATTAATCCTTGATTTAGTGATTAAGTACACATAGGTTTGCTAAAATGACAGAAAGGAAATATCTTAGTGTCTTTATTATTGGTACATATTGTAGCTCTCATTTTTTTAAACGACTTTATTTTACAAAACAAAGATAAATGTACAAATTTTAAACATTTTTTTGCTTGAAATTATACTTTTTTGTCAGGATTTTTTTTTTTACAGACATTAAAATAATTTTTTCACATAAAACCATGTGAATATATTTTTTTTTAGTCAGTACTTGATTTTTTTCAAGGGCCCGACAGTAAGAATTGAAAACCCAATAGTTATAATAAGTGTAAAGTACATGCAAAACAAAACGAAACATGGAAACAGTCAAAGTCTTCTTGTTTGTAAATATATGTATATTTTTTGTTTTCTTTATTTCTTGGACTTCATACAGTCTGTGAGTTGCTTCTGGGGGAGTGCAAGCCTCTGGGGTTAGCATCCCACTATCAGTGACTGCATATTATGTCTGTTCTTTTGTGACTGGGTTATCTCACTACGGATGATATTCTCTAGATGCAGCCATTTTCTTAAGAATTTGGTTAAGTCAATGTTTCTGGTGGCAGAGTAGTATTCCATTGTGTATATGTACCACAATTTTTGTATCCATTCATCTTCTGAAGGACATCTGGGTTCCTTCCAGCTTCTGGGTATTATAAATAGAGCCGCTATGAACATTGTGGTGCATATATCTTTTTTGTGTATTAAAGTGTCTCTGGGGTATATGCCCAGCAGAGGAATAGCTGGGTCTTCAGGTAGTACTATATCCAATTTTCTGAGGTATCGCCAGACTGATTTCCAGTGTGGTTGTATTAGCTTACAACCCCACCAACAGTGGAGAAGTGTTCCTATTTCTCCGCAGCCTCGCCAGCATCTGCTGTCATCTGAGTTTTGGATCTTGGCCAATCTGACTGGTGTGAGGTGGAATCTCAGGGTTGTTTTGATTTGCATTTCCCTGATGGCTAAGGATGTCGAGCACTTCCTCAGATGTTTCTTGGCCATTCGGTGTTCCTCAACTGAAAACGTATTGTTTAGCTCTGCACGCCATTTTTTAATAGGATTATTTGATTCTCTGGTGTCTAGCTTTTTGAGTTCCTTGTATACCTTGGATATTAGGCCTCTATCTGATGTGGTGTTGGTAAAGATCTTTTCCCATTCTGTTGGTTGCCGTTTTGTTTTTTTGACGATGTCCTTAGCCTTAGAGAAACTTTGCAATCTCATTAAGTCCCATTTGTTAATCTTTGACCTTATAGCTTGAGCCATTGGTGTTTTGTTCAGGAAATTTTCTCCTGTGCCTATGTGTTCTAAGGTTTTTCCTACTTTTTCATCTAATAGTTACAGTGTATCTAGTTTAATGTGGAGATCTTTGATCCCCTTGCACTTGAGCTTTGTACAAGGAGAGAAGAAAGGGTCTATTTTCATTCTTTTGCATGCTGAGTGCCAGTTGGACCAGCACCATTTGTTGAATAGGCTGTCCTTTTTCATTTGAATGTTTACAGATCCTTTGTCAAAAATCAGGTGACCATATACATGAGGGCTCATTTCTGGATCTTCTATTCTATTCCATTGATCCACATGCCTATTTTTACCAGTACCATGCAGTTTTCAGCACAATTGCCTTGTAATATAGCTTGAGGTTAGGGATAGTGAATCCCGCAGATGTTTTTTTGTTCTTGAGGATGGATTTTGCTATTCTAGGTCTTTTGTTATTCCAGATGAAATTGCACATTGATCTTTCTAATTCCATGAAGAACTGGGTTGGAATTTTGATGGGGATTACATTGAATCTGTAGATTGCTTTTCGTAGGATGGCCATTTTTAAGATGTTGATTTTTCCAATCCATGAACATAAGATATCTTTCCACTTTCTGAGATCCTCCTCAATTTGTTTCTTTAGAGGTTTGAAGTTCTAGTCATACAGGTCTTTCACTTGCTTAGTTAGAGTCACACCAAGGTATTTCATAGTTTTTGTGACGATTGTGAAGGGTACCTTTTCCCTAATTTCTTTCTCCACATGATTGTCCTTTGAGTATAGGAAGGCTACTGATTTGTTTGAGTTAATTTTGTGTCCAGCCACTTTGCTGAACTTGTTTATCAGCTGTAAGAGTTCTCTGGTGGAATTTTTGGGGTCACTCAAATACACTATCATGTCATCAGCAAAGAGTGAAGTTTTTATCTCTTTCTTTCCGATTTATATCCCCTTGATCTCCTTTTGCTGTCTAATTGCTTCAGCCAGGACTTCCAGTACTATGTTGAATAGGTAGGGGGAGTGTGGGCTGCCTTGTTGAGTCCCTGGTTTTAGTGGGATTGCTTCAAGTTTCCCGACATTAAGTTTGATGTTGGCTGTTGGTTTGCTGTATATTGCTTTTATTATGTTTAAGTATGGACCTTGGATTCCTGTTCTTTCCAGGACTTTTAACATGAGGGGGTGTTGGAATTTGTCAAATGCTTTCTCAGCGTCTAGTGAGATGATCATGTGATTTTGATCTTTGAGTTTGTTTATATGGTGGATTACCTTGATGGATTTCCTTATGTTAAACTATCCCTGCATCCCAGGGATGAAGCCTACTTGGTCATGATGAATGATGGTTTTGATGTGTTCTTGGATTTGGTTTGCAAGGATTTTGTTGAGTATTTTTGCATCAATGTTCATAAGTGAGATTGGTCTGAAGTTCTCTTTCCTTGTAGGGTCTTTGTGTGGTTTAGGTACGAGGGTTATTGTAGCCTCAAAAAATGAGTTGGGTAATATTCCATCTGATTCTATCTTTTGGAATATTTTGGAGAGTATTGGTGTTATATCCCCAATAAATGTCTGATAAAATTCTGCACTGAACCCGTCTGGACCTTGGCTTTTGTTGGTAGGGAGGCTTTTGATGACTTCTTCTATTTCTTTAGGTGTTATAGGGTTATTTAGATGGTTTACGTGGTCCTGATTTAACTTTAGGATCTTGTATCTGTCTAGGAATTTGTCCATTTCCTCCAGATTTTCCAATCTCACCCCACACAATAATAGTGGGAGACTTTCATACCCCACTCTCACCAATGGACAGATCATGGAAACAGAAACTGAACAAGGAAACTGCAAAACTAGCAGAGACTTTGAACCAACTAGAATTAATAGATATATACAGAGCATATTATCCTAAAGTAAAAGAATACACCTTCTTCTCACCACCCCATGGCACCTTCTCGAAAATTGACCACATAATTGGACACAGAACGAGCCTCCATCGATATAAGAAGATTGAAATACTCCCATGCATCCTCTCAGATCACCGTGGTCTACGACTGCTCTTTAACAACAACAAAGACAACAAAAAACACACATACACATGGAAACTAAACAACGCTCTGTTAAATGATAGCAGGGTCAAAGAAGAAATAAAGAAAGAAATTAAGGATTTTATAGAATTCAACGAAAACACAACATACCCAAACCTATGGGATGCAATGAAAGCAGTATTGAGAGGAAAACTCATAGCCCTTAGTGCTTCCGAAAAGAAACTGGAGAGAGCCTACATCAGCAACCTGACAGCACAGCTAAAAGCCCTTGAACAAAGGGAAGCAAATATAGCCAAAAATAATAGACGGCAAGAAATAATCAAAATTAGGGCAGAAATAGACCAAATAGAAACAAAAAGAACCATTGAAAAAATCAACAAAACCAAGAGTTGGTTCCTTGAGAAAATCAACAAGATTGATAAACCCCTAGCCAGACTAACTAGAGGGCAAAGAGAGAGTATCCAAATTAACAAAATCAGAAAGGAAAGTGGCGACATAACAACTGAAACTGAGGAAATTCAAGAAATCATCAGATCCTACTACAAAACTTATACTCTTTATTGGTTTTGAATCTGATTTCTCCTACCATTCTTTCTGGTTTAAATCACTCCGAATGGCTTATGATGTTTCGATGGAGTTGGCTGCTTCTCCTGGATTGTGCCACCTCTATTGATTTGTGTTTAGTGACAATTTTTGAACTGCACTATATACCAGTATCCTGACACTACTGAGCTAGTATCCTGACAATGGAGATTGGAATTGCCCCCAAGAACTACTTCTAAAAAGATTTACATTCCCATTATCCTATTTATCATTTTTGTCCCTATCTTTCGACAGAGTTTAAATAGGGAACCCTTATTAATGTAGATTTTGAAAATCCTAAGCTTACTTAAAAAAAATTTTTTAGGGGGATAGGAAAATATATAAGAAGTCTAGAACAAGAACATTATAATCCCAGGATACCTGTTCCACCTAGAGTATGCTAAATTTTATTTATTTGATATTTTCTACCAGATCCATGGTAAAACTCCTGGAAATTCTGCATCAGTTAAGATTCTCAGTACCATGACCATAACCATCAAGTTCACATCCCCATGCTTAGTCAGATCCTGAAAATATTGTCAGGTAAATATGAGCTCTGTATCTTTTACCTCACACTATATATGTTGGGATCCACATGGATAAGAAAAAGTCATTTCTGAACGACACTTGTCATATGATTGAAACAAAATGTAGAGATCAGGGCACAATAACAAAAGACACAAGTGTACCAGAGACATGGAAAATGGTGAGGTATCTCCTCAGGGAAGAAAACTATGTCCTCACTGATAAGTGAACATTAGCCCAAAAGTTTGCAATTCCCAAGATAAAATTCATATACCGTATGAAAGTCAAAAAGAAGGAAGACCAAAGTGTGGATGCTTCTTTCAGTCTTTCTTAGAAGGGGAGACAACATACTCACAGGAGGAAATATACAAACAAAGCGTGGAGCAGAGACGGAAGCAAAGGCCATCCACAGACTGCCTCTCCTGGAAATCCATCCCATATGCAGCCACAAAACCAGGTCTCTATTGCTGATGCTAAGAATTATTTTCTGACAGGAGCCCAATATGGATGTCTCCTGATAGGTTTTGCCAGAGCCTTACTGATACAGATTAAGATTTTTGCAACTAACCATCACACTGACCACAGGGGACCCCAATGTAGGAGTTAGAGAAAGGACTTAAGAAGCTGAAGAGGTTTGCAGTTTCATAGGAAGAACAACAGTATCAACCAACCACAACCCCCAGAGCTCCCAGGGATTAAACCACCAACCAAAGAATACACAGAGGGGACCCATGTCTTTAACCAAATATGTAGCAGAGGATGACACTGTCTGGTATCAATAGGAGAAGAAACACTTGGACCTGTGAATGTTTGCTTCCGCAGTGTCATGGAATGCTAGCCTGTTGAGGTGGGAGTGGGTGGATGAAAAAAGGACCATACTCAAAGAAGCAGGGGGAGAAAGAATGGGAGATGGAAGAACCAGAAAAAATGGGATAACATAAAAATGTAAATACATAAATATCCAATTTTTAAAATTAAAAAATAATCTCAGATTTGAAAAAAAAATGAAAACCAGTGAAGATGTTTAAAGTTATATGAAAATATTATTTATTAAATATTTATTAAATAGAATATTTATTAAAATGGTGAGTACAAAAGAGGAAAGCATTGTACTTGTATTTTTCTCATATATTGGTATTTATACAAATGGGCACATTTGGTTGCATGGTTTTTAGAGGAGAACATTGCATACACTGTCCTATAACATTTTTCTTTATTATCAAAAGAGAGGCTCTCTCGTGGAATCTGAATCTAGGATGTGGAAGGACAAGCCCTGGTGTTCTCTGTCTGAATTATAGGCCTGTGTGTGTGAGAGAGAGATGGGGGAGAGAGATAGATAGGTAGATAGATAGATAGATAGATAGATACAGAGAGAGAGAGAGAGAGAGAGAGAGAGAGAGAGAGAGAGAGAGAGAGAGAGAGAGAGAGAGAATGTCCATTTTTATATGACATTTGAAGAATTGGACACAGGTCCTTATATTTGTGTACCAAGCATTCCCACCAGTTTAGCTGTTTTCCCAGTTGCTGAGATTACTTTGCCTCTTAATAAACTTTTCCCACTGGAATTAATGGAGTCAATTACTTTAATTATTCTTTTTAAACTATAAAGGTTTGCATGGTTGGCAACTGGGAGTTGTAGTAATTTTCCATTAACTAGTTCCACTAAATTTCACTGTCAATAAATCTGACAACTTATTTGCTGAATTGTTTCATGCAAATTATAGAAATTAACTCATTTACTTTCATAATATAAAGAAAATATAAATTCAAAATAGTTCTATTTGAAAACTAATGTTTGAGTGCTAGATGGCACTTGACTTTTGAATGAGATAAAAGGCTCTGGGCTTACAAAAGTTTTCATGTGCTCAAATGATTGTACACACAAGGCACAAATCATAAATTTTGATCAAGAGGAAGGGTTAAATTTCAGACACCAGTATTCTGGTCTCTTTCTTTTTGATTCACATACCTGCATAAGTACTCTGAATACCCAGAAGAAAGCTTTCATATTGCATGAGGCCTAGTCTTTATCCTTTTGAGTCTGCATTGTTCTTTTTCTTCCTTTCCAGAGAAAGTTCACATAGAGCAAAGGCGAACATTAATAAAAATTAAATACTCAGTTCAAGAATACAATCTCTTAATTGCAATTTCATGCTGAGAATGTTTTTGTAGTCTTTCTAGGCTCTCTTAACAGCCATCAGCTTCGATGTGGTTCATATACAGCAACTTCAATGCCATTTTCTCACCTATTCTTCTGATATGAGTAATAATTTTATTGTATCTGTAAAGGTTAGATGTGCTTTCACTGCTGGATACCTGTAATATTAATCCATATTATAATTATAATAGATTAAATTATGAAAATCATAATGGCCACAATTTACTTAGTATTTACTAAACAGACAGTGTTTTATATTACTATCTCTCATGTTCATGACAATACTGAATCATATATATATATGTATATACACATATATATGTGTGTGTATGTATATATATACATATGTGTATATATATATATATATATATACATATCCAGCACAGGTTGGAAACTGTGGCACCAAAAGTTATGTTAATAGGTTGAAAATAACTGAATTGAGAAGTTAGTATTAAAGGCAAAGTATTGTTAATCCACAATAAAAGAGTTTGTAATCTGCAATTTTCCCTTAAAATAGAGTTAAAATAATTAGAAGAGCCTTCAGTACCAACATTTCTAGGAATAAATGCAATGTTCACCTTCTGTGTCTTCTCTTTAGCTGTTTTGTTTATTTATATGTTTACATGTAAGATGTCTACTCAGATAGCTTGTATTTGAAGAGATCATCTCCTGCTGACTCTGCTGGTGTCAGAAGTTCAAGATTGAGAAAATGTTCAAGGTCTGGAATATAAGGGTTTCCCCAGTGATGACCTGCTAGGTGAATGCTCAGGGAGGAAGTGGGGCTAATAGAAGGAACTATTGTCACTTGAAATGGACATGTGCTTGGATTCCTTCTGATTCCCCATATTCTTCTGTCAGAAAGCAGAATTTTCAGTTCCATGCTGCCAGAAGCATGTCAGCATGACTTTCCTCCGGCCCATAGTGGTGGAGTAAGTTCATCCTGAGCTGAAACTTTGTCAAACCACGCTTTTCTTCCTTCAACCTGGCTTTCTTGAGTATTTTGTTAAGCCTTATTTAAACAGGTGAATATTAAGTCTTAAGAAAGTAAATTTCAATTTTCTGATTTTTTTAGTAAAACTTCCTGAATCTGCCTTTAGAATGTAGGTTTAAGGCTACAGTCGACTTCTCGTGAGTTCCCCTCAGCTCTTCTGAGCTGTTCGCTCTTTACACACACTGCCATCATAATGGACCATCATGGTGAAACTCACAAAGGCCAGAAAAACCCAGGAGTCCAAGAAAATGGCTCCTTCCTCAGAGGAGGTGAAAGAAGATAGTGAGGATGAAGAAATATCAGAAGATGAAAAGATGACAGCAGTAGAGTAGAGGAGGTTGTCACCACTCAGAAAAAAAGGCAAAAAGGCTACCACAACTTCAGCAAAGAAGGTGGTTGATCTACCAAAAAAAAAAAAAAAAAAAAAAAAAAAAAAAGGCTGCAGTTCCCTCACCAGCTAAGAAAGCAACTGTTACTCCAGGCAAAAAGGGAGCCAAGAAAGCTGTTTTGCCAGCCTGGTAAAAAGGGAGCCTCACAAGCAAAGCATTGGTACCAACTCCTGGTGAAAGGGGAGCTGTCCCTCCAGCCAAGAGGGTTAAGATTGGTAAGAGTGCTGAGAAAGAAGGCAGGGATGAGGATGAAGATGAAGAGAATGAAGATGACAGTGGTGAGGATGATGATGACCAGGAAGAAGAAGATGAATTTGAACCACCGGTAGTAAAACGAGTGAAGCCATCAAAAGCAGCTCTTCTGCTTCTACCTCAGAGTATGAGGATGAGGAAGAGAATGGCAACAATGATGAAGAAAATGAGGAGGAGGAGGAGGAGAAAGATAACTCTGGAAAAGAAGTTACTCCTTCAAAAATTGTTCCTGTGAAAGCCAAGTGTGTGGTTGAGGATGATGAGGAGGAGGAATAGGATGAAGATGAAGATGATGATTATGAAGAGAATGAAGAAGAGGAGAAAGAATGTGCTAAAGCAGCTCCTGGAAAATAGAAGAAAACGATGACCAAGCAGAAAGAAGACCCTGAAGCCAAAAAACAGAAAGTAGAAGGATCAGAACCAACAATACCTTTCAATTTGTTCACTGGAAACCTTAATCCAAACAAGTCTGTTTCTGAATTAAAAGTTGCCATCAGTGAACATTTTGCTAAACATGCTCTTGCTGTTATGGATGTCAGAGCTGATTTAAATAGGAAATGTGATGATGTGGACTTTGAGTCAGCTGAAGACCTAGAAAAGGCCTTGGAGCTCATTGGTCTTTAAAAGTGTTTGGGGATGAAATTAAACTAGGACAAACAAAAGCAAGAGGAAGTAAGAAAGTTTGAGCTGCAAAAACACTTTTTAGCCAAAAAACTCTCTTTCAACATCACTGAGAAGGAATTCATAGAAGGGTATATGCAGAAGGCAGAAATTGATGAGTGATCTGTTTCACTATATTATTCTAGAGAAAAGAACAAGGAAGAGAGAGAGAGAGAGAGAGAGAGAGAGAGAGAGAGAGAGAGAGAGAGAGAGAGAGAGAGAGAGAGAGAGCTGGATCGAATAGTACCTGGAGTGGTGAATCAAAGACTTTGGTTTTAAAGAAGTTTTTCAACTGTGTGAAACAAGAAACTCTTCAAGGAAGTATATGAAAAAGCAACTTCTTTTTGAAGTGCCACAGAACCCACAGGGCAAATATAAAGTGTATGCATTTATAGAATTTGCTTCATTTGACAATGCTAAAGAAGCTCTAAATTCCTGTATTAAAATTAAAATTGAGAAAATTGAGGGCAGAACAATTTGACTGGAGTTGAAAAAACCCAGGGGATCACCTAATACAAGAATTCAGCCATCCAAAACTGTTTGTCAAGGTCTTTCTGAGGATACCACTTAAGAGACCATAAAAGAATCATTTGAGAGCTTGGTTCTTGCAAAAATAGTCCCTGATCAAGAAACTAGTTCTTCTGAAGGGTTTGATTTTGTAGAGTTTAATGGTGAGGAAGATGCCAATGAGGCCATAAAAGATGGAGAAATCAATGGAAACAAAGTTACCTTTTACTATGCCAAACCTAAGGATGAAGGTTGCTTTGTTGGTCAAGGTGGGGGCAGAGGAGGTTTCAGAGGCAGAGTTGGTGGTAGAAATGGAAGAAGCAAATTTGATGGAATAGGCAGGAGGCTTAGGAGGCTGAGGACGGTTCTGAGGTGGCAAAGGAAGAGAGAGAGACTTTAAGCCACAAGGAAAGAAGTTTTTAGAATAGTCCCTTCCTTCCTATTCTTTTTCTCTTAATTTTAAAGAAAGGACTCTGAGGATTTTACTCTGTTACCTGTTCAGTGACAGAGCCTTCTAAGGTCATTTCAACAACGTAAAAATCCTAAACTCGGTTGCCAGACTTAAAAGAAAACACAGAAGAGTGATGGTAGGTCAAATAATTAGCTGATAGTGGAGTGGTGCTCAGTAGTACAGACCTCCGTCTTGTGCAGTGTCCTAGGATCAGTCCTCAACAGCGCGACAAATAAACAACACCTCGCACTATTGCAATTCAAACTCAGAAAAACAGATCAAGTGGTTATTAAAAAAATTCCAGCACAGTGGATTTTTAAAAAATATTTATATTAATAATGTTTAATTTGCTGTGGTTAAGGTATAATTTGGAAACCTGAATATTTGAATATTAAGTCTTTGCATATGGTGTGTGTGTGTGTGTGTGTGTGTCTGTGTGTGTGTGTGTGCGTGTGTTTGTGTGGTATATGTGAGTGTTATATATGAGAGTATAAATGTTTTTGCTTTTGAGAGGAGTATAGGTTTATGTGCAATTCCAGTATTCATTTAACTAGAAATTCTTATGAGAATTTTATTTTTCATGTAGTGTTTCAGATTTATTGTTTAAGAGCAGATTTTCAGAGTACACAATTACAGTGAGCTGTAGCTACATTTCAGTTCAAGTAAAGGTAATACCTGAGTTTCAAATACTAATCTGCAGAGCTGTCCAAATGTCTGTAGTTAAAACTACAAATGTGTGAAAATTTGTCTTTTATGCATTTCTTATATATGTGGATGTATAAGTGTGTTTGCATTTCTGTGTTTGTCTACTTGTGTGTGCCTGTATGATGTATGTGGAACCTGTGTCATAGTATATGCAGAGGTCAGAGTAGAGTCCCAGGTGTCAGGCCACTCCTTCCACTCCTGCCTGATTCACTCCGGTTCTCAGGCCTTACTCACTGAGCCACCCCTTATAAGACCCAGAAGAAGCTATTTAGAGTCCAGTTTTAGTTGTTACATAGATTATAAAAGGCAAAACTGACTACTTATTTGAAACTGTATCCATAAACAATAAAAAATTATCAACCCTAGAAATACACTGTGGATTATCTTGTTACAAATTTCTATATTATTTAGTATTTCAAACTTACAAAGAGAAAAAATATGATTTGGTTGCTATTATGGAAATTAAGCTTAATATCCTATGACCTGGTACTATTAAAAGTAAAAATATGGAAGGCTGAGCAATAAATAGACATAGGCAGGACTTGGGTTATTTTAATTTTCAGAAAGGTATAATTTCTGTTATAATTATTAACAATTAACAATCAGCTTGTTAGACAAGCTGAAATTTGAATGATCTAAATGACAAAATAAAGTTATATAAGAAAGGTTTTATATTAAGTTGAAATATAATTAGTGCATATAAAAGAGAAAATTAATAACATACTTAATTTTAGAGATATCGTGGATTCAAACATTTACCTGTTTTATTTTAATATGTTTAATGTTTAATATGTTTGGTAAAGAAAATTTCTTGTCCAAAAATTATTAAAATATGGGCTGATATCTTTATTTTTTAAGTAAATATATGTAGAGTAGTGGTCCATTGTTTTTATTTCTTTAACCAATTTTATTTACTTATGTGATTAAAAGTATAAATGGTTTTCTTGAAGAATAGAGTTGCTGACCCAGTGTTGTATGTGCTTAAGATATTGATGATAAACATATAAAGTTCAATATCACATTGTCCAAATAAACTCATCTTAATAAACAGCACCAAGGAGACAAAACAAAGCAGAATTTCAAGTCCACATAAGAATTGCTGGAATGTGTTCATTAAACATAGTCTCTCGGCTTGCACAAATCCCAGCCCACTCTGCTTGTCTTTCAAGATAACCAGCATGGTAACATTTATGCTTTGTTTTCTTTATTGGCCTTTGTTTCCCACATGTGAACCTCCTCCTTGTACTCATGGGCAATAATTAACCTCCAGTTTATAGCTACCTGATTCTAGCCACTGATAAGTAGATATTAAGAAACAGTTAAAATGAATGACTTTTTGGGTGGAACTTGACTCTATCAGAAAAGGAGGCAGATTCCCTGCCTGCTGAGTACTTAGCAAGCATAGTATCTCATGAGGGCTGCTCTGTCCCCTCTGTGCTCCATCTTCTGGTACACACCTATAACCAATACCCCAGATGCTTGCAGGAAACAGCGACACAAGGTAATTGCCCTTTTTTCAATTTCCTACCTGCCAGCCTTCTGGGCAAACCCATTGAGGAAGAGTTCCATGACCTACCTGTTCTGTCCTTCATTTCTTGGACCACAAGGCATCCTTGGATGTCTGCTCCTTCACAGAACAAAGAGCTCTCTGCAAACATCAGGGACCATCAGCTACATCTGCATCCCTGAAGGCCAGCCTGCTCCCCCAGGAAACCAGAAACCTGAAGTCATGAAAGTGTATGAGATCTGCCTACATTCTTGCAGGTATGCTGCCACCAGGGAATGTCAGGCCAGTAGGAACAACCAGATAGCTAAAGGAAAGCTAAGAACACAATCAACAAAAGCCAGTGCAGTATGAAACCACCAGAATCCATCTATCCAACTACAGCAAGTCCTTAGTATCCTAACATACCTAAATCATAAGAAAATGACATTTGATTGATTCTTATTAATATCATAAGGCCTTTAATAGAACATGAATAAATCCCGTAAAGAAATATGGGAAAATACAATCAAACATGTAGAATTTCTTTCTTACAGAAGAAATGAATAAATATAAAGAAATAAAAATATAATCAAATAGGTGAAAAAATGAATAAAATTTGTTCAAGACCTGAAAATGTTCAAGACACACAAAGACTCAACAAAGGAGGAATTTCAGATCAATTCGTTTTATGAAAATTGATGCAAAAATATTCAGTAAAGTATGCGTAAAATGAATCTTAGAACATAAAATAAACAGTAACCACCATGGTCAACTAGACTTTATCTCAGAGATGCAGAAATGATTCAGTATATAAAAATTCATCAAGGTAATCCACCATATAAACAAAGAATAAATCCATGTTACCATCTTATTAGAGGCTGAAAAACCTTCTGACAAAATTCAAAGCTTTTTCATGTTGAAAGTCTTAGAGAAACTTGGAATACAATGCCTATAATTAAACATAACAAAGGCAATATACAGAAAGCCAGTAACCAACATTAAATATAATGTAATTTAACATAAAATAATTTCACTAAAATCAGGGACAAGACAACACTGCTTACTATCTCACTTCATGACATCCTATTTGTTAATTGTTGGTATCAGTGCCTGAGTTACAGGTGTTCTGTTGAGGAATTTGTCTCCCATACCAATAAGTTCAAGGCAATTCCCTACTTTCTGTTCTATCAAATTGAATATGTCTGGTTTACATCAAGGTTTTTGATCCATCTGTATGTGAGTTTTGATCAGGATGATAAATATGAATCTGTTTGCATTCTTCAATATATTACTTGAAGTCCTAGCTAGTGCAAAAAAACAACTAAAAGTGATCAAGCAGATACAAATTAAAAAAGAAGGGTCCAATTATCACTAACCGCAGATGATATAATAGTATAGATAAATGACCTGAAAAATTTAACCAGGGAACTCCTACAGTTGATGCACACCTTCAGCAAAGCGGCTGGATATAACCTTAATGCAAATAAATCAGTAGACCTCCTTTATAAAAATGACAAACAGGCTGAGAAAGAAGTTAGGGGTACAGTATATTTCATAATAGTTGTGAATAATAAAATAAAATATCTTGGTGTAACTTTAACCAAGCAAGTGAAAGTCTTGTATCATGAGAAATTTAAGCCTTTGAAGAAAGAAATCAATGAAAGTTGTCTGAAGACGGAAATATGTCCCATGTTTATGGATTGGTAAAAGTCACATATTAGAAATAACAATCTTACCATAGCAATC